>NC_069510.1:12065688-12380688 GCF_027579735.1 Bombina bombina | reverse complement strand
ACTCTCTTTATGTAATTGTACTCACTCTCTTTATGTAATTGTACTCACTCTCTTTCTGTAATTGTACTCACTCTCTTTCTGTAATTGTGCTCACTCTCTTTCTGTAATTGTGCTCACTCTCTTTATGTAATTGTGCTCACTCTCTTTATGTAATTGTACTCACTCTCTTTCTGTAATTGTACTCACTCTCTTTCTGTAATTGTACTCACTCTCTTTCTGTAATTGTACTCACTCTCTTTCTGTAATTGTACTCACTCTCTTTCTGTAATTGTACTCACTCTCTTTCTGTAATTGTGCTCACTCTCTTTATGTAATTGTAATCACTCTCTTTCTGTAATTGTAATCACTCTCTTTATGTAATTGTACTCACTCTCTTTATGTAATTGTACTCACTCTCTTTCTGTAATTGTACTCACTCTCTTTCTGTAATTGTACTCACTCTCTTTCTGTAATTGTACTCACTCTCTTTCTGTAATTGTACTCACTCTCTTTCTGTAATTGTACTCACTCTCTTTCTGTAATTGTGCTCACTCTCTTTATGTAATTGTAATCACTCTCTTTATGTAATTGTAATCACTCTCTTTATGTAATTGTACTCACTCTCTTTATGTAATTGTACTCACTCTCTTTATGTAATTGTACTCACTCTCTTTCTGTAATTGTCCTCACTCTCTTTCTGTAATTGTACTCACTCTCTTTCTGTAATTGTACTCACTCTCTTTCTGTAATTGTACTCACTCTCTTTCTGTAATTGTACTCACTCTCTTTCTGTAATTGTGCTCACTCTCTTTATGTTATTGTACTCACTCTCTTTATGTAATTGTACTCACTCTCTTTCTGTAATTGTACTCACTCTCTTTCTGTAATTGTACTCACTCTCTTTCTGTAATTGTACTCACTCTCTTTCTGTAATTGTACTCACTCTCTTTCTGTAATTGTACTCACTCTCTTTCTGTAATTGTACTCACTCTCTTTCTGTAATTGTACTCACTCTCTTTCTGTAATTGTGCTCACTCTCTTTATGTAATTGTACTCACTCTCTTTCTGTAATTGTACTCACTCTCTTTCTGTAATTGTGCTCACTCTCTTTATGTAATTGTACTCACTCTATTTCTGTAATTGTAATCACTCTCTTTATGTAATTGTAATCACTCTCTTTCTGTAATTGTGCTCACTCTCTTTATGTAATTGTGCTCACTCTCTTTCTGTAATTGTAATCACTCTCTTTCTGTAATTGTGCTCACTCTATTTCTGTAATTGTGCTCACTCTCTTTATGTAATTGTAATCACTCTCTTTCTGTAATTGTGCTCACTCTCTTTATGTAATTGTGCTCACTCTCTTTCTGTAATTGTAATCACTCTCTTTCTGTAATTGTAATCACTCTCTTTATGTAATTGTACTCACTCTCTTTATGTAATTGTAATCACTCTCTTTCTGTAATTGTGCTCACTCTCTTTATGTAATTGTGCTCACTCTCTTTCTGTAATTGTAATCACTCTCTTTCTGTAATTGTAATCACTCTCTTTCTGTAATTGTGCTCACTCTATTTCTGTAATTGTACTCACTCTCTTTCTGTAATTGTGCTCACTCTATTTCTGTAATTGTGCTCACTCTATTTCTGTAATTGTGCTCACACTCTTTATGCAATTGTACTCACTCTCTTTATGTAATTGTGCTCACTCTCTTTCTGTGCTCACTCTCTTTATGTAATTGTGCTCACTCTATTTCTGTAATTGTGCTCACTCTCTTTATGTAATTGTGCTCACTCTATTTCTGTAATTGTGCTCACTCTATTTCTGTAATTGTGCTCACTCTCTTTATGTAATTGTGCTCACTCTATTTCTGTAATTGTGCTCACTCTCTTTCTGTAATTGTGCTCACTCTCTTTATGTAATTGTAATCACTCTCTTTCTGTAATTGTACTCACTCTCTTTCTGTAATTGTACTCACTCTCTTTCTGTAATTGTACTCACTCTCTTTCTGTAATTGTGCTCACTCTCTTTCTGTAATTGTGCTCACTCTCTTTCTGTAATTGTGCTCACTCTCTTTCTGTAATTGTGCTCACTCTATTTCTGTAATTGTGCTCACTCTATTTCTGTAATTGTGCTCACTCTATTTCTGTAATTGTACTCACTCTCTTTATGTAATTGTAATCACTCTCTTTCTGTAATTGTGCTCACTCTATTTCTGTAATTGTACTCACTCTCTTTATGTAATTGTAATCACTCTCTTTCTGTAATTGTGCTCACTCTATTTCTGTAATTGTACTCACTCTCTTTATGTAATTGTAATCACTCTCTTTCTGTAATTGTGCTCACTCTATTTCTGTAATTGTGCTCACTCTATTTCTGTAATTGTGCTCACTCTCTTTCTGTAATTGTGCTCACTCTCTTTCTGTAATTGTGCTCACTCTATTTCTGTAATTGTGCTCACTCTATTTCTGTAATTGTGCTCACTCTATTTCTGTAATTGTGCTCACTCTATTTCTGTAATTGTGCTCACTCTCTTTCTGTAATTGTACTCACTCTCTTTCTGTAATTGTAATCACTCTCTTTCTGTAATTGTACTCACTCTCTTTCTGTAATTGTAATCACTCTCTTTATGTAATTGTGCTCACTCTATTTCTGTAATTGTGCTCACTCTATTTCTGTAATTGTACTCACTCTCTTTCTGTAATTGTACTCACTCTCTTTCTGTAATTGTAATCACTCTCTTTATGTAATTGTGCTCACTCTCTTTCTGTAATTGTGCTCACTCTCTTTCTGTAATTGTGCTCACTCTATTTCTGTAATTGTGCTCACTCTATTTCTGTAATTGTACTCACTCTCTTTATGTAATTGTAATCACTCTCTTTCTGTAATTGTGCTCACACTATTTCTGTAATTGTGCTCACTCTATTTCTGTAATTGTGCTCACTCTATTTCTGTAATTGTGCTCACTCTATTTCTGTAATTGTACTCACTCTCTTTATGTAATTGTGCTCACTCTCTTTCTGTAATTGTGCTCACTCTATTTCTGTAATTGTGCTCACTCTCTTTCTGTAATTGTGCTCACTCTCTTTCTGTAATTGTGCTCACTCTATTTCTGTAATTGTGCTCACTCTCTTTATGTAATTGTACTCACTCTCTTTCTGTAATTGTACTCACTCTCTTTCTGTAATTGTACTCACTCTCTTTCTGTAACTGGCACATGACACTTGTAGTCTCGCTAATACTTTCCAACTCTAACTTTTCTTGGACTGAAATATGTGGCAAACATGGGCACTTATTTTAGGAAACATTTACTTGTTAAATGCAAAGGATGAGCTGGGGTTTAACAGTGCATTTAAATAACAAGTATCGTGATCAAAATAAAGTTTTAGGTACATTTTCAGGGAGCTTTTGCAGATACGTTATATTTGAACAAACATAATTGACGTCCCTTATAAAAAGATACAACCACACTCTAGGATTAAGGGCCAGTAATATAAACTGTACTCATACGGAGAAGAAATATTAAAGGGACAGTCTACTCCAGAATTGTTATTGTTTATAAAGATAGATAATCCCTTTATTACCCATTCCCCAGTTTTACATAACCAACACAGTTATATTAATACACTTTTTACCTCTGTAATTACCTTGTATCTAAGCCTCTGCAGACTGCCCCCTTATTTCAGTTCTTTTGACAGACTTGCATTTAGTCAATCAGTGCCCTCTCATTTGTAACTCCACGGGCGTGGCCACAATGTTCAATCTGTATGGCAAACATGAACAAATGTCCTCTAGCTGTGAAAAACTGCAAAATGCATTGAAATAAGAGGCGGCCTTCAAGGGCTTAGAAATTAGCATATGAGCCTACCTAGGTTTAGCTTTCAACACGAAAAAACAAGATAACAAAGGAAATTTGATGATCATTGAATTGGAAAGTTGTTTAAAATTACATGTTCCTATCTGAGTCATGAAAGTTTAGTTTTGACTAGACTGTCCCTTTAACTATTTTAATGTACACAGGAGTGCTGATGTAGGCAAGCGGCATAGGCTACCACCACCTGCCTCGTTATCACCAGCTCTCCAGTCTCAACGTAATGGTCTTAAGTCTTCAGCTGAATAAGAGGACTCTTGCAAGTCTGAACAGCTTTTATATACTATATCATTATAATTCTGTCAGATTAGTGTCAATAAAAACACTCTGAGTCTTATTAAATGGTAACTTCTTATTACAAGGATAAAAAGAAAGTATGGCAGGGAGCTCTTCTCATAAAACATAACCTTTATTGTAGGAAATAGCGTAAAATAATTTCAATAGGACTGGCATAGCTAGTATAGTCCCTGCGCCTGTAAATAGAACTAACGCGTTTCGCCTGTAAACCTTCTTGTTTCACACATAAAACACAATAACATATGCAGCGTGTTTGTCAGCCATCAGAGTCTTTTTCTTCAGCTGCTTTTATAGAGGTTGTGATAACTAGACAGCTGGTTGGAGCCTATGCCCGTTATGTCCTCTTTCAGCACCCTCTGGCTGTGTGGTGTAGTGTGGCACTTTGGATGTGAACATACCCCATCATGCTCTTAGTGTCCCATTTAATACACTGTGGACCAGATTACAAGTGTAGCATTATGGAGGCTAAACGTCCCTGTAATCCATACTGTTTGCATTTTGGTGCCAGGGTTAATTATTATTGTACGTGCACACTGCACTATTCATGTCGGTCAGCACATGTGTGTCATTTAAGATCTTTGTTATACATTTTACATGTTTCTGAATACACAACAGCAAGCGATTACAGTTAATACCTGCTTTTCAAAATCATTAAAGAGAAAGCAATATTGTATAGGAGAGCAACACTTAAAGGGACAGTCTAGTCAAAATTAAACCTTCATGATTCAGATACAGCATGTCTTTTTAAACAACTTTCTAAATTACTTTTCTTTCATGTAATTAACAAGAGTCCATGAGCTAGTGACGTATGGGATATACATTCCTACCAGGAGGGGCAAAGTTTCCCAAACCTTAAAATGCCTATAAATACACCCCTCACCACACCCACAAATCAGTTTTACAAACTTTGCCTCCAAGGGAGGTGGTGAAGTAAGTTTGTGCTAGATTCTACGTTGATATGCGCTCCGCAGCAAGTTGGAGCCCGGTTTTCCTCTCAGCGTGCAGTGAATGTCAGAGGGATGTGAGGAGAGTATTGCCTATTGAATGCAGTGATCTCCTTCTACGGGGTCTATTTCATAAGGTTCTCTGTTATCGGTCGTAGAGATTCATCTCTTACCTCCCTTTTCAGATCGACGATATACTCTTATATTTACCATTTCCTCTACTGATTCTCGTTTCAGTACTGGTTTGGCTTTTTACAAACATGTAGATGAGTGTCCTGGGGTAAGTAAGTCTTATTTTCTGTGACACTCTAAGCTATGGTTGGGCACTTTATTTATAAAGTTCTAAATATATGTATTCAAACATTTATTTGCCTTGACTCAGAATGTTCAACTTTCCTTATTTCCAGACAGTCAGTTTCATATTTGGGATTATGCTTTAAATTATCATATTTTGTCTTACCTCAAAAATTTGACTTTTTTCCCTGTGGGCTGTTAGGCTCGCGGGGGCTGAAAATGCTTCATTTTATTGCGTCATTTTTGGCGCGGATTTTTTTGGCGCAAAAATTCATTTCCGTTTCCGGCGTCATACGTGTCGCCGGAAGTTGCGTCATTTTTTGACGTTATTTTGCGCCAAAAATGTCGGCGTTCCGGATGTGGCGTCATTTTTGGCGCCAAAAGCATTTAGGCGCCAAATAATGTGGGCGTCTTATTTGGCGCCAAAAAATATGGGCGTCGCTTTTGTCTCCACATTATTTTAGTCTCATTTTCATTTGCTTCTGGTTGCTAGAAGCTTGATGTTTGGCATTTTTTTCCCATTCCTGAAACTGTCTTATAAGGAATTTGATCTATTTTGCTTTATATGTTGTTTTTTCTCTTACATATTGCAAGATGTCTCACGTTGCATCTGAGCCAGAAGATACTACAGGAAAACCACTGCCTGCTGGATCTACCAAAGCTAAGTGTATCTGCTGTAAACTTTTGGTAGCTATTTCTCCAGCTGTTGTTTGTAATAATTGTCATGACAAACTTGTTAAAGCAGATAATATTTCCTTTAGTGATGTACCATTGCCTGTTGCAGTCCCCTCAACATCTAAGGTGCAGAATGTTCCTGATAACATAAGAGATTTTGTTTCTGAATCCATAAAGAAGGCTTTGTCTGTTATTTCTCCTTCTAGTAAACGTAAAAGTCTTTTAAATCTTCTCTCTCTACAGATGAATTTTTAAATGAACACCATCATTCTGATTCTTTGGACTCTTCTAGTTCAGAGGATTCTGTCTCAGAGATTGATGCTGATAAATCTTCATATTTATTTAAGATGGAATTTATTCGCTCTTTACTTAAAGAAGTACTAATTGCTTTAGAAATAGAGGATTCTAGTCCTCTTGATACTAATTCTATACGTTTGGATAAGGTTTTTAAATCTCCTGCGGTTATTCCAGAAGTCTTTCCTGTTCCTAATGCTATTTCTGCAGTAATTGCTAAGGAATGGGATAAATTGGGTAATTCATTTACTCCTTCTAAACGTTTTAAGCAATTATATCCTGTTCCGCCTGACAGGTTAGAATTTTGGGACAAAATCCCTAAAGTTGATGGGGCTATTTCTACCCTTGCTAAACGTACTACCATTCCTACGTCAGATGGTACCTCGTTTAAGGATCCTTTAGATAGAAAAATTGAATCTTTTCTAAGAAAAGCTTATCTATGTTCAGGTAATCTTCTTAGACCTGCTATATCATTGGCTGATGTTGCTGCAGCTTCAACTTTTTGGTTGGAAACTCTAGCGCAACAAGTAACAAATCGTGATTCTCATGATATTATTATTCTTCTCCAGCATGCTAATAATTTCATCTGTGATGCCATTTTTGATATTATTAGAGTTGATGTTAGATTTATGTCTCTGGCTATCTTAGCCAGAAGAGCTTTATGGCTTAAGACTTGGAATGCTGATATGGCTTCTAAATCAACTCTACTTTCCATTTCTTTCCAGGGAAACAAATTATTTGGTTCTCAGTTGGATTCTATTATTTCAACTGTTACTGGTGGGAAAGGAACTTTTTTACCACAGGATAAAAAGTCTAAAGGTAAAAACAGGGCTAACAATCGTTTTCGTTCCTTTCGTTTCAACAAAGAACAAAAGCCTGATCCTTCGTCCTCAGGAGCAGTTTCAGTTTGGAAACCATCTCCAGTCTGGAATAAATCCAAGCCTGCTAGAAAGGCAAAGCCTGCTTCTAAGTTCACATGAAGGTACGGCCCTCATTCCAGTTCAGCTGGTAGGGGGCAGGTTACGTTTTTTCAAAGAAATTTGGATCAAATCTGTTCACAATCTTTGGATTCAAAACATTGTTTCAGAAGGGTACAGAATTGGTTTCAAGATGAGACCTCCTGCAAAGAGATTTTTTCTTTCCCATGTCCCAGTAAATCCAGTGAAAGCTCAAGCATTTCTGAATTGTGTTTCAGATCTAGAGTTGGCTGGAGTAATTATGTCAGTTCCAGTTCCGGAACAGGGGATGGGGTTTTATTCAAATCTCTTCATTGTACCAAAGAAGGAGAATTCCTTCAGACCAGTTCTGGATCTAAAATTATTGAATCGTTATGTAAGGATACCAACGTTCAAGATGGTAACTGTAAGGACTATATTGCCTTTTGTTCAGCAAGGGAATTATATGTCCACAATAGATTTACAGGATGCATATCTGCATATTCCGATTCATCCAGATCATTATCAGTTCCTGAGATTCTCTTTTCTAGACAAGCATTACCAATTTGTGGCTCTACCGTTTGGCCTTGCTACAGCTCCAAGAATTTTCACAAAGATTCTCGGTGCCCTTCTGTCTGTAATCAGAGAACAGGGTATTGTGGTATTTCCTTATTTGGACGATATCTTGGTACTTGCTCCGTCTTTACATTTAGCAGAGTCTCATACGAATCGACTTGTGTTGTTTCTTCAAGATCATGGTTGGAGGATCAATTTACCAAAAAGTTCTTTGATTCCTCAAACAAGGGTGACCTTTCTGGGTTTCCAGATAGATTCAGTGTCCATGACTCTGTCTTTAACAGACAAGAGACGTCTAAAATTGATTACAGCTTGTCGAAACCTTCAGTCACAATCATTCCCTTCGGTAGCCTTATGCATGGAAATTCTAGGTCTTATGACTGCTGCATCGGACGCGATCCCCTTTGCTCGTTTTCACATGCGACCTCTTCAGCTCTGTATGCTGAACCAATGGTGCAGGGATTACACGAAGATATCTCAATTAATATCTTTAAAACCGATTGTTCGACACTCTCTAACGTGGTGGACAGATCACCATCGTTTAATTCATGGGGCTTCTTTTGTTCTTCCGACCTGGACTGTAATTTCAACAGATGCAAGTCTCACAGGTTGGGGAGCTGTGTGGGGATCTCTGATGGCACAAGGAGTTTGGGAATCTCAGGAGGTGAGATTACCGATCAATATTTTGGAACTCCGTGCAATTTTCAGAGCTCTTCAGTTTTGGCCTCTTCTGAAGAGAGAATCGTTCATTTGTTTTCAGACAGACAATGTCACAACTGTGGCATACATCAATCATCAAGGAGGGACTCACAGTCCTCTGGCTATGAAAGAAGTATCTCGAATTTTGGTTTGGGCGGAATCCAGCTCCTGTCTAATCTCTGCGGTTCATATCCCAGGTGTAGACAATTGGGAAGCGGATTATCTCAGTCGCCAAACGTTGCATCCGGGCGAATGGTCTCTTCACCCAGAGGTATTTCTTCAGATTGTTCAATTGTGGGGGCTCCCAGAGATAGATCTGATGGCCTCTCATCTAAACAAGAAACTTCCCAGGTATCTGTCCAGATCCCGGGATCCTCAGGCGGAGGCAGTGGATGCATTATCACTTCCTTGGAAGTATCATCCTGCCTATATCTTTCCGCCTCTAGTTCTTCTTCCAAGAGTAATCTCCAAGATTCTGAGGGAATGCTCGTTTGTTCTGCTAATAGCTCCGGCATGGCCTCACAGGTTTTGGTATGCGGATCTTGTCCGGATGGCATCTTGCCAGCCATGGACTCTTCCGTTAAGACCAGACCTTCTGTCACAAGGTCCTTTTTTCCATCCGGATCTGAAATCCTTAAATTTAAAGGTATGGAGATTGAACGCTTGATTCTTGGTCATAGAGGTTTCTCTGACTCCGTGATTAATACTATGTTACAGGCTCGTAAATCTGTATCTCGAGAGATATATTATAGAGTCTGGAAGACTTATATTTCTTGGTGTCTTTCTCATCATTTTTCTTGGCATTCTTTTAGAATACCGAGAATTTTACAATTTCTTCAGGATGGTTTGGATAAGGGTTTGTCCGCAAGTTCTTTGAAAGGACAAATCTCTGCTCTTTCTGTTCTTTTTCACAGAAAGATTGCTATTCTTCCTGATATTCATTGTTTTGTACAAGCTTTGGTTCGTATAAAACCTGTCATTAAGTCAATTTCTCCTCCTTGGAGTTTGAATTTGGTTCTGGGAGCTCTTCAAGCTCCTCCGTTTGAACCTATGCATTCATTGGACATTAAATTACTTTCTTGGAAAGTTTTGTTCCTTTTGGCCATCTCTTCTGCTAGAAGAGTTTCTGAATTATCTGCTCTTTCGTGTGAGTCTCCTTTTCTGATTTTTCATCAGGATAAGGCGGTGTTGCGAACTTCTTTTGAATTTTTACCTAAAGTTGTGAATTCCAACAACATTAGTAGAGAAATTGTGGTTCCTTCATTATGTCCTAATCCTAAGAATTCTAAGGAGAAATCATTGCATTCTTTGGATGTTGTTAGAGCTTTGAAATATTATGTTGAAGCTACGAAATCTTTCCGTAAGACTTCTAGTCTATTTGTTATCTTTTCCGGTTCTAGGAAAGGCCAGAAAGCTTCTGCCATTTCTTTGGCATCTTGGTTGAAATCTTTAATTCATCTTGCCTATGTTGAGTCGGGTAAAACTCCGCCTCAAAGAATTACAGCTCATTCTACTAGGTCAGTATCTACTTCCTGGGCGTTTAGGAATGAAGCTTCGGTTGACCAGATCTGCAAAGCAGCAACTTGGTCTTCTTTGCATACTTTTACTAAATTCTACCATTTTGATGTATTTTCTTCTTCTGAAGCAGTTTTTGGTAGAAAAGTTCTTCAGGCAGCGGTTTCAGTTTGAATCTTCTGCTTATGTTTTTTGTTAAACTTTATTTTGGGTGTGGATTATTTTCAGCAGGAATTGGCTGTCTTTATTTTATCCCTCCCTCTCTAGTGACTCTTGTGTGGAAAGATCCACATCTTGGGTAGTCATTATCCCATACGTCACTAGCTCATGGACTCTTGTTAATTACATGAAAGAAAACATAATTTATGTAAGAACTTACCTGATAAATTCATTTCTTTCATATTAACAAGAGTCCATGAGGCCCACCCTTTTTTGTGGTGGTTATGATTTTTTTGTATAAAGCACAATTATTCCAATTCCTTATTTTATATGCTTCGCACTTTTTCTTATCACCCCACTTCTTGGCTATTCGTTAAACTGATTTGTGGGTGTGGTGAGGGGTGTATTTATAGGCATTTTAAGGTTTGGGAAACTTTGCCCCTCCTGGTAGGAATGTATATCCCATACGTCACTAGCTCATGGACTCTTGTTAATATGAAAGAAATGAATTTATCAGGTAAGTTCTTACATAAATTATGTTTTATCACCAAACTTGGTCATTTCTAAGCCTTTGAAGGCCGCCTCTTATCTGAATGCATTTGACAGTTTTTCACACCTAGAGGGCGTAAGTTCATGTGTGCCATATAGATAACATTGTGCTCACGCCCGTGGAGTTACTTATGAGAGGGCACTGATAGGCTAAAATGCAAGTCTGTCAAAAGATCTGGTTATGCAAAACTGGGGAATGGGTAATATAGGGATTATCTATCTTTTTAAACAATAACAATTCTGGAGTAGACTTTCCCTTTAACCGACAACTTTTGTGCAGTAAGTGCACTACTACTGCTTAACAATTAAAAGTATAGGGCGTGCTATATAATTGATGGTGCGTTATTGGTTGTGCACCTAGGTATAAAAAGTTAGCCACGTGAGTGAGAAATATTGCACATAAGTCTATAACTAATAAAACAGGACACAAGCATTTCTACATATGTACTATAAATCACGTTGCTTTTTCTGCTCCAGCATGGTTACCCAGAAGCCTTTGCAGCCGTAGCCAGATTCCAGCACGCATCAGAAGTGGGGCAATTAGCAGAATGCACTGAAACTTTTTTTTGTTGAGCTGCAGGGGTTGCCTGAGATCTTCAGCATAGATTAGCAGTTCTGCACAACGCCAGCGATTTGTATATCTTTTGAGCTGTTAGTCCCCCAGTGATCAGCAATGGGATTTCAATTGCTGCTAATGAGAGTACATTTCATCGGTGCCAGCTCTAATGAGAGCGTATTTAGTGATTGTGGGTTTTTACCTTGCAATCAAATGACTTCTAGTAGTAGATACAGCCTAGTGTGCTATATTAGCAGGCATCCAGCTATTAGCGTATTTACGTGAAAGCTTTTTATTAATGTGTAACAAAAGAGAGAGATTTATGTACAAAGCGAAACAATGCCTCTAAAAATGACACATTTAGCTCACGCTTGTGTGCATTATAGGAAAGTTTTATTTTGAGAACTGATAAAGATGACATTTCTGACACTATAGAAAAATAAGAAAATTGTTTTATTTAGAAATCTTAATGCCTGCTTAAAGGGATATGTTACTAAAAGGTTGAAGCACTTGAAAATGATGCAGCATAGCTGTAAAAAGCTGACCAGAAAATATCACCTGAACTTTACCTCACAATTTCCTCAGTAGCCCGCATCCCATTGTAAAGGGACTGTTAGTAGCCAATCAGGATGATCGTCCCAGGACTTACAAGGGAGTGTGCATCTGGCATGTGCAGGCACAGTCATGTTATTTCCATACTCAGTTTAGGGAAGTTTACTATGAAATCTCATGAGATCACAGCAAAACATGACCTCAGCACTGCTGATTGGCTATTGTTTGTTTGTTTTCTTAACCTGCAGCTGGAAAGTATCTGAAGAGTAAGAGGCCCATTAATCAAGCTCCGTATGGAGCTTGAAGGGCCGTGTTTCTGGCGAGCCTTCAGACTCGCCAGAAACACCAGTTATGAAGCAGCGGTCTAAAGACTGCTGCTTCATAACCTCTCCGTCTGCTCTGAGGAGGCGGACAGAGATCGTGTGAAATCAACCCGATCGAATACGATCGGGTTGATTGACACCCCCTGCGACTCTGCAGGGGGCGGCATTGCACCAGCAGTTCACGAGAGCTGCTGGTGTAATGCTGAATGCGGAGAGCGTATTGCTCTACACATTCAGCGATGTCTGTCGGACCTGATCCGCTGATTGGATCATGTCGGACAGACATTTCATAAATAGGCCCCTAACTGTTCACAGAGCATTTACTATTGAGAAATGAATACATTTTTTTTACATAGAGATGTTCAGGTGATATTTTCTTGGCAGCTTTTTACACTTACTCTGTATCACTTTCAAGTGATTTAGCATATAGGTATTATGTCCCATTAAGGATGAGCTGAAAAAACATTCACTCACTGTGAGCTCTGATTGGCTGTACCTGTCACACAGAAATCTCGGTTTGCCCAGAGATTTTCATTAACCTTTATACCACTTGATATTTATTAGTATATTTATTGTCCTTTAAATACATCCGATTTTAGACCTACCTAGTAATGAGCAGGGCAGAAGCACAAATGTTTGCACATATTTCATATATAATATATATGTGTATGTTTTTGTTTTGTTTGTTTTTAAAAAAAAAAGCTTTAACAACTTTTCTTAAAAAAGAACGATCTTTCAGGGCATAAAACTGAATACAATTTTTACAATATCTGCTAGTGAGCAAAGTAAATAAACTGACATAACACCCAGAACAAACCAAAAGAAACATGTTTATTCCGTTAGAAAGTAAATCAATCACTGTCTCCACAAGCTCACCAGGATATTGTAAAGCACTTGAAGTGTTAAAGCAATAGAACATAGAGCAGACATCTGAGATAGGGGTTCTGGCGCGATTAGACCCGCAGAAGTCGGCTTTCTTTCTGCTAAATTGGCTTGGTGGCGCTGTGTAGATCCGACCCCCTGGAACACACACGTCTGTCTTGACATGACACATCAAAGGTGTGTGCAAGACATCAGTGCTGCCTGTGAGATGCATGAAACACCTTTGGAAGACTCAAAGCTACACATTTGCTCTCCAGCAGCGAGAGGCTCTGACACCAGCCCCCGCTGGGCACTGACGACTGGAGGCAATATGCTTAATTTCTTTCCTCTCTTTCATTTATTATTCCCCTCTTCGTCAGGACGGACTGTATAAGCAGCTGTGTTTGTGCTCTTCGTGAACTCTGCTTACCGCAGCTCTGTGCCATTCATCTGCTTTATTTTTTATTAATTGTGGTGGTGTTTTTTGTTGTTGTTAGGAAATCCCAGAACTACTTTGGGCTGAGCTCATTCAAGAACGACTGTCAGAAGTGGACTGCGTGAAAAGAGTAAGCAGATTTCAATCCATTATGGGACCCAGGGAAATAAACTTTGTTATAAACCCATTAATAGGAAATGATGGTTCTCACACATAAGAGAGACTTTAACGGAATGTTCTGAAAAGAAAAAACAAAACATTTATTATTACTTTAAAGGGATATGAAACCCAAAAATGGTCTTTTGTGATTCAGACAGAGCATATCATTTAAAAAAGGTTTCCAATTTACTTTTATTATCAAATGTGCTTTGTATCCATGGTATTCTTTGTTGAAGAGCTACCTAGGTAGGCATCTGAAGCACTGCATGCAGGAAATCGTGCTGCCCTCTAGTGCTCTAGTAAATGCATAACATTCTTGTAAACTGCTGCCTTATATTGCTCCAAACCCTTGTACGCTCCTGAGCTTACGTCTTTGCTTTTTAACCAAAGGTTACCAAGAGAACAAAGAAAAATTAGTAATAGAAATAAATTAGAAAGTTGTTTAAAACCACATGCTCTATCTGAATCATGAAAGACAAATGTTGGGGTTCATGTCCCTTTAACTCTTGTAACCTGTTCATCAGTATTTGCCTTTTAAAGTGAATGTAAATTTTCCCGTTTCAAGGAGTCAATTATAATTCATAATCAGTGTATTAGTCAAAACGCAATTTTTTCCCCCCAAAATTCGCAAAATATCACATTATATTTTAAATGCAAACTTATCTCCGTTTTCGCTTCTAGCTCCTCCTATCCATTTCTTCCTTTATTTCTTCCGCCTAACGTATAGAGCGGTCCCACCCGCTCTATGACGTGTTCGAAAAGCTCGTTCACGATGTGTTGTTTTTTTGCGCATGCGTTTAACATTCAGTGCCTGATTTGCGCATGCGTTATTAAATTCTCTGTGTATCCAGGAAGCAAATGACTGCTGCATTGTTATGCGTATGCTTAAATCGTGTACGCGCAGCGCTTCTGAATCAAACAGCAGTTGGTTTCGCATGCGCATAAAGAAAGACGCATGCGCATAAAGAGATAGTGACGTCTCCGAAAAGGGGCTGGACGCCACGGGGTATGATTGATTATTAGTAGACTACAGTGTCAATCAACCTTCAAAATGCGGTCAAAAATGGCGGGCGGAGGAAGCGAGCAAGATGATTAACAGTAAATAAGTATATAGATCGATATAATTATACATTTAAAAAAAATGATGAATTAAACTTAACTTAATTTTGAATGATAAACAAATTGAAATTGTGTGATAGCATTGACTTTACATCCACTTTAAGATTCTGTAATAATGCTTAGATTGGATACAAAGGAATTTGCATTAACTGTCTGCTTGACTGTAAGTGTTGCTCACTCAAATACAGAATGTAAAGGGGCATGGAACATTCTGAGATTGTGCTACATTACTAAATAATGTATAACTGTCCCTAATTGTCCTCAACAGAGGGGATAAAACAAGATACCGGCTTAAAGGGACAGTGTATACACATGATTTAAAGGGACAGTGTATACACATGATTTAAAGGGACAGTGTATACACATGATTTAAAGGGACAGTGTATACACATGATTTAAAGGGACAGTGTATACACATGATTTAAACAGTTTATGTTATGCATAAAAATCAAATTAAATGAAAATCATGAAAACAATAAATCTATATTATTATTATTTTAAACTTGTTCCTTTTTGTTCCAATGTGTGTGCCGTAAATCTAGAGTAGGACAGAGCCATCATCCCCTGCAAGCACACCTCCCACCAATCATAGGCGTTATGCTAAATAACATCAAATGCCCATTTCTAGACAAAGACGTTGGCACTGGCATGAGCAGAGGATAATGACAAATAGTACGTATTATAATTTTATTTGGTACATAATTACAGATAGCGCGGTTATGGTTCCACTTTCAGCTCTAAGAAAAAGTGTGTTGTTTTTGCGCTTGCCAGTGCTAAGGGACTTTTGTATTCAGCACATGTGTGGGCATGGTAACCTTCCCAGGGCTAAGAAAAACAGTTTTTTGCACAATATGTCACACAGCTCTGATAGCACAGTCATGGTAACGCTTGCCAGGGCTAAGAAAAACTGTATTTGGCACAATATGTCACACAGCTCTGATAGCACAGTCATGGTAACGCTTGCCAGGGCTAAGAAAAACTGTATTTGGCACAATATGTCACATAGCTCAGATAGCGCTATCATAGGAGCGCTTGCCAGGGCTTAGAAAAACGTTTTACATTGCTCATTTGGGCCCGATATTCAAAGCATCAAGAAACCGCCTTTTTGGCCTCGTCGGCCTTTGCAGTTTGTAGGTTTATCGATATATTAGAATAAAAGGAGCGGACCCCCGAAGTGCCAGCAAGTGACGATGTGTCTCCCATAGAAAATAATGGGGAGCTCTACATCAGCAAAACAACGCCGACATCGGCACTTGCCATGTTCCTACATAATGCAGACAGTGTGCTCACTGAAACCAAAAACAGTTTTAGAACACTTTAAATAAAATGCCTGTGTGACCTAACTGTAACTACATCTACACTACCTGCCTCACACTCTAAACTCTCGCCACTGAAAAGGTGGCGAGACAAACATGGCTGACGCCATACTCTTAACCTGTACTTCAGAGATTAGAATATATTGCACTGCTGGTGATGTATCCCAATCAAAGTGCAGGTTACTCCCCCTGGAATGCCTGGCTAACTCCCTAATACCGCCTACACCTAAGTCATACTCTAGCTATTCTCCCCCTGGCATGCCCAGCTAACTCCCTAATACCGCCTACACCTAAGTCATACTCTAGCTGTTCTCCCCCTGGCACGCCCAGCTAACTCCCTAATACCGCCTACACCTACGTCATACTCTAGCTATTCTCCCCCTGGCACGCCCGGCTAACTCCCTAATACCGCCTACACCTACGTCATACTCTAGCTGTTCTCCCCCTGGCACGCCCAGCTAACTCCCTAATACCGCCTACACCTACGTCATACTCTAGCTATTCTCCCCCTGGCACGCCCGGCTAACTCCCTAATACCGCCTACACCTACGTCATACTCTAGCTATTCTCCCCCTGGCACGCCCGGCTAACTCCCTAATACCGCCTACACCTACGTCATACTCTAGCTGTTCTCCCCCTGGCACGCCCAGCTAACTCCCTAATACCGCCTACACCTACATCATACTCTAGCTGTTCTCCCCCTGGCACGCCCAGCTAACTCCCTAATACCGCCTACACCTACATTATACTCTAGCTATTCTCCCCCTGGCACGCCCGGCTAACTCCCTAATACCGCCTACACCTACATCATACTCTAGCTATTCTCCCCCTGGCACGCCCAGCTAACTCCCTAATACCGCCTACATCTACGTCATACTATAGCTATTTTCCACCTGGCACACCCAGATAACTCCCTAATACCGCCTACACCTACATCATACTCTAGCTATTCTCCCCCTGGCACGCCCAACTAACTCCCTAATACCGCCTACACCTACATCATACTCTAGCTATTCTCCCCCTGGCACACCCGGCTAACTCTCTAATACCACCTACACCTTCATCATACTCTAGCTATTTTCCCCCTGGCACACCCAGCTAACTCCCTAATACCTGTTTGGTAGGGTTAGACTGTCTAGCTGGTGGGGAATCTAGCACACCTGAAGTAAACTTTATCCCAAAGTTTAAAGAGTTATAGGCCTAGATTTAGAGTTCGGCGGTAGCCGTCAAAACCAGCGTTAGAGGCTCCTAACGCGGGTTTTTTACGCACTCCGGTATTTAGAGTTTATTTACCGCGACTCAAAATACACCTAACGCTCAACTTTCTACCGCCACCTCAGACCCAGTAGTAAACATATACCGCACAAAAAAACATCCACGAATCACAAAACAAATATTACACAAAGTACACTTACACTCATACAAACACAACACTATCTTTATTTTTCGGAATTGTTATTTTTTCTTTAAAATACAAAGGATTAAAGTTGCGAGATCTCGGGTGTTTGAAAAAAATCCACACAAATCCATTTTCCCATTGACTTACATGGACATACGGGAAAAGACCCTCATATACCTACATCTAACGAATAACATTATCACAAACATACACTCATCGATGCATACAAACAATATACACCACATTACATACACAAAATATTTATTTATTACAAAAAGAACACGATTTAGTTACTTTTTCACACAAGCTCATGACGTCACTCACTTTACGAGGAAAACCAGTCTTAGAAAAAAAAATATAGAAATCTTTGGAGCCTCCATTGACTTCTATTGGGAAGACGTGCTCGTGCACGCGAAACCCTCATTTCCCTAACGCACGCAAATAGCGTAGACGGAAAAACTCCAAATACCAGCGCTAGAAAATACATGCTTTTATGCGTTAGACCCAGCTATGATAAATAGATCAAGAAATGACTATTTCCCTATGGTGGATTTATGTTTTTTAATATTAAATATTCACCACACCATAAATATTTTTAACACTTTTAGATTACATCAACTACAAATCCCCATCACTAGTAACACATTATTATTTCAATAAAATTACATTTACAATTAAAATAAAATTCAATACACATTTCTGGATTCACAAACACTACACAATGGGAAACATCTCTCATTTACCTTTATTATTGCATTTCTGTTATTCAACTCATATGCTTGCAGCAACTGCATATCTACATAGGCTTAACACATGATCACTCATGGATGCACATACATTACTTTTAACATTCACTCATACATGTGCATTCAAATGATGGGGGAAAAACACATTACATTCTCTCGAGGAATCACAAAACACAACATATGGATTTTACTGTACTTTTAACATCATGATTCCATCACCAGAAACCATTAGGAATTACCTACAACAATAACATCATTACACCAGATTACAGATGTCACTTTATGGGAAGGAACAACAATGCCAGACCGCTATATAGAAGTCAGCATATGTGGGACACAATCACAATATATACGTACATGTACATAACACGCATCACCCATCACGCAACCACAAAGCACACATTTAGATTTTATTCAGCACACAATAACAATGTAGCACAATACAACAACACAATGAGGATTTCACAACTACATAGGCAGGTTAATAATATCATGACGTCATTACAAGATTCAACCATACACATCACAGATTCACCACTGTACCGCCCCTTTAGGAACTTTAACACTCAATACTACAATACAACATATACGTAAAACACACTTTTGAACAGCATTATTATGGAGATTTCAATGGGACAATTCAGAAATATTGTCAGATCGCACATCAATTATATATATATAATACTACAGATGGCAGCCGGAAGTTATTCAGTATTCGTGCAATTTTTATGGGACGCATACAATATCGTCAGATCGAAAATCACTTATATATATAATACTACAGATGACAGACGGGAAGTTCGGAATTATTATTGCGATTTTAAAGGGACGCGTACAATATTCACATCTCGGCAATCACTTATATATACAATACTACAGATGACAGCCGGAAGTTATTCAGTATTAGTGCGATTTGAAAGGGACGCGTACAATATTCACATCTCGGCAATCACTTATATATACAATACTACAGATGACAGCCGGAAGTTATTCAGTATTAGTGCCATTTGAAAGGGACGCATACAATATTGACAGCTCGGCAATCACTTATATATACAATACTACAGATGGCAGACGGGAATTTCGGAATTATTATTGCGATTTGAAAGGGACGCGTACAATATTTTACAGCTCGGCAATCACTTATATATACAATACTACAGATGGCAGACGGGAATTTCGGAATTATTATTGCGATTTGAAAGGGACGCGTACAATATTTTACAGCTCGGCAATCACTTATATATACAATACTACAGATGGCAGACGGGAAGTTCGGAATTATTATTGCGATTTTAAAGGGACGCGTACAATATTGACAGCTCGGCAATCACTTATATATATAATACTACAGATGGCAGACGGGAAGTTCTGAATTATTATTGCGATTTTAAAGGGACGCATACAATATTGACAGCTCGGCAATAACTTATATATACAATCCTACAGATGGCAGATGTTCCTTTATCATTTACAAACAATATTGCAGCAACATTGATCGATCACATTTGATGCACATTATACACAACTATGCACTTTCATTCATGTTAGCCTGGACGTGTGCTTGTTACTATAACATCGCGTTTAGGAAATATTGATTACGCATATGAACAAACATTACAAACATGCACTGTATGTGTGATATTTGACACTTTCACATTGAGAATCATTGTTTGAAAATAACATTTCAGCAAACAACAAATAAACGCCCACTGTGAAAGCATTCGCGCCGCTCACATACAAACAGGTGAATACAATCAGCAATCATTACAAACTCACTACCATTGGACTAATTGTACTATAAATCCCCCAAACAACATGGCCAATGCATCACTTGTGATCCACATCAGATCAAGTGCTTACCTTGTTACGCTGTTTTGAAAGATGGATGACGATGACATGGTAGACGCTGCTGGTGGTGCTATTGGCGAACTAGCTGTTGGTCGAATCAGGCAGCCTCGGCGGCTCAGACCGAGACGAAGGGGTCGTCTGGTTCGAGGTCCTCGTGTCTACAGGGTGAGACCCACCTTGGAAAACATGAGTGACTTTGAGGTTTTTGATAAGTATCGGCTCGATCGCGAACAGCTCATTGGCCTTTACGAGCTTCTTAAACCTCATTTGGAGCCACGTATACAAATAAGGACTGCTGTTCCCCCCATGAGTAAGATGCTAAGCTGTCTATACGTCCTGGCCTCCGGGAGTTTTCAATCCGGAGAACTGTACATGCATGGCCTGGCTCAAGGTACATTCTCTGGGGTGTTTGATAACTTTCTGAACGCCATGGTACGTATCAGTAAGCAATACATAGGATTCCCACAGAATGATGGTGATTGGAGGCGCCTGAAGCGGGAATTCTTTGATATTGCTCAATTGCCCAATGTCTTGGGAGCCATTGATTGTACCCACATTGCGCTGCGTGCTCCAATTGATGACTTGCCCTTCAGAAATCGCAAACATTTTCATAGCCTCAACGTGCAGTATGTTTGTGACGCACGGATGAGGATTATGCATGTGTATGCGAATTTTGGAGGTGCTTGTCATGATGCCCGCATCCTCTCTCTGTCGTCCCTGTGGAGACAGTTTGAGGAAAGACAAATGCCCCCTGGTTATCTCGTTGGTGAGTATTTGTGCACAACATGGTTAATTATTTTGACAATTGCCCCTGTATTTTTTAACTGTTAGCGTCATGTTCAGCTATAGGATTAAATTTAACCATTTGTTATTTACCGACGCTAATGTCTATTTTTATTGAAATGCAGATATGTAGCATGTCTTACCTTAAGTGTTCAGATAGAGAATGCAATGTAAACATGTAGTTAGCATTTTACACAAGGTTTGGTTTAGGATAAATACGCATATGTAGCATGTCTTAGATGAAATGGCAAGATATTATCTCATGCAATTTAACCCTGTCATTGTCTTTTTCTGCTAATGTCTATTTTTATTGAAATGCAGATATGTAGCATGTCTTACCTTAAGTGTTCATATAGAGAATGCAATGTAAACATGTAGTTAGCATTTTACACAAGGTTTGGTTTAGGAGAAATACGCATATGTAGCATGTCTTAGATGAAATGGCAAGATATTATCTCATGCAATTTAACCCTGTCATTGTCTTTTTCTGCTAATGTCTATTTTTATTGAAATGCAGATATGTAGCATGTCTTACCTTAAGTGTTCATATAGAGAATGCAATGTAAACATGTAGTTAGCATTTTACACAAGGTTTGGTTTAGGAGAAATACGCATATGTAGCATGTCTTAGATGAAATGGCAAGATATTATCTCATGCAATTTAACCCTGTCATTGTCTTTTTCTGCTAATGTCTATTTTTATTGAAATGCAGATATGTAGCATGTCTTACCTTAAGTGTTCATATAGAGAATGCAATGTAAACATGTAGTTAGCATTTTACACAAGGTTTGGTTTAGGAGAAATACGCATATGTAGCATGTCTTAGATGAAATGGCAAGATATTATCTCATGCAATTTAACCCTGTCATTGTATTTTTCTGCTAATGTCTATTTTTATTGAAAAGCAGATATGTAGCATGTCTTACCTTAAGTGTTCATATAGAGAATGCAATGTAAACATGTAGTTAGCATTTTACACAAGGTTTGGTTTAGGAGAAATACGCATATGTAGCATGTCTTAGATGAAATGGCAATATATTATCTCATGCAATTTAACCCTGTCATTTTATTTTTCTGCTAATGTCTAGTTTTATTGAAATGCAGATATGTAGCATGTCTTACCTTAAGTGTTCATATAGAGAATGCAATGTAAACATGTAGTTAGCATTTTACACAAGGTTTGGTTTAGGAGAAATACGCATATGTAGCATGTCTTCGATGAAATGGCTAGATACAGATTTAGATATAATTTTTTATTTTTTTTTTATGTTTCTGACAACTTTTAATATGGATTATGGTTTTTAAAAAATATATTTATACAACAATATACTAGTTTAAGTATTCTGTTTGAATTATGTTCTGTTCTAAATTTATAGGTGATTCTGGGTACATGAGCCGGCCTTGGCTCATTACCCCCTTGCGTAGCCCAACTGATGTGTCTGAGGAGCGCTACAATAGGGCTCATAAGAGAACCAGGGCGGTGGTTGAAAGGATGTTCGGGCTCCTGAAGATGAGATTCAGGTGCCTGGACCGTTCTGGAGGAGCACTCCAGTACAACCCAAAGAAGGTGGCTAAGATCGTTGTAGCCTGTAGCGTCCTGCATAATATTGCACAGCGGGCTGGGATGCTGCAGGCCGTCCCGGTGGACAGAGACCTCCTCAGAGATGAGGAGGATGATCCTGTTCTAGAGGGGGAATTCCAGGACGAGGGACTTGATGTCAGAGCAGACGTCATCAACCGCCACTTTAGACGGTAAATAATAGAAGTTACACTGGAGTATTTTCAATAGATGTGAACTCTAGGGAAATGACAAGTAGAGAATTGTGCAAACATGTTAGTATTGATAAAATGTTATAATAATATTTATTTCTCATAATATAGGTGATGCTCTGGGCATTGGGTCCTATAGCGAGTCTTTGCCACCTGGTTTTTATAGAGGACATCAGATGGTAAGTAGAAATGTATGGACTGTTGCTGGCATGATTTGTACACAAATACATAATATGGCATAAATTTTTAAAAATATAACTTTGTTTACACATTACTTATGTACATAATCAGAAAGGGATACTCTAGAATGACTATGGTTCAATGTCACACAGAGGTTTGTTCTGCTCAATATGACTCATCTTCACACTTGATAGAAAATAACACAGGTTCATACACAGGCTTAGTAAGCTAGTGATAGATATTTATTATGAAATGGGGGGTGGGAGAGGGGTACAGAACTGATTCACACACTTGTATGAAATCTTTATATATAATTTCTTACATTAGGGAGATGACTTAATATAAAGACTGAAAGGGAACAATTTGAAGCCTGACAGTGAAGATTTCCAAGACTGACAGTGGGGAAAAAGCCAAGATTGAAATTGAAGTATACCAATGGGATCATGTCTGGCATATTTAAATTCTGCTGACCTTGAAAACCATACAAAGACATGTTCACATGGTAAGTGCAAACTATTTGATAGAATAAGGCTGTGGAGACATCCTATTGGAGACACTTAGATGATTTTCTATTTTGTAGATGGTATTTCCCAGTCCTCTATTTAATGAACTGATGAATAAGACACCTATTGAAGATCAACTGTTTACCCCTGAATTGACATTCAAAGACCATGCATTGTCCAGGTTGGTGTACCAATGCATGCTAGTGAAGACTGTAGAATATTAGTAGCTTACATACATTAGTCATATTTAGTTCTTAATTAGATATTTAGGGATCACAATCAGACACTTAGATGATTTTACTTTTTTAGATGGTATTTCCCAGTCCTCTATTTAATGAACTGATGAATAAGACACCTATTGAAGATCAACTGTTTACCCCTGAATTGACTTTCAAAGACCATGCATTGTCCAGGTTGGTGTACCAATGCATGCTAGTGAAGACTGTAGAATATTAGTAGCTTACATACATTAGTCATATTTAGTTCTTAATTAGATATTTAGGGATCACAATCAGAAAAAGGAATACATATTATAGTTGATATAGAGGTATTTGAATGGACATGAAATATTACATTTATGTTCAGCATACATATATTGTTTACATGTGATATACATTATTATGTATAAATTTAATTTTTGAAATTTAAATATTATTTTTAATCAACAATATAATGGTGTATGTATTTCATTAATTTAAAATGAATGTAATGATTATCTTTAAAAAATGTTGATCAAAGTTAGAGCATAGACACCATATGATTTTAAATGTATTTTATGAATATTTTACAACGTGTGTATTAACTTTGTTCCATTTTTATTATTTGTCATTTCAGATTGGCATCTGATGACTTCATGGAATATTTATTTATTTTCTATTAAATATATATTTTTTTTTTAGCAGATTCTAATATATATCAATATAATCTGTAAATAAATAAAACTTGGACTCCCATGACTGGTAGTTGGCTATTTGACAAGCACATGCATAAGAGAAAATAATGCATTAATAGTAGAAAATAAAATTCTTCAGAGAATATTAAAAGATATATTTTAACATTAATTGGGGAGTCATATTCTTCAATGCTTTTATATTGAAAAAGTATATATTAAAAATATTTAGGATATGTATTAATATTATGATTGTTTTAACATTTAATAAGGTGAAGTGGTTCAATTACATGAAAGTGACAGTGTTGTTGAATGTAAAAAGAATTGTATAAGATCATGTATCTTCCTTAGGTATCTCAAAACATTATTAGAAAATATTTTACAATTATTACATTTATAAATGGTAGGTCATTTAACTTTATAATTTTTAATAATTAGTTATTGGATGCCAGGTTAATCTATGTAATTTTCTAGTGGAGTCATTTAACTATACTTAGTAATATTATGTATTTATTACAATCTTACCTCTTGGGTTAGACATCAAATATCTATATAGAATGTAATTTCCCCTTTAGTTTATTTTGTCAATGTTAAATAAAAATACAATATGTTTGGGTCCTTAAAGGGGTCATTCAAAATGTATATTTTGTATACATTGTTACAAATATCATACAAGAATTTAAACATATTTAGAATGTACTATAGAATTACATTCAGTCTTTAAATATACTTGTTAAAATAAAAATAAATGCACATATCTTAGTGAATGATATAAGGCATCTATATGCAAACAACAATCAGCATCAAAATAGCCTATGTAGAGATGTATTTAATCCACGAATATATATAATTACAATATAATGATTGAATAACAAAACATATTAAGTTGGTCAAATATAAGATTATGATACAAAATGCATACATAACATATAGCTTAATGTCCCTCTACGCTGAAGGCTAAAAAATACCTCATTTAATAAATATATTTCAGTCAGTGTGTAAAACAATCTAGAAGTTAATCTAAATTTGCTTTACTCATATGTTAGACTCATTTAGCAAAAGGAAGGTGCCTAGGTTTATGATATATTAAGCATTATTGTGAAATGTTTATTTAAAGGGACATGAACTCAAAATATACTTAAAGGTAGCCATTTAAAAAAACAATGATTTATACATTCTGAATGAGTATTCTATTTTAATCAACTTTAAAACTTGTCTCATATTATGAATGCTCATTGTGATGTTGCTATCATTACTTTAGAAATAAGGCAGTAAATAGCTAATTTATTTGCTTCAGTACTCTGGACAGAACTTGATTGTTTGGAATAATTGATGCAACAATCGTCAAGGACAACCCAGGTTTTTATTAAACAATTGTCCGTAATATAAAATATCATTATTGATTTTCAAAGAAACATAACAAGATAACTTAACATTTGATAATCGTATTAAATAATAAAGTTGATTAAAATTTAATGCTCAATCACCAATGGTAAATTTGTTTGGACAGTGTCCCTTTAAGAGCTTGAAATAGTGTATTTACTTCTCTTCCTATCTTGACATACTTTGCTTGAAAAGCATATCGAGATAGGCTCAGTAGATGAAGATTGGTGGATGCACAGAGATGCCTTATGTGATTGGCTCAACCATGTGCATTTAAATTTCTTATGTTGAGGATATATAAATACTAAGAGAAAATGATTTACATTTTAAAGTCTAAACAATCTTCTATCTCTACAGATCATTTGATACAATTGTTTGTAATGTCTCTTTAAAACTAAAGACGCCATTGCACAATAACATATATGAGCACTTCAGAGAAATACAAGCTCGAGGTTTATTTGCGAATAACAAAGCTGTAGTTTAACATTTATAAACAGATTATCAAAGTTACTGACATTCTTCCCGGAATTTTAACATTAATAAATATTGCGTTGGAAACGCATCTTCAAACACCAGATTAGCATATTTAAACATTAGTGTAATGTCACGCAATAGCACACAATCAATGTGCATTATAAATACATTTAATAGAGCAATGTCAATACTTCACAATCAATTTATTTAAAGAACAATAAAGACATACAATATTAAATGTGTATTTGTATTAAAGAAACAGACCGTTATTAAACCGAGAAATGTCTACAACATTAATAATGTGACAGGATGAGATTTTAAAGAGTATTTAATCATTAATATTTCACGGATCACGGATATTAAATCTGCGTCACACATATCCGCATGACAGGCCCATGAGTTACAAATAAGTCTACATGAAAAATGAAGTTACAGCACCACCAAGCGGTATGTGTAAGGAAGTTACTAAGATATGAAACATTAAGGAACGGCCAATCAGAGTTCATCACACAAACACAACTTGAGTCAGGATGGTCTCACAGACATTATAACAATATTTCAAACTTTTATCCAATCAGATGTACAGATAAATTGTCCCATGGTGCATCTCATGTTTACTTCACCATATAAAAGTCCATTACACGTTGCCATCTTTGTCAGTTCTCTAATGCATGCAGGCAGTCTTATATATTAATATTATTATAATATATTTAGTAGCCAACCGAGCAGGCATGTCAGTTCCCAGGTTCACCAAGGAGGAGAGCGCTGCACTGGTCCACGCCGTCAAGGACTTTTATCCCCAGCTGTTTGGGAACAAGAGGAGCTCGACAGATGCGCCTGTTAAGAAGGCCCTCTGGGAGTCTATCACCAATGCGGTTAGATTGGTGTGTGACGTCCAGAGGACCCAGGATCAGATCATGAGGAGATTCGGAGATATGAGGTTGCGTTTATCGAAAAAAGTCAACCTCATAAGGGACTGGGTACAAGCCCGTAAAAGAGGGGGCCAAAGAAAGGCCCCGCGGAAACTGTACCTACTCCCTTATGAGGTGACTTTATGCGAGCTCCTCAATCTCCGGGTCCCCAAAAGATTTAGATCCTCGCCATCCTCGGCCTCCTCTTCTTCCCTCCCAGCTGCGGGATCTGAAAGTCCTGACGCGGGGGACAGGGCAGATGCTTCTCCGTCCGGTGGCCTGGGAGGACCCGATAGAGAATCTGAACCAGGTAATTATCCAACTTCATATAATATTTATAATGTTAAAAATCCAAAATGTGTATTTAGTCAGATACTAAACCTATACAGATCTCACAACATACACTACATATGATGTTTAGATATCTGATTTTACATTAGTGATACATGAAATTGGAATGATGTTTATTGCGCTCTACAGAATATGCGTCACAGAGCGGAAATGTAATTTCGCATCCACGTTAACATGGGTTTGCGGAAAGTGGCATTGCTTTATACATGTTGGTCAAATGACGGATGCGTAATTCCGCTTGGAATCATTGCGCAATGATCGCGAAAATGGCATTTCTCATCCACGTTAACATGGGTTTGCGGAAAGTGGCATTGCTTTATACATGTTGTTAAAAATTAAATGGAAAATCTTAGATTAGTGAAGAATACAGTATTCTTATTTTAAATATTATATCTAATAAAAAACGAATAATACTAATAAATTATAACATATGGCCATCAATTGATGATTATGTAATAACAAGCATATATTCTTAAAGATACAGTAAACAACACAACTGATTGAAAATAAGAGTCCAGGATATATTTATCATTCATTTAATTGCGGAAACTATTAACTCATGGGACTACCAAAGGATTAATATTTTTCTATTGATTTGTTATTAATGTAAATATTTTAAACATGGCATGATTAGTATTAATGATATGCAATCCTCATTTAATATATTACAGATATGGATGTGGCTGCTGGATCCTCAAGCCAGGGCTTGTCACAGTATGGTATGTCTCATTTTAATTGACATTTGTCTTAGAAACATGGAATGAACATTACATACTAAATACACATTGTTCTATATTTATATGTAATGTCTATTTAATAGATGAAAATTATATAATTATTCGGATATACTTAAATAACATATTTGATTTTAATTGCATGCTCAATACCATTCATTACATCAACATATGGAGTAGATAATTCATTAACAAACAACAACATTGTGGAATCTATTTAATTTTAGATTAAAGGGATACTGAACTACAATTATTAATATTGTCTTTCACATACAGTATGCAATATTAATAAACATAAAATATAATACTATCATCATATGTGACATATTCTATTGCTAAATGTATTTTAAAATAAATAAAGTACGTTTATGTGCATCTAAATATTTGTTGACCAACCTGGGTTTATATTGATGATTGGTGGATACCTTCAACAAACAATATTTATTGAATCCAATATTCCTTATCTGCCTTTAAGATTAATATCGAACAACATTCGAATTATAATAGGAGTCAATGTTAAATCATTTTTTACAGTTTGAACATAGAAATCAATTATTTAAATTAATCATGTCAGTGTCCCTTTAAGACAAAATAGATTCATTCATCATTACATTATTTTTATTAAAAACTATTGATATATAAATCTAATTATCTGTTGGAGTTACTTTATATATATCTGCATACTCTAACAGCACCATGATTACATATTTGTAATAATAAAGTTTGTTATGTATTGTGATAAATATGTGTTGTGTCCTAAACAAGATTACTGTACATTGAAAAAATGGCTCGATGTGACACATGTTTGTTTAGATTTGTCAACAGATGCTCCTCAATATGTGGTTTGTGTGTATTCTTGTAACTTCTTAAGGACATATGACGGAATTATTCCGTCATAAAACAATTGAGCTAAGTGAAAGCTGTGTCCTTAAAGGGTTAAGAACATTGATCATTGGGTATATTTAGATATGCAATAGCAGCATCTGAGATGAATTTGATGTCTAATGTAGTCTGACATTAAACATATGTTGAATACAGATATGTTTACAGAATCCCCTTGATTCAATCAAGCATTTTCTGGTGTAATGACTGCTCTATTCTTCACATTTTAAAGTTGATTAATGTTAAAATTCTAGACAGATGTGATTTAGTGATATCCAAAATGTGTTTAATAATATATATCTATATCATTCATAGAGAGAGTTGGTGTGGGGAGCCCACAGGAATCCAGCAGTGACATAGAGCCGCCTTTGCGGTCTCCTGGTAAGTCCATTGACTCATTTATATGTAATTGAAGGTGTATTGCTAATCAATATTATGATCATGATTCCGATGAAGCATAACATTATAAAAAATCATAGAATTTATCTTCTGATTATATATTTATTTTTTATATTGAGCGATTAATAATTTCTACTTTATTATTCTACACATTTGTTATTCATAAGATGTCTAACATATGTTTTTTTAAATTTTTTTTTTTAACAACAGTCATCAAGTGATACACACATGAGAAATCTTAAATGTTCTATGTACTATGCTTTTATGAATTTAACATTAAGACAAACAATACATTAATATTCTGATTTATTGACAATAACAAATCTATTGTCATTTGTATGCTCCATCAAAATGATGTAAATCATAACTTTGTGTGTGTATATCTTTAATGCAACATTGATGTGCGTATTTGAGCAACAGTAACATATGTTATAATATCTGATCTTAAGGTGTACACAACATGTTATGTTTTACAGAGATTGATGTCACATGTGGGATGGAGGAGGAAGAGGCTGCCTTGGAGTCTGATGGTATGTGAAATATATCTATCATGTTTCCAACATGTTTCTTTTTTTGAAATCATTTTATTGAAGACATTCAAAGTCTACAGCTTTTTCCCTTTAAAAAGGAATATTATTTGTCTGTTCAAATACACTACTGCCCCCTTTCTATATCAGGCAGCATGAAAATCTGCTTGTATATATTTTTTTAAGAATATATAATTCATGACATCATTATGTCACATGCATATTCCATGCCAAAACACAATAATAAGTTTCACATTGTACAGACAGTCATTGAGATTCATCTGAGTGCCTATATAGATACCATATCCTCATTTCAGAATAGTTTACAGATTCAAACACACTTCGAGGTATATTGAAAACATAATCAATTTTAAATGCGTTGATTTGATGTCAGGATGTATGAGATGTTAATATATTTATTTTACATTTTCAGATGGATCCACCACTTCTGGTCATCTGGATTCCGCCCCTGCCCAGTCACAGACCCCTCCCCGTGCACACACCCCTGACCATGGCCACACCTCTGCACACACCCAGAGCCCTTCCCATCACCAAACCCATGACCATGCCCCGACCACTGCCAGCCCTTCCCATATTTCATATCCTGTCCCTCCCAAAAAACGCCCATACACCCCCCTTCGCCGCTCTCCCCGTATTCTGGCCCGTACAGCTGCCCAGACCCAAACTCCCCACTCCCCAGCTGTACGGCCTACCCTGGAGCAGCAGCTCACCACTCCCCAAGCCATTCCCATCCCTCCCCGAGCCAATCCCATCCCTCCCCCCTGTTTAAACCTTCATTGTCCTGGGTGTCAGATTGTCCTTCCCAGGCACAGCTGTAAGTATCATTCTAAATACACTTTATAAGATACTTAAAGGTACAGTGAAGTTAAATTGGTTAAATTGTGATTCAAATCCAGCATGCAATGTTAAGCCAATGTATAATAGAATACTCTTATGAATTATTCGTCATTCTCTTGATATATTAATTGAAAACAACTTATTCCTATAATTAGTTTAAACAATAAAATAAATGTGGCCATCATTTCTTTATTGTTGGATGAATGTATCCATCAACCAGCATGCACAAACAAGGTTCATCAACAAATATTGGCTTCCATAAAAACCAACATTCTTGCATTCAAAATATAGCTTGACAATTAAAACATATAATGAATATGTGTAATTTCTAAAGATTTGTCATGTCATGCTCTATCTGAATCAGTCCATTAAATATTTAGGTTCAGTGTCCCTTTAATTGGATATCACTACATATACCAAACACCACTACTTGGATACAAAATTTTATGTCCAAATGTGGATACATTATCTCTTGTCTAACCCAGTGGGAATGTAATTTCTTCTGGTTGCTATGTTTACACAGCTTGTCCTCAATGCCAAAATGTTTAAGGATATGTGTGCCTACCACAGTCTAAATTGAATTTTTAAATTGCTAATGTAAGTACAATGTAAATCCTTTAACAAGATTTGATACACTCAAGCTGTATAAGTGGATCATCTAAAACCAATTAAAGGGTTCAACATGTTTGAGTAACATGAGCCTTTAATGATTTCTGTCTGTCTGAATAACCTAATTCATGTGTAAAGAATATATGAAAAATAATTGATGTAAATAATTATTTGTCTTTATGATGACAATGTATGTATTAAAATCTTTTATTCTGTTGTGTAATTATCCTTAATATTAATTTTTATTTTATTTTAGGCTGTGACTCAGCATGGCTCATGCTAGAAGGGATAGCAAGAGTAGAGCAGGCCGTGTTGAGGAACGCAGCTGTCCTGAGAGGGATGAACGACACCATGCAGGCCCAGCTCCGGGTTCAGGACTTGACTCTGCGTGAAATTATGCAATTACGTTCAAGGCCTGAATCTGGAGCTGGACATGCACAGGACAATGAAGAGGATGACCAGTAAGTGGAGGATCTGGATATGCTCCATGGTGGCAGATAATAATCCTCTGTCCACATGTTGAATTTGTATTTATATTGTTGCCATTTGGCCTTTTTATGAGTTTTTTGTTGTGCCTGTTGCACTCTTTTACCTTGTCATGTGTCTCCAATGAGGCTATGCTGGCCCTTGGCAACTCTCTTCATGGACTGTGATGCACTGTGTTACCTTGTCATGTGTCTCCAATGAGGCTATGCTGGCCCTTGGCAACTCTCTTCATGGACTGTGATGCACTGTGTTACCTTGTCATGTGTCTCCAATGAGGCTATGCTGGCCCTTGGCAACTCTCTTCATGGACTGTGATGCACTGTGTTACCTTGTCATGTGTCTCCAATGGGGCTATGCTGGCCCTTGGCAACTCTCTTCATGGACTGTGATGCACTGTGTTACCTTGTCATGTGTCTCCAATGAGGCTATGCTGGCCCTTGGCAACTCTCTTCATGGACTGTGATGCACTGTGTTACCTTGTCATGTGTCTCCAATGAGGCTATGCTGGCCCTTGGCAACTCTCTTCATGGACTGTGATGCACTGTGTTACCTTGTCATGTGTCTCCAATGGGGCTATGCTGGCCCTTGGCAACTCTCTTCATGGACTGTGATGCACTGTGTTACCTTGTCATGTGTCTCCAATGAGGCTATGCTGGCCCTTGGCAACTCTCTTCATGGACTGTGATGCACTGTGTTACCTTGTCATGTGTCTCCAATGGGGCTATGCTGGCCCTTGGCAACTCTCTTCATGGACTGTGATGCACTGTGTTACCTTGTCATGTGTCTCCAATGGGGCTATGCTGGCCCTTGGCAACTCTCTTCATGGACTGTGATGCACTGTGTTACCTTGTCATGTGTCTCCAATGGGGCTATGCTGGCCCTTGGCAACTCTCTTCATGGACTGTGATGCACTGTGTTACCTTGTCATGTGTCTCCAATGAGGCTATGCTGGCCCTTGGCAACTCTCTTCATGGACTGTGATGCACTGTGTTACCTTGTCATGTGTCTCCAATGGGGCTATGCTGGCCCTTGGCAACTCTCTTCATGGACTGTGATGCACTGTGTTACCTTGTCATGTGTCTCCAATGGGGCTATGCTGGCCCTTGGCAACTCTCTTCATGGACTGTGATGCACTGTGTTACCTTGTCATGTGTCTCCAATGGGGCTATGCTGGCCCTTGGCAACTCTCTTCATGGACTGTGATGCACTGTGTTACCTTGTCATATGGCTCATATATTCCTTATTTTTACAAGATTATTTATAAACGTTGTGTATGTTTTCTTACATACTAATAAAATAAATTTTATTTCACAAATATTTGTCCTCATTCTTCCTGTTATTTTTTGCAAGCTCTAGTTTATGTTGTTTATCCTTAAAGGGACCTAACAAATCTATTTGTTATAATGAAATCATATATGTAAGACAATAGTAAATGACTTTAAGATTAACATCTCCAATGTAATCTTATTATTTGTGTTTATATTATTTTCTCTTAGCTCTATCATTGCCTGATTATGATTAGCAGAGTAATTTCTTTATATATGTATATATATTTTTGTATTTGTGTATATATGTATATTTAAATGTTCATATCCATGTGTGTATTTATAAACTCTGCATGAATTGATGCACCTTTACCAAATGATCTGAGTATTGATACAATGATATAATCCCTGTAAAGTGTTCATTTTATTTAAATAGTATTGACTATGTGTATGCTCTTTTTAAAAACAAAATAATGTCCCTTTAAGTGATGTTGATCACTATTGTAAATGAATGTATTTCCATTTGTAAAGCGTTTTTGTCCTTTTTACAAGAACAAGGACATATAGTTTTATTAATAAACAATCTTATTGTAATGTTGACAGCACCTGTATTTCATTTTCTAATCTATATTATTGTCAAAGTGTAACCAAATCAATCTCTGTGTGTAATACAAATAATGTAGATGATGAATATTAGTTAACTAATATGTTAACAAAATACATCTCCTCCCATATATGGCTATAGGTAGGCTGACCATAATTAAACTTGAATAAATGACACGTTTAATCAATACATGTATAACTATTGTTATTCAACAACAATCCAAAGATATCTTAAAACATCAATGGCATATGTATTTCTCATGTGTATCTTTTAAATGTTAAAGATATACACCATAGCTATAGTTCAAGGGACAGTCAAGTCCGAAAAGATGATTCATGATTTGGTGACATTCCTAGATAGCAATCTACACACATACTAGTTCCTAAAATATAAATACGTTTCTTAATGATATGCCAAGATGTCACTGAGTCCTTGTATTGTCTGCGGTTTTTCAGCGATCTCGGATGCGCCATGTTGCTTAAGACGTCACCTGCCAGGCTGTCCAATGATTCCTTGTATTGACTGACGTTCTTACGTGATCAGGAATATGCCTTTTATTGGATTGCGTTTTGACGCGATCAAGGATGCGCCTTTTTTTTTTGGGCGTTCTTACGTGATCAATAATGTGCCTTTCATTGGATGGCGTTCTTACGTGATCAAGGAAGCGCCATGTTAAGACGGCACATGTAAAGTTAAAAAAACGTGTGATTGGATTGCGTAGTCCCGCAATATTTGTGCACGTTAAAAACGTTTGTGACTGCATGCAATTTTAAAAAGCTTGCGAATATGTATTATTTGCATCATGTTACATTGTTGACCCGTAGCTGATAAAGACCAACACATTCTCTTTTGCTGGATGTCTGGTTGAATCAACGAACGAAAGCAAAATGTTTTCATGCATAGGATATTTCTAGGCAAGTGCAAATCTCTACAGTCCATGTTTAATATGTTTGTCAACAATGTTCCTTTTTCTTAAAAATTAATGTTGTGTTTAATGTTGAACATATCTAATTAATAAATATGCGCTATTGTGTTTGAATAAAGTAATCAATATGCATTTATCATATGCTAAATATATGATGCCGACTTCTTCTAAATGTAATTTCGTTGTATATTTTATGAAAGGTTCATTAGACACTCACATTATAAATAAAAATATTTGATTTTGTCTCTAGTTAGATAGTCCATTGTTTAACCAATAGGTTTATTTTGTCTTGTGTTGTAAGAAAATGTAAGTAATTTTCTTACTCCTCGCAAAGCCAATGAGTTTCATGTGAGTACCATCTCCAGCTTTGTCCAGTTTGTGTAAAGGTTCTTTTCATATGTTAATGATGGGGTATTGTGTTTTACGGTTGTAATGGTGGTTCATCTATATTTAAAATATAGCTAACCCTATTTTATTTGCAAGTGTTTGAAGATTTTTAATATTGCTATCAGTATATGGTAATCTTGTTGTTTGTAGTAGTGTCTATTACATACAGTTATGTAAAAAATATAGGATACTGTCCCTTGAATGCAAATGTTGTTTTTTTGTATCATGTATGAGATCCACATAGTTTAATCTTCAAATATATTTTTGTTAGCATATTTCACCCCCCCACTCCTAAAAGGACTTTAAACCATATTCATTGTTAAAATAAAAATAGTTACAATAAAATATTAACACAATAATGTCTCTTAAAGAAAATAGACTTTATTTAACACGTCAATATAAATGTGATTTTCAAATATTTTTTTTTACAAAGTACATGTAGATATAGCAACAAGCTTAAAATGTGTTAGCATATGTAATGTTGTTAAAGGGACAGTTTCGAAAAAAAATATTTTTACATTATTCGAAAAGTCAATTCTGTAATAACAAGGATATCAAATGTTTCTCAACAATTGAACATTTGCTATCTAAATTTGCTATCTAAACCTATGAGGTTGGTGTGCTCATTTCTTAAATCTTGAAGAGTGCTTGTAATCATTATACAATTTGAGCACTAGAGGGCATTTGGATAGCATTTGTATATGTAAAATCTTGTGCTCATACAGCATATTATTGACCATGTATTGATCATTGATATCTAAAATGTTGTTATGTCAGAACAACAAATAAGTGGTCATTTTTCATAGTCATAGATACAAGGGTAAGCACATAAGTCACACATGTATTTCTCCATGTTTTGTTGTTTCAAACTTTATAATGCGTAATACAGTGTTTTCTTTGTAATCAATAATTTTCTGACTGTCCCTTTAAGCTGTGTTATTGGCATTCAAACAGTAATATGCCATCATGGATAATTGTTATGGTAATTTAGTTAGCGATTCGGGAAACAGTTTGGACATCACATCACAGAAACCAATCAATATCATGAACAAGGATAGGTATGTGATGATGTGGTTTTCACACACTTATAACCCACACTCTGCAAAGAATCTTCCTCCATGGACCCGGTCCCATAGAAGTCGATTATATACAGAGTGTGGTCCACAAGTGTATGAAAACCACATCATCACATACCTATCCATTACACAAAAAACAAAATTTAAGATGGAAAAAAAAAATTACTTCCTCTTCCTTCCCCTCTTCCCACGGGGCTGAGGCTCTGGGAGAGGCAACTGCCGACTCCGAAGAGTCCTCCTTGGAGCTGTTGTGGGAGGAGTGGAAGGAAGAGTACTGGGACGACCAAGGTGAGGAGTAGATGGCTGAGGAGGAGGAGGAGAAGATGGCTGAGGAGGAGGAGGAGAAGATGGCTGAGGAGGAGGAGGAGTAGATGGCTGAGGAGGAGGAGGAGATGGGCCGGCAGGAGGAGATGGCCCAGCAGCAAGAGGCCCAGCAACAAGAGGCCCAGCAACAGGAGGTAGACCAGCATGCGCCTCCCGGAAAAATGTGAACATTTCCTGATGAAGATTGAACATTCTTGTTTGTCCTTCTTGTATTGTATTCAGTATACTGATTATTTCGTTTTGGCCTTGAATTATTTGATTCTGCCCATCAAGTATTCTGCGTCGTCCTTCTATGTTTTCTATCCGGGAGGTACGCATCTGGTCTATGTACTCCAGTAGAACCCGCACCTCCGCTATTTCTTCTTGTTGTGCCTGTTGAACCCGTGCACGGCGGGGTGCCCGTGCACGGCGGAGTGCGGGTCTTTGAGGGACCTCGGGTTCCGCGGCTTCAGCGGCATCCTCCTGTGCTTCCGGGGCCTCTTGATCATCTCCCGTGCGCTGTTCGTCACGGGGGGCCTCTTCCCTCCGAAGTGGGAATTCCTCACCACCACTCTCATCCCGGGGAGATGCAGGAGGCTGTGCTGCCTCGTCCCCAGACTCTGTATATTAAAAAAAAAATAAAAAAAGAAATGTATATATTAGCATATTTGCAAATAAAGGTTTAAATGACTTAGCTTACGATACAATTACAAATGCAGAATCATTAATCCACTTTGAAATCTAACAAACAATCAATACGATTTCCGCTTTTTCTAAACAGTGTTTGTGATATCTGGTCAATGTGAATGTTTTTGCGTTTGTTTTCAGTCTGTTTAAATGCACACCTAACCTATAGCCTAGATACTGATGTAACCGCTAAGTAATAGAATGCGTGTAAACAGCGTAATAGCATTAATCGGATCCTTAACACATGAAACCCAATGTTTTATCTTTCATGATTTATAAGCATACATTTAGTATCAACTTTCGAATGTACTTTTGTTATCTAATTAGCTTCATTCTCTGGATATTCTTTGCTGAAAAGCATATCTAAATATGTTTATAAGATTCTGATTGTTAGCTGAATATAGCTGCCTCCTGTGATTGTTTCACCGTGTGCATGGCTATTTCTTCATTAAAATATATCTCAAGAATGAATCAAATTATGTAATATAAGTACATTTGAATGTTTTGTCAAATTGTATTCGCTACCTCAATCATGAAAGTAAATGTTTGCGTATAGTGTCCATTGAAATACATTCGTATGTGAAATTATTGTTAAATGAGCTTACCGTCAGATGAGAGTGGCAGGTTCCCGGTATCGATTCCTCCGATACCGACTACTTCCACCTCGGAGATGCTGGGCCGCAACATTTCCTCCCATCTGCAGTACTCCATTTCAAGGGCAGGGCCGCCACCGGTCCCTGCGGCATGTCGGGCCTCCAGGCTTAACTTTTTTTTAAGTTCAAGTTTACAGTCCCGGTACCGATGTTTGATGGAATCCATATCCCTGTTCCGGCAACCCACTGCATTGACTGCATTCCGAATCTCGTTCCAGAGCCTCCTCCTGTCAGTCGGGGTAGTCTTCTGGTGCTGCAGCATCCTATACCTGGCCATATAGGCCTCTACGAGGGCCTCCTTCTCCTCCATCGTAAACCTCGCCTCCCTAGTCGCCTTGGCCTTCCCCTGTGACGATGCCCTCTGTTTCCCGGACTGTGAAGCCCTACTCTGACCGCCACTGGGCCCAGCCACTTGGTCATCTTGAACCAAGTGGCTGGGTCCACCCACCGCTTCCACCCCCGCTTCCTGCCCCCCTTCCTGCCCCCCTTCCTGCCCTGTTCCTCTCCCCCTCCCTCTACTCCCCCCTCTACCTGTCCCCTGCCTGGCCTCCATCTCCTCCCTAAACTAAACCCCAAATAATCAAAAAAAAGTGAGTGTGATGAAATGAAAGGGGGTCAAAATAAAGAACTAAAAAGACAAAAAAGGTGCTTAAAGTGTGAGGGATGTAAAAAAAAACAAAGAGGGTAAGGAGTATTTAAATAAACGAAAAGAATAAGACTAAAAGGAGGATATGTAAACTAAATGTAACTAGGGGATGGGTATGGGATGGGTATGGGGTATGGGATAAGAGTAAATGGGATGAAAGGGAATGGGACTACAAGGAATGGGGTATGGAGTGTAGTATGAGGGGGTAGGGGGTATGGAGTGTATGTAGTGTTATTGATAAGTGTATGTATGTATTGAATGTGTTTGCGTGTAAATGTGTTAAGTGTACAGATAAATCACTCGCTCGCTAACTAACACTACTTCTAATTCTCAATAACAAACACTCCCACTAACGCTCACTAACTACCACTAACTGACGCTCACACTAACAACTATCACTAATAACTCCCACTAACTCACTCACGCTCCCACTAACAGACTCTCTCCCACTCCCGCTACCTCCCACTAACTCACTCACTCTCTCACGCTAACACTACCAACTGACTATCTCACGCTAACACTACCAACTGACTCTCTCACGCTAACACTACCAACTGACTCTCTCACACTAACACTAACTCACTCTCAAAAAATCGCAAAATCTCTATTCTTAACTCTCCAAAGACCCACCAGCAACACAGTCAAAGAAGCCCTGCTTGTGTGGTGCTTATATACCCTGTGTAAATGTTTAATGATGTCCCAATTTCCATTGTAATTAGTGTTCAGGTGTGCTTTATTAGCAATTAATATTATTGCAATGTGTATTAGGTGTGTTAATTTGCGCATGCTCATTTTGAGTTGGTATTTGTGGAATGTGTAGAATGCGATGATGTCATAGTGGTCGTTTTCTCTAACATTGTCCAATAGTATTCTTTTTAAATGTGAATTTGCGATGGTGTGTTCTTCGTGAAGTGTTGTATATGTATGTTTTTCATAATATATAATGATATTGAATGCGATTTTTTTTTTAGTGTATGTATATATTTTTTAATCCTTGTTGTTATTGTGCGATTTTCCGCATCTTAAAGTATATGCGTATTCCCCGTATAAATAGTATTAAAACTTCCCCCGCTTGTGAATGTGTAATGCTTGTGTGCTTTGTTGATTGATTGATGTTGTGACATTTGCGGCGTGTTATTGTTGTGCATGATGTGGTATGCGTCATATGACCGAGCTGTGCGTATTTCTCGCGAGATCGAGTGTTAGGTGAAAAAAGCTATTTTTTGCCTTTCCCATTGTTCTCTATGGGAGACTGTCTAACGCGGGCAGGATTACGCGTGTGACATACACGCGTTAGGAGCATCGTTAGATGGTCTTATATTAACTCTAAATACCGGAGTCAAACAATGCCGTGCGTTAGACATAAAACACGCGTGGCGTTAACAGCCCATCTACCGCCGAACTCTAAATCTAGCCGATAGTTAGTTGTAGTAGGTGGCGCAAACCAAGTTGCTGAAACTTGGTTTACGCCACCTACTACAACTAACTATAACTCCCTAATACCACCTACACCTACATCATACTCTAGCTATTCTCCCCCTGGCACGCCCGGCTAACTCCCTAATACCGCCTACACCTACGTCACACTCTAGCTATTCTCCCCTGGCACGCCCAGCTAACTCCCTAATACCGCCTACACCTATGTCATACTCTTGCTATTCTCCCCCTGGCACGCCCGGCTAACTCTCTAATACCGCCTACACCTACGTCATACTCTAGCTATTCTCCCCCTGGCACACCCAGCTAACTCCCTAATACCGCCTACACCTACGTCATACTCTAGCTATTCTCCCCTGGCACGCCCGGCTAACTCTCTAATACCGCCTACACCTACGTCATACTCTAGCTATTCTCCCCTGGCACGCCCAGCTAACTCCCTAATACCGCCTACACCTACGTCACACTCTAGCTATTCTCCCCTGGCACGCCCAGCTAACTCTCTAATACCGCCTACACCTACGTCATACTCTAGCTATTCTCCCCTGGCACGCCCGGCTAACTCCCTAATACCGCCTACACCTACGTCACACTCTAGCTATTCTCCCCTGGCACACCCAGCTAACTCCCTAATACCGCCTACACCTACGTCATACTCTAGCTATTCTCCCCTGGCACGCCCGGCTAACTCTCTAATACCGCCTACACCTACGTCATACTCTAGCTGTTCTCCCCCTGGCACGCCCGGCTAACTCTCTAATACCGCCTACACCTACGTCATACTCTAGCTATTCTCCCCTGGCACGCCCAGCTAACTCCCTAATACCGCCTACACCTACGTCATACTCTAGCTATTCTCCCCTGGCACGCCCGGCTAACTCTCTAATACCGCCTACACCTACGTCATACTCTAGCTATTCTCCCCTGGCATGCCCAGCTAACTCTCTAATACCGCCTACACCTACGTCATACTCTAGCTATTCTCCCCTGGCATGCCCAGCTAACTCCCTAATACCGCCTACACCTACGTCATACTCTAGCTATTCTCCCCTGGCACGCCCAGCTAACTCCCTAATACCGCCTACACCTACGTCATAATCTAGCTGTTCTCCCCCTGGCACACCCAGCTAACTCCCTAATACCGCCTACACCTACATTATACTCTAGCTATTCTCCCCTGGCACGCCCAGCTAACTCCCTAATACCGCCTACACCTACGTCATAATCTAGCTGTTCTCCCCCCTGGCACACCCAGCTAACTCCCTAATACCGTCTACACCTAGGAGAAAATGAAGCAGCATAACTGTAAAAAGTTGACATGAAAATATTTTACCCCAAAATGTCTTCAGATCACCAGAGTAAGTGCTGTGTAAACAGTTAGAGCTGCTGTAAAGCTACAAATTGAAAAAACAAAAACAACAACAACCCTGCACATGACAGATGCACACTCCCTAGCTTGTCCTGGGACAAGCATCCTGACTGGCCGCTTAATGTCTCTTTACAGTGAGGTGTGAAAACTTAGGAAATTTGAAGGTAAATATCTTTCTTTTTTACATAGAGTTGTTCAGGTGATATTTTCTAGTCAGCTTTTTAAAGCTATGCTGCATCACTTTCATGTGCTTCCACATTTTGTATTATGGCCCTTTTAGTGACTCGCACCTCTTCAGCATTTTTTTCTTTTTTTTGGTGTGGTATAATCTTAACCTCATCCAGCACTAAAAGTTACTCTAGCTTTTGTATGTTGAAGAAAGTTCCCCATAAGAAATAGCAGTAGTCCGTGAAGGTGGCACATATATACTGGTAAGACCAGGCAATAGGTAAGTGACACTTGCAAACACCCGCAATAAACCCCTTATCGCCTGTGCATAACTGTTAGTGCTCCACTAGTAATCGGGCCCTTAATACAGAGTGTTACAGTAATAGATTTCAGTGCCATTGTTAATGAGATTTAAATGTTCCTTAGTGTTTGCTTTTCGTGGAGTACCATTTATTGCACATTGTCTCAGGAATGCAGGAGCCGCTGGATTAGCAGGATACAAGCTAATGATGAGAACGTGCATATGCTAATTGTGATCAAAGGCAGAACAAGGAGAGCTTTGTTGATTGCCTGGGGCAGGTGGCAGAGATAAAAAGCAAATAGTGCAGAATGTGTGAGGGCCAATGCACTGAGTGCGCGGTTTAGCACGTATGCTCCATATTACAAGCCATTAGTCATGCCACCTGAGAGTGCCCATAGTTCAATGGCAAACAGCTTCTTCTTAGCTCCCGTAGAGTCTGTAATGTTCCCTGGAAGGCTGAACAGCATCAGTATATGTCTCTGTTTGCTTCCATAGCCACTTGTGCATAGATAATGAAGTAATGTCTCACATGGTTCGCTGTGATCTAATAAGTTGTATTTGAAATGCTGATATCTCTAAGCACTATTAGATTAAATGATCTTTATAGTCAGTATTTGTGTATATGACATGCACAGCCATAGTCTCTTTATATGTGAGGCCTATGTACAGTTCTTATTGTCATAGCCTATAGATGTATGTGAGCTATATACATGAACTACTTACTGACACAAGCTGTCCAGCCATAAACTATAGCTGTGTGCTCTATACATTACTTACTGGCACATGTTGCCCAGCCGTAACCCATAGATGTGACCTATATAAATTGCTTACTGATACATGCTGTCTAACCAAACCTATAGATGTGACCTATATACATTACTTACTGATACATGCTGTCTAACCAAACCTATAGATGTGACCTATATACATTACTTACTGATACATGCTGTCTAACCAAACCTATAGATGTGACCTATATACATTACTTACTGATACATGCTGTCTAACCAAACCTATAGATGTGACCTATATACATTACTTACTGATACATGCTGTCTAACCAAACCTATAGATGTGACCTATATACATTACTTACTGATACATGCTGTCTAACCAAACCTATAGATGTGACCTATATACATTACTTACTGATACATGCTGTCTAACCAAACCTATATATGTGACCTATATACATTACTTACTGATACATGCTGTCTAACCAAACCTATAGATGTGACCTATATACATTACTTACTGATACATGCTGTCTAACCAAACCTATAGATGTGACCTATATACATTGCTTACTGATACATGCTGTCTAACCAAACCTATAGATGTGACCTATATACATTACTTACTGATACATGCTGTCTAACCAAACCTATAGATGTGACCTATATACATTACTTACTGATACAAGCTGTCCAACCATAACCTATAGATGTGTGCTATAAACATTACTTACTGACACATGCTGTCCAGCCATAACCTGTAAATGTGACCTATATACATTACTTACTGACACATGCTGTCCAGCCATAACCTGTAAATATGACCTATATACATTACTTACTTACACAAGCTGCCCAGCCTTAACCTATAGATGTGACCTATATACATTACTTAGTTACACAAGCTGCCCAGCCTTAACCCATAGATGTGTTCTATATAAATTACTTACTGATGCATGCTGTCTAACCAAACCTATAGATGTGACCTATATACATTACTTACTGATACAAGCTGTCCAACCATAACCTATAGATGTGTGCTATAAATATTACTTACTGACACAAGCTGTCCCACCATAACCTATTGATGCGACCTATATACAATACTTACTGACACAAGCTGTCCAGCCATAACCTATATATGTGACCTATATACAATACTTACTGACACAAGCTGTCCAGCCATAACCTATATACATTACTTACTGACCCAAGCTGTCAAACCATAACCTATAGATGTGACATATACATTACATACTGACACCTGCTTTCCAGCCATAACCTATAGATGTGCACTCTAAACAGTTCTTACTGACACAAGCTGTCCAACCATAACCTATAGATGTGCGCTCTATACATTACTTACTGACACAAGCTGTCCAACGATAACCTAAAGATGTGACCTATATACATTATTTACTGACACAAGCTGTCCAGACATAACCTATAGATGTGAGCTATATAAATTACTTACTGACACAAGCTGTCCAGCCATAACCTATAGATGTGACCTATATACATTACTTACTGACACAAGCTGCCCAGTCATAACCTGTAGATGTGACCTATATACATTACTTGCTGACACACGCTGTCCAACCATAACCTATAGATGTGACCTATATACATTATTTACTGGCACATACTGTCCAGCCATAACCTATAGATGTGACATATACATAACTTACTGACACAAGCTGCCCAGCTATAACCTATAGATCTATACTCTATTCATTACTTACTGACACAAGCTGTCCAGCCATAACCTATATATGTGACCTATATACATTACTGACACAAGCTGTCCAGCCATAACCTATAGATGTGACCTATATACTGTACTTACTGACACAAGTTATCCAGCCATAACATATAGATGTGACCTATATACGGTTCTTTCTGACACAATCTGTCCAGCCATAACCTATAGATGTGACCTATATACATTCCTTACTGATACCAGCTGTCCAGCCATAACCTATAGATGTGACCTATATACATTACTTACTGACACAAGATGTCCAACCATAACCTATAGATGTGACCTATATACATTACTTACTGACACAGCTGTCCAACCATAACCTATAGATGTGACATATATACATTACTTACTGACACAAGCTGTTCAGCCATAACCTACAGATGTGCACTCTATACATTACTTACTGACACACGCTGTCCAACCATAACCTATAGATGTGACCTATATACATTATTTACTGGCACATACTGTCCAGCCATAACCTATAGATGTGACATATACATTACTTACTGACACAAGCTGTCCAGCCATAACCTATATATGTGACCTATATACAATACTTACTGACACAAGCTGTCCAGCCATAACCTATATACATTACTTACTGACCCAAGCTGTCAAACCATAACCTATAGATGTGACATATACATTACATACTGACACCTGCTTTCCAGCCATAACCTATAGATGTGCACTCTACACAGTTCTTACTGACACAAGCTGTCCAACCATAACCTATAGATGTGCGCTCTATACATTACTTACTGACACAAGCTGTCCAACGATAACCTAAAGATGTGACCTATATACATTATTTACTGACACAAGCTGTCCAGACATAACCTATAGATGTGAGCTATATAAATTACTTACTGACACAAGCTGTCCAGCCATAACCTATAGATGTGACCTATATACATTACTTACTGACACAAGCTGCCCAGTCATAACCTGTAGATGTGACCTATATACATTACTTACTGACACACGCTGTCCAACCATAACCTATAGATGTGACCTATATACATTATTTACTGGCACATACTGTCCAGCCATAACCTATAGATGTGACATATACATTACTTACTGACACAAGCTGCCCAGCTATAACCTATAGATCTATACTCTATTCATTACTTACTGACACAAGCTGTCCAGCCATAACCTATATATGTGACCTATATACATTACTGACACAAGCTGTCCAGCCATAACCTATAGATGTGACCTATATACTGTACTTACTGACACAAGTTATCCAGCCATAACATATAGATGTGACCTATATACGGTTCTTTCTGACACAATCTGTCCAGCCATAACCTATAGATGTGACCTATATACATTCCTTACTGATACCAGCTGTCCAGCCATAACCTATAGATGTGACCTATATACATTACTTACTGACACAAGATGTCCAACCATAACCTATAGATGTGACCTATATACATTACTTACTGACACAAGCTGTCCAACCATAACCTATAGATGTGACCTATATACATTACTTACTGACACATGCTGTCCAACCATAACCTATAGATGTGACCTATATACATTATTTACTGGCACATACTGTCCAGCCATAACCTATAGATGTGACATATACATTACTTACTGACACAAGCTGCCCAGTTATAACCTATAGATCTGCACTCTATTAATTACTTACTGACACAAACTGTCCAGCCATAACCTATATATGTGACCTATATACATTACTGACACCAGCTGTCCAGCCATAACCTATATATGTGCTTTCTATACAGTTATTACTGACAGGACCTGCCCAGCCATAACCTATAGATGTGCGCTCTATACAGTTCTTACTGACACAAGCTGTCCAGCCATAACCTATAGATGTGACCTATATACGGTACTTACTGACACAAGTTATCCAGCCATAACATATAGATGTGACCTATATACGGTTCTTTCTGACACAATCTGTCCAGCCATAACCTATAAATGTGACCTATATACATTACTTACTGATACCAGCTGTCCAGCCATAACCTATAGATGTGACCTATATACATTACTTACTGACACAAGATGTCCAACCATAACCTATAGATGTGACCTATATACATTACTTACTGACACAAGCTGTCCAACCATAACCTATAGATGTGACCTATATACATTACTTACTGACACATGCTGTCCAACCATAACCTATAGATGTGACCTATATACATTATTTACTGGCACATACTGTCCAGCCATAACCTATAGATGTGACATATACATTACTTACTGACACAAGCTGCCCAGCTATAACCTATAGATCTGCACTCTATTCATTACTTACTGACACAAACTGTCCAGCCATAACCTATATATGTGACCTATATACATTACTGACACCAGCTGTCCAGCCATAACCTATATATGTGCTTTCTATACAGTTATTACTGACAGGACCTGCCCAGCCATAACCTATAGATGTGCGCTCTATACAGTTCTTACTGACACAAGCTGTCCAGCCATAATCTATAGATGTGACCTATATACGGTACTTACTGACACAAGTTATCCAGCCATAACCTATAGATGTGACCTATATACATTACTTACTGACACAAGATGTCCAACCATAACCTATAGATGTGACCTATATACATTACTTACTGACACAAGCTGTCCAACCATAACCTATAGATGTGACCTATATACATTACTTACTGATACCAGCTGTCCAACCATAACCTATAGATGTGACCTATATACATTACTTACTGATACCAGCTGTCCAGTCATAACCTATAGATGTGACCTATATACATTACTTACTGACACAAGCTGTTCAGCCATAACCTACAAATGTGCACTCTATACATTACTTACGGACACAAGCGGTCCAACGATAACCTATAGATGTGACCTATATACATTATTTACTGACACATGCTGTCCAGCCAAAACCTATAGATCTGCACTCTAAACATTACTTACTGACATAAGCTGTTCAGCCATAACCTACAAATGTGCACTCTATACATTACTTACGGACACAAGCGGTCCAACGATAACCTATAGATGTGACCTATATACATTATTTACTTGCACATGCTGTCCAGCCATAACCTATAGATGTGACATATACATTACTTACTGACACAAGCTGCCCAGCTATAACCTATAGATCTGCACTCTATTTATTACTTACTGACACAATTTGTCCAGCCATAACCTATAGATGTGACCTATATACATTACTTACTGACACAAGCTGTCCAGCCATAACCTATAGATGTCACCTATATACATTACTTACTGACACAAGCTGTCCAGCCAAAACCTATAGATCTGCACTCTATACATTACTTACTGACACAAGCTGTCCAGGCATAACCTATAGATGTGATCTATATAAATTACTTACTGACACAAGCTGTCCAGCCATAACCTATAGATGTGACCTATATACATTACTTACTGACACAAGCTGTCCAACCATAACCTATAGATGTGACCTATATACATTACTTACTGACACAAGCTGTCCAACCATAACCTATAGATGTGACCTATATACATTACTTACTGACACAAGCTGTTCAGCCATAACCTACAGATGTGCGCTCTATACATTACTTACTGACACAAGCTGTCCAGGCATAACCTATAGATGTGACCTATATACATTATTTACTTGCACATGCTGTCCAGCCATAACCTATAGATGTGACCTATATACATTACTTACTGACACAAGCTGTCCAACCATAACCTATAGATGTGACCTATATACATTACTTACTGACACAAGCTGTCCAACCATAACCTATAGATGTGACCTATATACATTACTTACTGACACATGCTGTCCAACCATAACCTATAGATGTGACCTACATACATTACTTACTGACACAAGCTGTTCAGCCATAACCTACAGATGTGCGCTCTATACATTACTTACTGACACATGCTGTCCAACCATAACCTATAGATGTGACCTATATACATTATTTACTTGCACATGCTGTCCAGCCATAACCTATAGATGTGACATATACATTACTTACTGACACAAGCAGCCCAGCTATAACCTATAGATCTGCACTATATTCATTACTTACTGACACAATTTGTCCAGCCATAACCTATAGATGTGACCTATATACATTACTTACTGACACAAGCTGTCCAGCCATAACCTATAGAAGTGACCTATATACATTACTTACTGACACAATCTGTCCAGCCATAACCTATAGATGTGCTTTCTATACAGTTCTTACTGACACAAGCTGTCCAGCCATAACCTATAGATGTGACCTATATACTGTACTTACTGACACAAGTTATCCAGCCATAACATATAGATGTGACCTATATACGGTTCTTTCTGACACAAGCTGTCCAGCCATAACCTATAGATGTGACCTATATACATTACTTACTGACACCAGCTGTCCAGCCATAACCTATAGATGTGACCTATATACATTACTTACTGACACAAGCTGTCCAGCCATAATCTATAGATGTGCTTTCTATACAGTTATTACTGACAGGACCTGCCCAACCATAACCTATAGATGTGCGCTCTATACAGTTCTTACTGACACAAGCTGTCCAACCATAACCTATAGATGTGACCTAGATACATTACTTACTGACACAAGTTATCCAGCCATAACATATAGATGTGACCTATATACTGTTCTTTCTGACACAAGCTGTCCAGCCATAACCTATAGATGTGCGCTCTATACAGTATTTACTGACACAACCTGCCCAGCCATTACCTTTAGATGTTTGCTCTATACAGTTCTTACTGACCCAACCTGCCCAGCCATAACCTATAGATGTGACCTATATACATTACTTATTGATACAACATTCCCAGCCCTAGACTATACATGTGAGCTATATACAGTACTTTCTAATGTAACCCAGGCATAACCTACAAATATGAGGTATATGCAGTACTTATTGATACAACCTACCCAGGTATAACCTAAAGATATAAGGTATATACAGTACTTATTTATACAAACTACCCAGGCATAACCTATAGATATAAGGTATATACAGTACTTATTTATAAACACTACCCAGGTATAACCTATAGATATAAGGTATTTACAGTACTTATTAATAAACACTACCCAGGTATAACCTATAGATATGAGGTATATACAGTACTTATTGATACAAACTACCCAGTTATAACCTATAGCTATATGGTATGTTCAGTACTTATTGATATAAACCTACCCAGGCATAACCTATAGATATGAGGTATATACAGTACAGTACTTATTGATACAACCTGCCCAACCATAACCTAAAGGTGTGAGCTATATAAAGTACTACTGACATGACCTGTAACCTGCCTACCAACCTTTAATTGATATATGTGACCTATATACAATACTTACTGGTGCAACCTACCCAGCCATAACTTATAGATGTATGTGAGTTATATACACTACTTATTGACACAACATACCCATCTATAAGCTACAAATTGATGTGACCTGTAAACAGTACTTATTGATGTGACTTTTTCCCAGATTACCTTATTACTTAGTAAACCCACACTACATGACAGCAGGAAACACTATGGCCTAGATTTAGAGTTTGGCGGTAGCCGTGAAAACCAGCGTTAGAGGCTCATAACGCTGGTTTTAGGCTACCGCCGGTATTTGGAGTCAGTCAGGAAAGGGTCTAACGCTCACTTTTCAGCCGCGACTTTTCCATACCGCAGATCCCCTTACGTCAATTTCGTATCCTATCTTTTCAATGGGATCTTTCTAACTCCGGTATTTAGAGTCGTGGCTGAAGTGAGCGTTAGAATTCTAACGACAAAACTCCAGCCGCAGAAAAAAGTCAGTAGTTAAGAGCTTTCTGGGCTAACGCCGGTTTATAAAGCTCTTAACTACTGTGCTCTAAAGTACACTAACACCCATAAACTACCTATGTACCCCTAAACCGAGGTCCCCCCACATCGCCGCCACTCGATTAAATTTTTTTAACCCCTAATCTGCCGACCGCCACCTACGTTATACTTATGTACCCCTAATCTGCTGCCCCTAACACCGCCGACCCATATATTATATTTATTAAACCCTAACCTGCCCTCCACAACGTCGCCGTCAGCTACCTACAATAATTAACCCCTAATCTGCCGACCGCCACCTACATTATACTTATGTACCCCTAATTTGCTGCCCCTAACACCGCCGACCCCTATATTATATTTATTAACCCCTAATCTGCCCCCCACAACGTCGCCTCCACCTGCCTACACTTATTAACCCCTAATCTGCCGAGCGGACCGAACCGCTATTATAATAAAGTTATTAACCCCTAATCCGCCTCACTAACCCTATAATAAATAGTATTAACCCCTAATCTGCCCTCCCTAACATCGCCGACACCTAACTTCAATTATTAACCCCTAATCTGCCGACCGAATCTCGCCGCTATTCTAATAAATGGATTAACCCCTAAAGCTAAGTCTAACACTAACACCCACCTAAGTTAAATATAATTTAAATCTAACGAAATAAATTAACTCTTATTAAATAAATTATTCCTATTTAAAGCTAAATACTTACCTGTAAAATAAACCCTAATATAGCTACAATATACATTATAATTATATTATAGCTATTTTAGGATTTATATTTATTTTACAGGTAACTTTGTATTTATTTTAACCAGGTACAATAGCTATTAAATAGTTAAGAACTATTTAATAGCTAAAATAGTTAAAATAATTACAAAATTACCTGTAAAATAAATCCTAACCTAAGTTACAATTAAACCTAACACTATACTATCAATAAATTAATTAAATAAAATACCTACAATTACCTACAATTAAACCTAACACTACACTATCAATACATTAATTAAATACAATATCTACAAATAAATACAATGAAATAAACTAACTAAAGTACAAAAAATAAAAAAGAACTAAGTTACAAAAAATAAAAAAATATTTACAAACATCAGAAAAATATTACAACAATTTTAAACTAATTACACCTACTCTAAGCCCCCTAATAAAATAACAAAGACCCCCAAAATAAAAAAATGCCCTACCCTATTCTAAATTAATAAAGTTCAAAGCTCTTTTACCTTACCAGCCCTGAACAGGGCCCTTTGCGGGGCATGCCCCAAAGAATTCAGCTCTTTTGCCTGTAAAAAAAAAACATACAATACCCCCCCCAACATTACAACCCACCACCCACATACCCCTAATCTAACCCAAACCCCCCTTAAATAAACCTAACACTAAGCCCCTGAAGATCTTCCTACCTTGTCTTCACCATGCCAGGTATCACCGATCGTTCCAGGCTCCGAAATCTTCATCTAAGCCCAAGCGGGGGCTAGACATCCATCATCCGACGGCTGAAGAAGTCCAGAAGAGGCTCCAAAGTCTTCATCCTATCCGGGAAGAAGAGTAGATCCGGACCGGCAACCATCTTCATCCAAGCGGCATCTTCTATCTTCATCCGATGAGGACCAGCTCCATCTTGAAGACCTCCACCGCGGACCCATCTTCTTCTTCCGACGACTTCCCGACGAATGACGGTTCCTTTAAGGGACGCCATCCAAGAGGGCGTCCCTCGAATTCCGATTGGCTGATAGGATTCTATCAGCCAATCGGAATTAAGGTAGGAAAATTCTGATTGGCTGATGGAATCAGCCAATCAGAATCAAGTTCAATCCGATTGGCTGATCCGATCAGCCAATCAGATTGAGCTCGCATTCTATTGGCTGATCGGAACAGCCAATAGAATGCGAGCTCAATCTGATTGGCTGATTGAATCAGCCAATCAGATTGAACTTGATTCTGATTGGCTGATTCCATCAGCCAATCAGAATTTTCCTACCTTAATTCCGATTGGCTGATAGAATCCTATCAGCCAATCGGAATTCGAGGGACGCCATCTTGGATGACGTCCCTTAAAGGAACCGTCATTCGTCGGGAAGTCGTCGGTGAAGAAGGATGGATCCGCGATGGAGGTCTTGAAGATGGAGCTGGTCCTCATCGGATGAAGATAGAAGATGCCGCTTGGAAGAAGATGGTTGCCGGTCCGGATCTACTCTTCTTCCCGGATAGGAGGAAGACTTTGGAGCCTCTTCTGGACTTCTTCAGCCGTCGGATGATGGATGTCTAGCCCCCGCTTGGACTTAGATGAAGATTTTGGAGCCTGGAACGATCGGTGATACCTGGCATGGTGAAGACAAGGTAGGAAGATCTTCAGGGGCTTAGTGTTAGGTTTATTTAAGGGGGGTTTGGGTTAGATTAGGGGTATGTGGGTGGTGGGTTGTAATGTTGGGGGGGGTGGGTATTGTATGTTTTTTTTTACAGGCAAAAGAGCTGAATTCTTTGGGGCATGCCCCGCAAAGGGCCCTGTTCAGGGGCTGGAAAGGTAAAAGAGCTTTGAACTTTAGTAATTTAGAATAGGGTAGGGCATTTTTTTATTTTGGGGGTCTTTGTTATTTTATTAGGGGGCTTAGAGTAGGTGTAATTAGTTTAAAATTGTTGTAATATTTTTCTGATGTTTGTAAATATTTTTTTATTTTTTGTAAGTTAGTTCTTTTTTATTTTTTGTACTTTAGTTAGTTTATTTCATTGTATTTATTTGTAGATATTGTATTTAATTAATTTATTGATAGTGTAGTGTTAGGTTTAATTGTAGGTATTTTATTTAATTAATTTATTGATAGTGTAGTGTTAGGTTTAATTGTAACTTAGGTTAGGATTTATTTTACAGGTAATTTTGTAATTATTTTAACTATTTTAGCTATTAAATAGTTCTTAACTATTTAATAGCTATTGTACCTGGTTAAAATAAATACAAAGTTACCTGTAAAATAAATATAAATCCTAAAATAGCTATAATATAATTATAATTTATATTGTAGCTATATTAGGATTTATTTTACAGGTAAGTATTTAGCTTTAAATAGGAATAATTTATTTAATAAGAGTTAATTAATTTAGTTAGATTTAAATTATATTTAAGTTAGGGGGGTGTTAGTGTTAGGGTTAGACTTAGCTTTAGGGGTTAATCCATTTATTAGAATAGCGGTGAGCTCCAGTCGGCAGATTAGGGGTTATTGTTTGAAGTTAGGTGTCGGCGATGTTAGGGAGGGCAGATTAGGGGTTAATACTATTTATTATAGGGTTAGTGAGGCGGATTAGGGGTTAATAACTTTATTATAATAGCGGTGCGGTCCGGTCGGCAGATTAGGGGTTAATAAGTGTAGGCAGGTGGAGGCGACGTTGTGGGGGGCAGATTAGGGGTTAATAAATATAATATAGGGTCGGTGGTGTTAGGGGCAGCAGATTAGGGGTACATAGGGATAATGTAGGTAGCAGCGGTGTACAGAGCGGCAGATTAGGGGTTAATAATAATATGCAGGGGTCAGCGATAGCGGGGGCGGCAGCATAGGGGTTAATAAGTGTAAGGTTAGGGGTGTTTAGACTCGGGGTACATGTTAGAGTGTTAGGTGCAGACGTAGGAAGTGTTTCCCCATAGCAAACAATGGGGCTGCGTTAGGAGCTGAACGCAGCTTTTTTGCAGGTGTTAGGTTTTTTTTCAGCTCAAACAGCCCCATTGTTTCCTATGAAGCTGGCCGCGTCCGTAAGCAACTCTGGTATCGAGAGTTGAAGTTGCGTTAAATATGCTCTACGCTCCTTTTTTGGAACGCAGCCATTCTGTGGACTCTAAATACCAGAGTTATTTAAAAGGTGCGGCCAGAAAAAAGCCAGCGTTAGCTACGCGGGTCGTTACCGACAAAACTCTAAATCTAGCCGTATATGAGGTCTGTTCCCCAACATGAAGGGTCAGTAAACTCACACTATGTGACAAGGGCTCGGTAAACTCAACGTTACATACTGTGTTCTACATTACTAGTGGAACGAAATGTAGTGATCCCGCTCATATGTAAACTTTGCTAGACGGAGGTGCGTATTAAAAGTTAAAAGTAAAAAGTTTGCGCAAGCAAAACCTGACGCACGCTAACAAATTATCATGACCACTTTAACTTCTCCCCATAGAAATCAATGTAGAATGCAAACCGAAAAAACACCCATACTCGCGCGCTAACTCAACAGGAGTTTTGAAAATGTCACATTCCAATGTTCTTCACTTACAGAATGATTTCCTTTTTATTGTAAAGACATATTTTTATATATATATGTATATGCAAAACAAAAATGTTGCTCAAAACACATCAAAAATATATTGCGAAATACAGGTACACTCACAATAACACCATCAAATAAAAATTATTCACAAAAAAGATTGCACAAAAAAGTTGTAAGGGCTCAAAAATATGCGATCTAAAGGTTTAAGAAAAAAAGGCTGCAAAGGGATTTAATATTGAGATGCATACATATGCATGTCTAAATATGTTAATATATATATATATATATATATATATATATATACAGTATATATATATATGTCAGATAAAGGGGAGTGTTTGATCACCAAAATGTCACTTTAAATAAAGTACACATTGTTTGCAAGTCCAGCGAGTGCAGATCCTTTGTTCTCTCTCTCTCTTCTCTCTCTTCTCTCTTTTCTCTCTTTCCATCTAAAGGAGAGGAGAGTCCACGGCTTCATTCATTAATGTTGGGAATTAAGAACCTGGCCACCAGGAGGAGGCAAAGACACCCCAGCCAAAGGCTTAAATACCTCCCCCACTTCCCTCATCTCCCAGTCATTCTTTGCCTATCGTCACAGGAGGACGGCAGAGAAGTGCCGAAGATCGGAGTAGTCTCTTATGGAGGGTAGTACTCTTCGCATTGAGACTGGAGTTTTAAGTAGTCTTGTCAGCCTTTCAGTGAGAGCCTGGGCCAAAGTTAGAGTCCGGAGATGCAGGGAGGGTCTTTATGTGAAACCATCCCGACTCATATTAACAGCTCCACAAGCAGCGTTGACAAGTTTCGCTGCCTGCTTTTTACACTCAAGTCCATGTCAGGAGCGAGGCTACTAACCTGTAACACTTGAAGGGCCGTGTTCCTGTTTCACGGCATAGATTCTGGTAAGATCGTTTCATTTTTTTATTACATAAATGATAACACGGAAGACAGGGTCACAGTGTGACGCCTTTTTATCTTTATAGACTCAAGGGTTAATATTCCTAGTAAGGGGATTATTGAACGGGGGGGGGGTTATTCATGATATTATTTATTGTGTCATTGCTGCGTTTTGTGCGAGATGAGGCTCTGGCAAGGTGTGGAACTTTCAGGTGACTTATGGGAGTATGGCGCAACCATTTTTTTGGCCCGTTTTCTCCTTAGGCGGGGTGGTCCTGCCGGGCATTCCATGTGACCGGGTGTGGCTATTTTCCTTTGTTGATCAGCGGCGCAGGAGACAAAACGTTTTTTGTTGTCCGGGTCATAGGAGGTGGTGAGTGCCCCAGCCATTGGAGGTTATAAAGGTGCCTATTTATTAAGTTAATCTAGTCCGTAATAAAAGCGCAAGCTATGGAGGACTCTGACGCGTTAGAGGGTTCTCCCTCTTTAACAAGATCTCATTCCTGTGTTTATTGTGAGAAAGGTTCTGGTAGAACAGCCTGCTCAACTATGTTTCACATGCCTTAATAAAGTTACGACATCTAAAAGTAAACGGATGTCTAGTACTACTGAGCCGTCAACCTCTGAGGGTTCCCTGTCCCGTGAGGTGCGTTCCCTGCATTCATCTCCAATTGCATGTGCAGCTCCCCAGGGTCCAACCATTACTCCTGCGGGAGAGATTTGTTGGCCGTCTGATTTTGCGGATTAACTGCAAATGGCGTTATCGAAAGTAATCCATTCCTTACCACGTTCTGCTAAGCGCAAGCGTAGGGCATATCATGGCGGCCCGGCCCAAGGGTTGTCTACGCCTGTGGAAATTTCTGAGGCATTATACGATGACGAGGCCCACTCCGACTTTTCGGAGGAGGCCCCTTCTGGGTCGGAGTCTGTGTCATCTAAACCTCCGGCTGCGGAGGAGCCTGACTTTAGGTTTAGGATGGAAAATTTGCACTTTTTGCTGAAACAAGTGCTTGCTACTCTGGAGGTTCCGGAACTGAAACTTCCAGAAGAACCTGCGATTCCTAAGCTTGATAAGGTGTATGAGGACAGGGTGGTGCCTCAGGCCTTCCCGGTTCCTGTTAAGATGGCAAATATTATTCAGAATGAATGGGAGCGATTAGGTTCTTCCTTTTCCCCTTCTTCTTCCTTTAAGAAACCGTTCCCCGTCCCGGACTCTCAGCTTGAGCTGTGGGGTACTGTCCCTAAGGTGGATGGTGCTATCTCCACGTTCGCGAATCGGACAACTATTTCCCTTGAGGATAGTTCGTAGTTTAAAGAGCCCATGGATAAAAATTTGGAAAACATGTTAAGGAAAATGTTTCAACACACAGGGTTTGTTTTTCAGCCATCAGCGGCTGTAGCCACGGTCACCGGTGCTGCAACATATTGGTGTGAATCCCTGTGTGAAATGGTCGAGGGGAGACTTCCATCAACGAGATACAGGATAAGATTAAGGCTCTGAAGATCGCCAATTCTTTCATATGTGATGCCAATATGCAAGTTATTCGCCTGAACGCTAAGGTGTCAGGTTTTTCTGTTTTAGCTCGCAGGGCTCTGTGGCTAAAGTCTTGGTCTGTGGACATGACCTCTAAATCGAGGTTGTTGTCCCTGCCTTTCCAAGGAAAGATTCTGTTCGGTCCAGGATTGGATTTGATCATATCCACGGTTACGGGAGGCAAGGGAGCTTTCCTACCGCAGGATAAGAAGGCTAAGCCTAAAGGATCTACTTTTCGTCCCTTTCGTGCGGACAAGGCCCAGCGCCAGCAGCCCGCCACGAAAGCGGACCAGTCTAAGGGAACTTGGAAGCTGGCTCATTCTTGGAAAAAGTCTAAGCAGAGCAAGAAGCCCGCCGAGACAAAATCGGCATGAAGGGGCGGCCCCCGACCAATCTCTGCACCAAGTAGGGGGCAGATTACCACTTTTCTCAGAAGTCTGGTAGCAGGATGTTCAGGATCCTTGGGTTCTGGACGTTGTCGCCCAGGGTTATAGGATAGGGTTCAGATCCCATCCACCCAGGGGAAGATTCCTCCTATCAAATCTTTCTTCAAAACCAGAAAAGAGAGAAGTCTTTCTAGAATGTGTGAGAGATCTCTCCTCTCTAGGTGTTATCGTACCAGTACCCCAAGAAGAAAGGGGTCTAGGGTACTATTCAAATCTTTTTGTGGTTCCAAAGAACCACAAAAAGCCAGGTTCTGGACCTAAAGTGTTTAAACAAGTTTCTGAGTGTTCCATCGTTCAAAATGGAAACAATCAGATCTATTCTGCCCCTAGTTCAAGAGGGACAGTTCATGAAAACCATAGACTTGAAGGACGCTTACCTTCATGTGCCAATCCACAAGGACCAGTTCAAGTTCCTGAGATTTGTATTTCAGGACCAACACTTCCAGTTTGTGGCCCTTCCCTTTGGTCTGGCGACGGCCCGAGAGTCTTCACGAAGGTTCTGGGGGCACTACTTGCGGTGGCCAGAGGCATTGCTGTGGCGCCCTATCTGGACAAAATCTTAGTCCAGGCGCCATCGCTCAGTCAAGCAGAGGATCATTCGAGGGCTCTTCTTCTTTTACTCCAATCTCACGGTTGGAAGATCAACTCAGGAAAGAGTTCCCTGATTCCCAGCAAAAGGGCGGAGATCCTGGGCACGATATTAGACTCTATGTCCATGAAAATATTTCTCACAGACCATCGATGCAGGAAGATTGCATCCTCTTGTCTTGCCCTTCAGTCCTCCTCAAGCCCATCGGTGGCTCAGTGTATGGAGGTGATTAGACTCATGGTTTTCAGCATAGACGTCATTCCATTCGCAAGGTTCCATCTCAGACCTCTTAAATTGTGCATGTTGATACAGTGGAACAGCGATCATTCAGATCTATCACAGCAGATATCCATGGATGCTCGGACTCGGATCTCCCTCTCTTGGTGGATCCGTCCGGAGCAACTGTCCATGGGAACATCCTTCTTGAGACCGTCCTGGGAGATTGTGACCGACAACATTACCTCAGTGGCTTACATTAACCATTAGGGGGGTACGAGGAGCTGCCTAGCTATGAGGGAGGTGTCTCGGATCTTGGAGTGGGCGGAGTCCCACAGCTGCTCGTTCTCTTCCTGTTGGCCATTGCATCAGCATGCAGAGTATCTGAACTGGCTGCCTTGCAATGTGAGCCGCCTTATCTGTTTTTTTATACGGATAAGGCTGTGCTTTGCACTAGTTTGGGATTTCTTCCCAAGGTGGTGTCTAACCGCAACATCAATCAGGAAATAGTGGTTCCGTCTTTTTGTCCTAACCCTTCTTCTTCTAAGGAGAGGTTACTTCATAATATGGATGTGGTTTGTGCCCTGAAGTTCTATCTTCAGGCTACGAAGGATTTCAGGCAGTCTACATCTCTTTTTGTGGTGGATTCAGGGAAGCGAAAGGGGCAGAAGGCCTCTTCTACTTCTTTGTCCTTTTGGTTGAGGAGCTTGATTCGCTTGGTCTATGAGACAGTGGGACATAAGCCTCCTCATAGGATCACGGCTCATTCAACTAGAGCTGTGGCTTCGTCTTGGGCCTTCAAGAATGAGGCCTCTATGGAGCAAATTTGTAAGGCGGCTATCTGGTCCTCCTTACACACTTTTAAAAAGTTTTACAAATTTGAAGTTTTTGCTTCTGCGGAAGCTGTTTTTGGGAGAAAGTTTTTGCAGGCGGTGGTGCCCTCAGATTAGGGTCCGCCTTTTCCCTTCCGGCTTCATTCAGTGTCCTCTAGAGCTTGGGTATATGTTCCCAACAGTAATGAATTAAGCCGTGGACTCTCCTCCCCTTTAGATGGAAAACATAAATATGCTTACCTACTCGTGTCTCTGATGGGCAGACCTAAATTTAATTTATCTTCTGGCATCGTTTATACCCTGATATTTCTCCTACTGTTCCTTGTTCCCTTGGCAGAATGACTGGGGGATGAGGGAAGTGGGGGAGGTATTTAAGCCTTTGGCTGGGGTGTCTTTGCCTCCTCCTGTTGGCCAGGTTCTTAATTCCCAACAGTAATGAATGAAGCCGTGGACTCTCCTCCCCTCGATGGAAATGAAATGATCAGGTAAGCATAATTTTATGTGTTCCTCTCTCCACAAATAAACAGACAAATTCATATGTACACATATATAGAAGTGCATTGGAGCCCTTAGCAGTTGAAGGGATATGAAACCCAACATTTTCAGGATTCTGAAAGGGCATGTGATTTTAAACAACTTTCTAATTTACTTCTATTATCAATCTTTCTTATTCTCTTGTTATCTTTTCTTGAAAAGCAGGGACATATGCTTAGGAGCCAGCCCATTTCTAGAGCACAGCACTATTTCCTGTCATATAGTGCTACAGATGCTACCTAGGTCTCTCTTCAACACAGAACAACATGGGAACGAAGCAAATTTGATAAAAGAAGTAAATTGGAAACTTTTTTTTAATTGGTCTGTTCTGTCTGACTCACAAAAGAAAATGTTTGCCTTTAAGTAGATGAAGACATATTTACTGTAAATATTTTACATTCCAATGTTCTGCACATCCAAGAATATGTTTTATTTACTCATCAATACATGTTTCCGATGGTATTTTGTACAATATAATATATATATAAAGATATACAACAAGTATTCAAAACGCAGAACTGAGCACTCTATAGCTAAAAAATAAATGAAAATGTAGTTAGTATGCAAACATCAACTGTTTGTATCAGTAATATTCCACATAAACTAGTAGTTGACAAATATAAGCCAATACAGACAGTGATTTAACTGTGTTACAAATGGCAATTTCAACAATAATGCAATAGTGGTAGAAAAATAATACAATAATGGTAGAAAAAAGAATAAGTGAAGCGGTTTACAAGTAGGTGCTGGCTGCGGAGTCCTGTAAATCCTCCGTTATCTCACAGAGTAAGGTAGAAATCTATAAACAAGGGAGATAGGAAGCGCACAATAGCACCTACATAGTGCAAATCAATTTATTTTGAACAAACACAAGTGTTATAAAAAACCCCGTAGGGTTTCTACTCACAGAATGGGACCTCAAACAATGTGAGATATGTAAAGGCTCATAAGGATTAAAGCTGTCACGATAGTTCACTGTAATCAATGCAACAGTCTTGTCGTGTGAATGGTGAGGTATTTTACCGGTCATCCGGTTCACCGCTCGCTGTGGCTTGGTAATGCTGTTGTCCCAAAGAGTCTAAGGGCTACTTTCAATGAAAGTTTGCACAAGCTGTAGGAAAACGTTTCTTGAGATAGCTCACACGGAGCAAACAAACAGACAGAGCTAATCGCTGACATAAGGTGGGCGTGGCCTCTGTCTGTTTGACTTTCTTGACTGCTTTAATCCTTATGAGCCTTTACATATCTCACATTGTTTGAGGTCCCATTCTGTGAGTAGACACCCTACAGGGTTTTTTAGAACACTTGTGTTTTGTGTATGTTCAAAATAAATTGATTTGTAGGTGCTCTTGTGCGCTTCCTATCTCCCTTGTTTATATATATATATACAGTACATATCCATCTTTAGACATGTTTATGTATGTATCTCAATTTTAAAGCCCTTTGTCTGCCTTTATTAGATAGTGTTATTATGAATGTAACTGTACATTGTAATGTATTTTTGATGTATTTTGTGATTCTATATTCTTTCAGGAAACAGTTAACGAGAGCTCGGAGGTCGCGCTAAACCCAACGCACATTAACTTTAATTGCGCTTAAGCGATCACGTTTACTTTCAGCTTTTAATATGAGCAGTAAACCTGACGTGTGCAAACAGCCATTATAAGCCCCATATCGCCCGTGCGTAGCTGTTAACGCGCCACTCGTAAATCTGGCCCATAGTGTTTACTACAATACAGCACAATGTGCTACAGACGCTAGGGTACTGTAAGTGTTAAAACATCACAGGATACAATTTTTTATTAATCCTACAGTCATAATCTCTTGTAATCAGCAAGTTGTGATCCAGAACTAAAAAGTCTGGACAGGAAGAAATAAATGAGGAAAGGGATTAGCTGCGCTCCGGTGCCGAAACTTGTATGCTGTAATCAATAATGCAACTCCTCCCTTTGAACTTACACGGTAGAATTAAGATTTTTGCAATGCAAAATGCTGCACTTTAATTATTTGTATCTTCCGAGCAGCTCTCACTGCTTTGTCAGACAGAGATGATTCATTTTTTTATTGGTACAGTAATTCATTATAATCATTTTAGCACTTTGCAATAAAAACATTACATCTGCCAAATGCATTCTTGTCTGGTTATATATGAGATATGGCAATGTGATGGGGCATAGCATTAAACCTAACAGGTAGCCATACAATTCCTTTAACTCCTCATTTTCCATAGTATCCTGTGATTAAAGGGGCTTTAGTTGGGAAGGGTTAAATAAAAGGAGGGCTGACGAAGAGTATAAGAGACAGTAAAGTGTAAATGGGTCACAACTTGTAGTAGAGCGGTTCTAGTAGTGAGGCACATTTGGTTAAGATCAAATGCTGCACATTTTAATCTCCCTTCTCCCTCTGTATTTTTGCTGCTCTCTGTCTATTAAGCCTGCACCTTCCCCCGCTCGAGCCTCACAGCTAACCAGCCCACCCACCTCCCTGCTGTATTTAATGGTGACCACGCAGTGGACGAGTGCAGCGGGTGTTCCGATGGTGCGCCAAAGGCAAGCCCGTCAGCGCCCGTCCGTACCCAGCACCCTCCATGTGCTCAACACTGGTAGATCGTCCGCCTGCCACCACGCATCCCCAACCAACACCTTTGGACTCTTCACCTGTCACAACTGCTTCTTCCCCTCCCTCCTGACCATAACCCAACCAACCAGCCCACCCAAAAACAGCCACAATTACCTCAACTGCATACTCCTCAACACCCGCTCCATCCACAAGCACGCCCTCGAAATCTGGAGCCTGCTAGACTCCACCTCCCCAGACGTCGCCTTCCTCATCGAGACCTGGCTGAACCCCGCATCAGCGCCGGACATCGCCACTGCAATACCCGACAGCTACAAGATCTGCCACAAGGACCGCAGCAACCGACCTGGAGGAGGCATCGCCATTATCCACAAACACACCATCCAAGTTGCAACCAACCCTGATGACCACTCACCAGGCCTGGAACACCTACACTTCAAGATCCAGATCAACCCCAACACCACCCTCCGCAGCACCCTCATCTACAGACCCCCCGGACCTCGTCCCTTCTTCTGCGACTCCATCACTGACCACATTGTACCCCACGCCCTTGCCTCAACGGACTACATCCTTCTCGGTGACCTCAACTTGACAACCCCAACGATAACAACACCTCCACCCTCCTGGAAAACCTCAGAACCATCGGACTGAAGCAACTCATAAACTACCCAACCCACGCAGCCGGCCACACCCCTGACCCGATCTTCTCCGCAGGCAACCACATCTCAGTCAATCACCGAACTCCTCTGGACTGACCACCACTGCATACACTTCTCCTTCAACAAACCCACCACCCACCTCCGGCAGTACCACCCGCCCCGCAGAAAACGGAACAACATCACCCAAGACCAATTGCACCGCACCCTAAACAAATCCTCCCCACCTACCTCCACAGATGCCAACTCCTCCGCCCGCAACCTCCATCGCTGGATCACAGACTGCTCCTACACCCTCGCCCCCCTCAAGAAACCGTCCAGCCACAAACCACCCACAAGGCCAGCTGGTTCACCCCGGACCTCCAGGACTCCAAACGCCACTGCAGACAATTGGAAAGAACATGGAGATCCAGCAAGATCCTTCTGGAAAAAGCTGCCTTTAAGAAAGCAATCACCACCCACCACCACCTCATAAAAACCACCAAAAAAACAGCCAACCAAGACAGAATTAACTCTAACGCACACAACAGCAAGGAGTTGTTCTCAGTCATCAAGGAATTCTCTAAACCCAACAGCGACACCACCGACACCCCACCCTACCAGGACCTCTGCGATACCCTCACTGCACACTTCCACCTCAAGATTCTCAACATCTTTGACAGTTTCACGTCTGATAACTCAACCTCCACCACCCACCCCCCTACACCCACCTATACCCCACCCAAATTGCCCCCCCCACGCTACACAGACTATCTGGAGCCCCCTCAACACAGAGGACACCCTCAGAATCATGAAATCCATACACTCCAGCACACCCTCAGACTGATGCCCCCATCACATATTCAACAAAGCAAGCAATACCATCGCCCCTGAACTCCCCCACACCATCAACTGTTCCATCAAAACCTGCGCCTTCCCGGATGTCTGGAAGCACGTGGAACTGAAACCCCTGCTGAAGAAACCCTCAGCAGACTCCACGGACCCAAGTAACTACCACTCCATCTCTCTACTCCCCTTCGCAGCCAAAGTCATAGAGAAGTCCATCAACTTGCAACTTATTGACCACATTGAGGCCAACCACACCCTGTACCACTCCCAATCCAGTTTCAGAAGCAACCACAGCACCGAGACTGCCCTCCGAGACCGCCCACAGACGACATCCGCGCCCTGCTCGACCGAGGAGAAACCGTCGCCCTCATCCTCCTAGACCTCTCAGCAGCATTCGACACAGTCGACCACAGCACCCTCCGCACCCACCTACACGACACCGGCATCTTCAACAAAGCCCTGGAATGAATCACCTCCTTCCTCACGGGCAGGACCCAGAAAGTCAGACTCCCGCTCTTTTCCTCCAAGCCCACACCAGTCAACTGCTGTGTACTGCAAGCCTCTTTGCTGAGCCCCACCCTCTTCAACATCTACATGGCCCCTCTTGCCGCCATCATCCGACGCCACGACCTCAACATCATCTCCTACACCGACGACACCCAGTTAATCATCTCACTCACCCGAGATCCCACCACCGCCAAAAGGAACGTCCACAAAGTCCTGACAGCAGTCGCTGCCTGGATGAATGACAACCGGCTCAAACTGAACACAGACAAAACCGAAGTCCTCCTCCTCGGACCCAATAAATCCACATGGGACGACTCCTGGTGGCCCACAGCCCTCAGTCACCCTCCAACCCCAACTGACCACGCACAAAATCTAGGCTTCATCCTGGACTCTTCACTCTCTATGGACCGACAAATCAATGCCATCACGTCAACATGCTTCAACATTCTCCACCTGCTACGAAAAATCTTCAAGCGGATCCCTACCGAAACCAAGAAAACAGTCACCCACGCCCTCGTCAGCAGCTGGTTGGACTAAGGCAACGCTCTCTACGCCGGCTCCACCATCAAACTCCAAAAGAGACTCCAACGTATCCAGAATGCCTCAGTCAGACTCATCCTCGACATCCCTCGCCAATGCCACATCACCGAACACCTAAGGAACCTTCACTGGCTCCCCATCAACAAGAGAATCACCTTCAAGCTCCTTACCCACGTGTTCAAGGCCCTACACAACATCGGACCCGAATACATCAACCACCGGGTAAATTTCTACACCCCCGCCAGACAACTCTGATCAGCCGACCAAGCACTCAGTCATCCCCTGCATCAGCAAATCCACAGCGGGCGGAAGATCCTTCTCCCACATGGCAGCAAAGACATGGAACACCCTCCCGCTGCACTTCAGACAATCCACCTCCCTTACAAAGTTCAGAAAGTATCTCAAAACCTGGCTCTTCGACTGAACGTTCATCCCCTCCCCCCCTCCTCCTATTCCCTTTCCCTTAGCGCCTTGAGACCCTCACAGGTGATTAGTTCGCGCTCTATAAGTGCCCAATAGATAGATAGATATTCCATGTATGCAACACATGTGTGTTTGGCAAGGTCGTCTCTCCATAGCAACTGACGCATGTTGTGCAAGCGCAAATATGCTTCATCAGAGAACGTTCACGTATAGCCTGCTGTAATTTAGTACACTAATAGTAAAGAATATTTTCTTTGTTACCCTATTTAGCTGGATAGTGGTATGAATAAGAAAATACTGGCATAGATACAAATCCTTCCATTAACCACACCCTTTTTATATTGTATCTACTTCTGAAGCCCTTTATTCTGTTTTCATTTGGTAAATGCTATTGATAAATATAACCACATCTGGGTCGCCTACGTCTGATATTGAAGAGCAGTATTAGATCCAGGTTTGAGCTGTAAGGTACCCAAAAGCAATTGCAACACATGAATACAATTACATACGTTGTTTAGTCCTATGTAAGAGCCATTCAGTGCCATATTTTCATCTGTGTTGGAGGATTTAATATGTTGATGTATACGGCATATGCGTAAAGATCTTCAAAAGCCAATAGGAGTAAACTAGAAAGTTGCTTAAAATTGCTGCTCTATCTGAATCATGAAAGAAAAAAGTTGGGTTTCATATCCCTTTAAGTAAAATAGGGGGTGTTTGCTGTGGGCAATTGGCGTTTTAGGGGACGTTTAGTTAGGTCGGTTAGGACGTTTAGTACGGTGGGCTATTGGGGTTTTAGGGGTTAAATAGTGTAGGGTTAGTTTGCGGTGGTGGTTTGTATATAAATATAGTTATTAGGCTTGGTGCTATATATTTAAAAGGGATTTCTTACTTTACTGTAGTGAATGTCGGCGCAGATGCTGTTGATATTTAGTAAAACGCCCCTCTGCGATGCTGCCTTTAATCAGTAATGTTGGCACTTTTTAATATTTCATTTGCATTGTTGACATCGCACCGGATCCATTTTTAATATACCGCCGCCTCTATCGGAATCATGATAGAATAATGTACGGGTTTTATGTCCCTTTAACAAGTATAAGACTTTATATAACTGTTGCACAGGAAGGATGTGACATGCTGGTACAGTAGTAGCTACAGACCCTGTTGCTCATTCAATACAATTTTACTTACATCTTAAATTTAGATATTGAATCCAACGCTTCCTTTGGTCATTAAAAGGACATTAAACACTAAATAAACGCTAGATAGAATGATGCATTCAAAGAAAAGATTAGTCTGAGAATCACATGCAGATGTGTGTGTTAAAGTTTAATTACTTGTTTAAATATTGACAAAATAAGTGTAAAGTTTTAGTGCCTATAAAACAATGGGAGCTGCCATGTTGTAACTTAGGTTACCTTCTCTGCCGCGGCCAATTAGGGACAGTTATAAATAGGTCACTAGAACGTGCAGCCAATGGCTGTGTGGAATATAACAGTGTTCTGCACTTCCATTTCTAACAGGAACTGAAATCCTCTCAATTTCAGAATGGAATTAAAGGAAAAGGGAACAAAATAAATAATGAAAGTATATTGCAGAAGTTTTTTATTTATATGATTTATCATTTTATTTTGCCATCTCAAAGTGTTTAATGTCCCTTTAAAACTATAATGCAGAATATCTATTTCTACATCATATTTTCTAAAATGAACTGCTAAACAATAGAAAAAGCTAAAAAAACCAGACCACAACATATATTTTTCTGCAGTTTCTGCTGTTGTGCGAGCAGCCACCCCCTTGTAGACTGTTAATGTTAACATGTTAGAATAATATGCCGACCTGCGCTGGCAGCAACGTGTTTTATTTCTCCATACAGTGTCCCTGCACTGGCATTAATTGCTCTGCTTCCATCCGCTGACAGGATAAGGGCAGAATTTCTTCCCATTTCTTGTCAAGTGCATCCTCAGAGGGGTGTGCTTTTTATTGATCAACAGGCCTGCCGAGACAGCCTGCGGTGTCTTAAATCTTATCTAAATGTGGTTAGTCATACAGGGGGATAGACTGCCAGGTATTACAGCAGTAAGGGAAGAACTTATTGCTGGCATTGTGTCTGAACGGAGGAGCTAGAGCGCTAATGTGATAACTTGTCACCCCATTGGGGCTCCTACTGAGTGGGTAATGTCCCACTGAATTCTGAGCAAACAGCGCTTACCCCACTGGAGACAGCTTGGTGAGAGGAGACTGGGGAGGGATCTGACACCACAAACTGCTTGTTCCTAAGAAAAGGTTCAATCCAGCAAGATGCCAGCCATGAATTACACATCTTTTTTCTATCATTGTGTAGTGTCGGCTGGTGCAAAGCAGCAGTTAGCTTGTCGCTGGGTGATGGATTTTGTCAGCACAACCTGATCCAAGACATTACAGCCATAAATAATATAGCGTGTTAACTATTTCATTGCAGGTAAACCCAGACTGCACTGTTGTAACTACATTGATCGCTAAATAACCGGTCACTGGGCAATAATAACGTAAGGGGCAAATTATTTAGCTTACGAGAAGCTTCTCGCATAAAGAATAAACCCATCCCGCTCACAATCAGTTTTTCACTGAAACAAACCCCATCAATGTGTTTCATTATCTCAGAGCTTCAAGTAGTAGTTTGGATTTTGAGATTACATTAAAGGGGGGGTGTTAAGCAATTTGAGATAGTAAAATGAAATGCTTAAAGGGGCACTAAACACTAAATGCATTGCATGCACCTCCCTCTAATCATGGGTGCTGATACTGCAGGTATCTGAAGGAGAGTTAGTGCTGGTTGGTAGTTCTCAAAAGGGCAGAGAAGGAAACAAAAAGACATTGCAGGTCTGAGAACCGGTGACGTTAACCATAGACAGAGCTGCGAGTGCTATGGGCAGTGTGCACTGTTATTAAAGGGATATGTGTGACAGTGTGTGACACTCTATGGGGTAGATTTAGCACAGGTCGAGCTGACATGATTCGCTGTAGCAAATGATGTCCGCTCAACCTCGCTAACTGCTGACAGCATACGCTGTCGGCATTTAACATTGCACAAGTATTTCTTGTGAAATGCTTGTGCAATGCCACCTCCTGCACACTCGCGGCCGATCGGCCGCTAGCAGGAGGTGTCAATCATCCCCATCACCCTTTTAGGTGGCGGAGAAGTTAAGGAGCAGCGGTCTTACGACCTGAAACGATGGGCGTAGTATTCAGCATCCGCTGCATAATAAATTTACCCCAATGTCAGATCTGTTCCCCAGATCACCCCATGATTCTGTAAAATCACACTATGGGGCATATTTATCAAGCTCCGTATGGAGCTTGAAGCCCCGTGTTTCTGGCGAGCCTTCAAGCTCGCCAGAAACACAAATTATGAAGAGGCGGTCTAAAGACCGTTGCTCCATAACCTGTCCGCCTGCTCTGAGGCAGCGGACAGACATTGCCGGAAATCAACCCGATCCAATACGACTGGGTTGATTGACACCCCTTGCTGTCGGCCAGGGGGAGGCGTTGCACCAGAACTGCTGGCGCAATGATAAATGCCGACAGCGTATGCTGTTGGCATTTATCAATGTGCGGCAGACATGATCCGCAATATCGGATCATGTCCGCTCGCACATTAATAAATAGGCCCCTATGGATCATTAAAACCATACTATGTGACAGTGTGACACACTATGTGAGGTCTGTTCCCCAGAGCACATAATGGGGTCAATTTACCAAATGTGGGGCAGACATTGCTAAATATATATATATACTGTATATATACTGTATATATATATATAATTTTGCACCAAATAACAACCATATGAGCTTCACCCAAAAACTTCTAATTTGAGCTCAAAAATATATTATAAAAATGGAAGCACCCAACAGGCTAAAGTGTAATAAGAGCCTAAATATATTGATAACATGTACATTTATTGTCCAACCTGTGCATAACAATAAAATACATATTGATAAAATGAATACACAAATGGATGTGCAAGTATATCAATAAACAAACTAAAGTAAATATATTTAGTGTCCCAAATTGTTCAAAGATCTGCATCCAAATAGTGAATTAATTATGTAAATACCACAAATGGTTATATAAATATCACAAATGGTTAGCATCTTCTTATACAGAGTGCATCATACCTTGTATACCAGATCTAATATAAAAACAGGAGTTTTTCAAGAGGCAACGTATAGACAGTGGATTTACAGCTTGGGGCTCTCATAGCGCATTGGTTTTATATCGTATCCGTTCTATTGTTTATTGATATAGATGCACTTACACCTAGATTATTAGTGTTGCGTTCATGTTTAAACGCTGAAAAATGGCCATTTCAGCGTTAAAACAGCATTGCAGCCATTACAAGTCTTGTCGGTATAGCTGTACCCGCAAGCCTTTTAGCCTGTACCGCAACATCAGTCCCGCACACCTAAAAATGACGTTTTTTCATGGGACTTCCATAGCGCTGCCATTACGAGTTTTGCGGTGAGGCTAAAAAGCTTGCGTTGCAGCCTATACAGACAAGATCCGTTCTGCAATCTGAGAGCTGTAGTTATGAGTTTTACGCTACAAAACTCTAACATAAAACTCATAATTAAAGTGTTACAAAGTACACTAAACACCCATAAAATACCTATTAACTCCTAAACCGAGGCCCTCCCGCATCGCAAATACTTTATTAAACTTATTAACCCCTAATCTGCAGCTCCGAACATCGCCGCCACTAAAAATAATTATTAACCCCTATTCCGCCACTCCCCGACATCGTCACCACTATAATAAAGTTATTAAACCCTAAACCGCCCCCCTCCCACATCGGAAACACTATTTAAATATTATTAAACCCTAAACCGCCGCCCTCCCACATCGCAAACACTATTTAAATATTATTAAACCCTAATCTGCCATCCGCCCACATCGCCCCCACTGTACTAAAGTTATTAAGCCCTACACCGCCGCCACTATATTAAACCTATTAACTCCTAAACCACAAGCCCCCCACAACGAAATATACTAAAGTAAACTATTAACCCCTAAACCGAAAGCCCCCCACATTGCAATAAACTAAATTATACTAGTAACCCCTAAACCTAACGCCCCCCCTAACTTTATATTAAAATTACAATTTCCCTATCTTAAATTAAATTAAAACTTACCTGTCAAATTAAAAAAAAATATGTTTAAAATAACAATTAAACTAATATAATTATTAAACTAAAATTAAACTAACTACCAATTAAATAAAACTAAAATACACATTAAAAAAATCCTAACACTACTCTAAAAATTACAAACTATCTAATTACAAAAAATAAAAAAGATTAAATTACGAAAAATAACAAATGAAATTATGCAAAATAAAAAAGAATTACACCTAATCTAACAGCCCTATAAAAATTAAAAAGCCCACCCAAAAAAAAACAAAAAAACTAGCCTACAATTAACTACCAATAGCCCTTTAAAGGACCTTTTGTGGGGCATTGTTCCAAAGATATCATCTCTTTTCCCTGAAAAAAATACAAAGATCCCCCAACAGTAAAACCCACCACCCAACCAACCCCCCAAAATTAAAAACCTAATTCTAAAAAAACCTAATCTACCCATTGCCCTGAAAAGGGCATTTGTATGGGCATTGCCCTTAAAAGGGCATTTAGCTCTTTTGCTGCCCAAACCGCACAAGCTGGCTGTTGGAACACTTGTAATGGCTGCGCTATAGGGGGTTAAATAACGCAACTTTTGTTGCGTTCGTTAATTTCCCTATAGTGCGCATAACTCGTAATCTAGCTGATAGATATTTATGAAACGCACAAGTAGATTGTAACTTTTGATGTCATATTATTAACTGAAAAGTTTATTTACTAATGAATATTAGAACAGACAAAAAATATGCTTGGAATAAATTATTTGTAGCAAAAAACAAACAAAAAAGAGGTTTAGTTTTGTAGGATATTTTTTCAGGGGAGTTTCAGAATTCATTTAATTTGGTGCTTTTCTACAGCAATTTATTATAAGAATGCAGAAATACAATTAGAGAGGCTAAATAATATAAATAGGATTACTAGGGAGTGATGATTACTAGCTGAGGGTCCATAGACACGTTGCTTTTAGCAGTTATAACCTTATGTGATCACTAGTTGCAGGTTCAGTCCCAGCTTCCTTATCTGCCATTTCTCCTATTGCCGCTAGTTATTCTGAAAATACTTTTTATATATAGGACCCATTGAGTGGGCACACCATCCGGCTGATTTTACGGACTACCCGACTAAACTTTAAGCCAATATTAAAATGAGCTAATATTAAACTTTTTCAATGGTCACGGCACAATTGATTATTAAATCATTTTATATTAAAATATGCAATTAACTTGGGCTTTGGGTAGCTTAAAAACATTTATAAATATCAGAAATTGTCATAGCATTGTAAATTTGCTACTTTATAATGCCACATGTGACTGCGGAGAGACAGTTGCTCTGACAGAGCGCAGGCCGTGCTGGGACTTTAATTAGTGCTACATAACAATTTATTTCGCCATTAGGGTATGTTCTAAGGCATCAGTCAATCTTATCAAAAGTTTTTCTATTTCTACAAAATACAGCACTTAAGTCTTATAGATAAATCATTTGTAAGATTTTCTAAATTATTAGACTCTACACCATTGTTACTTCCATGCCTACTAATATATTATTCTGCATAAAAGAGCATATTATATTGTGTTTTTCCCCTCCCTCTCCTGTAGCATGTGCTTAATTGAATCCATAAGTCCCGTTACTACAAAACAACATGTAAGGTGTATGCACCTTGCTGCATTGCTCTCATTATCAGTGCTGAGTTTTGTCAGTGCATAAAGAAGTCTGTTTGTAAGACAGGCCACAGTCTGCTGTGTTGTGCTTGTTACCGCACGGCTCTCCGGCCTCCTCTGCCCTAGCGCTGTCCGTATATATATATTTATAAGCCTAGACTTTATTTTATGTGTGACATCTGCTAGCAGTGTGTCCCTCCTGTGATACCAAGCTCTCTGCAGCTGTTCAGACCTCCAGCTTGGAGCTGCGCTTAGGGTGCCCAGAACAGACGGCTTTTTTGATGTGTGATAAAACAGAAACAGCCCACTGGGGGTAGAGAGCCAGAGCCAGCTCCAGCAAGAGAGGAAATGCACATCAGAATATCAATTAACCTGTACTGAACAAAGCCCGCTGCTCCGCAGTGCAATAGGCACTTCACTCATGTGTCAAGATGTCGGGTAACATATTCTAATTAAAGGATTGACTGATTTCCTCCTTGTGTACCTTGGAATTGCCAATACCCCAGCAAAGTTCTAACAATGTAGAAAAAATAATCCAACCCTTCATTATCGTTATTATGCGTGAGGGGGCTGATTTGTTGCTTTAATGGAAACGTTCCCAGCATCAGTATTCTTGTTCGAGCTCTGCGGGTTTGTGAAGTTTTGTAGGAGCTTCGAAATCTTCCTCAGACATAGGTCATCAAAACTTCCAGCATTATTTGTATCTCCTGATTAATTAGCGCTAATCAGTCTTATGACTTCCTGATTAGTGTCTGTGCCCAGTAATTTATTTTTATACCAAAACCTTCTGTATTTTTATTAGCAACATTTTATTTATATAAAGTCTGCTACTCCACAGAGAGCCAGGGTGCAAAAACAAATGTGTGGCCCCCTCAAAGGTAACTCAGTAGTAAGCAATAGTAATAATATACTTACTGACAGACAGACCTGTAACCTGCACTTAATAAGGTAACTCAGTAGTAAGCAATAGTAATAATATACTTACTGACAGACAGATCTGTAACCTGCACTTATTAAAGGTAACTCAGTAGTAAGCAATAGTAATAATATACTTACTGACAGATCTGTAACCTGCACTTATAAAAGGTAACTCAGTAGTAAGCAATAGTAATAATATACTTACTGACAGATCTGTAACCTGCACTTATAAAAGGTAACTCAGTAGTAAGCAATAGTAATAATATACTTACTGACAGATCTGTAACCTGCACTTATAAAAGGTAACTCAGTAGTAAGCAATAGTAATAATATACTTACTGACAGACAGATCTGTAAACCTGCACTTATAAAAGGTAACTCAGTAGTAAGCAATAGTAATAATAAACTTAGTGACAGACAGATCTGTAACCTGTACTTATAAAAGGTAACTCAGTAGTAGGCGATAGTAATAATATACTTACTGACAGACAGATCTGTAACCTGCACTTATAAAGGTAACTCAGTAGTAAGCAATAGTAATAATATACTTACTGACAGATCTGTAACCTGCACTTATAAAGGTAACTCAGTAGTAAGCAATAGTAATAATATACTTACTGACAGACAGATCTGTAACCTGCACTTATAAAAGGTAACTCAGTAGTAAGCAATAGTAATAATATACTTACTGCCAGACAGATCTGTAACCTGCACTTATAAAAGGTAACTCAGTAGTAAGCAATAGTAATAATATTCTTACTGACAGACAGATCTGTAACCTGCACTTATAAAAGGTAACTCAGTAGTAAGCAATAGTAATAATATACTTACTGACAGACAGACCTGCAACCTGCACTTATTAAGGTAACTCAGTAGTAAGCAATAGTAATAATATACTTACTGATAGACAGATCTGTAACCTGCACTTATTAAAGATAACTCAGTAGTAAGCAATAGTAATAATATACTTACTGACAGATCTGTAACCTGCACTTATAAAAGGTAACTTAGTAGTAAGCAATAGTAATAATATACTTACTGACAGATCTGTAACCTGCACTTATAAAAGGTAACTCAGTAGTAAGCAATAGTAATAATATACTTACTGACAGATCTGTAACCTGCACTTATAAAAGGTAACTCAGTAGTAAGCAATAGTAATAATATACTTACTGACAGACAGATCTGTAAACCTGCACTTATAAAAGGTAACTCAGTAGTAAGCAATAGTAATAATAAACTTAGTGACAGACAGATCTGTAACCTGTACTTATAAAAGGTAACTCAGTAGTAGGCGATAGTAATAATATACTTACTGACAGACAGATCTGTAACCTGCACTTATAAAGGTAACTCAGTAGTAAGCAATAGTAATAATATACTTACTGACAAATCTGTAACCTGCACTTATAAAGGTAACTCAGTAGTAAGCAATAGTAATAATATACTTACTGACAGACAGATCTGTAACCTGTACTTATAAAAGGTAACTCATTAGTAAGCAATATTAATAATATACTTACTGACAGACATATCTGTAACCTGCACTTATAAAAGGTAACTCAGTAGTAAGCAATATTAATAATATACTTACTGCCAGACAGATCTGTAACCTGCACTTATAAAAGGTAACTCAGTAGTAAGCAATAGTAATAATATTCTTACTGACAGACAGATCTGTAACCTGCACTTATAAAAGGTAACTCAGTAGTAAGCAATAGTAATAATATACTTACTGACAGACAGATCTGTAACCTGCACTTATAAAAGGTAACTCAGTAGTAAGCAATAGTAATAATATTCTTACTGACAGACAGATCTGTAACCTGCACTTATAAAAGGTAACTCAGTAGTAAGCAATAGTAATAATATACTTACTGACAGATCTGTAACCTGCACTTATAAAAGGTAACTCAGTAGTAAGCAATAATTATAATATACCTACTGACAGATCTGTAACCTGCACTTATAAAAGGTAACTCAGTAGTAAGCAATAGTAATAATATACTTACTGACAGATCTGTAACCTGCGCTTATAAAAGGTAACTCAGTAGTAAGCAATAGTTATAATATACTTACTGACAGACAGATCTGTAACCTGCACTTATAAAAGGTAACTGAGTAGTAAGCAATAGTAATAATATACTTACTGACAGACAGATCTGTAACCTGCACTTATAAAAGGTAACTCAGTAGTAAGCAATAGTTATAATAAACTTACTGACAGATCTGTAACCTGCACTTATAAAAGGTAACTCAGTAGTAAGCAATAGTAATAATATACTCTCTGACAGATCTGTAACCTGCACTTATAAAAGGTAACTCAGTAGTAAGCAATAGTTATAATATACTTACTGACAGATCTGTAACCTGTACTTATAAAATGTAACTCAGTAGTAAGCAATAGTTATAATATACTTACTGACAGACAGATCTGTAACCTTCACTTATAAAAGGTAACTGAGTAGTAAGCAATAGTAATAATATACTTACTGACAGACAGATCTGTAACCTGTACTTATAAAGGTAACTCAGTAGTAAGCAATAGTTATAATATACTCTCTGACAGATCTGTAACCTGCACTTATAAAAGGTAACTCAGTAGTAAGCAATAGTAATAATATACTTACTGACAGATCTGTAACCTGCACTTATAAAAGGTAACTCAGTAGTAAGCAATAGTTATAATATACTTACTGACAGATCTGTAACCTGTACTTATAAAAGGTAACTCAGTAGTAAGCAATAGTTATAATATACTTACTGACAGATCTGTAACCTGCACTTATAAAAAGTAACTGAGTAGTAAGCAATAGTAATAATATACTTACTGACAGATCTGTAACCTGCACTTATAAAAGGGAACTCAGTAGTAAGCAATAGTTATAATATACTTACTGACAGATCTGTAACCTGCACTTATAAAAGGGAACTCAGTAGTAAGCAATAGTTATAATATACTTACTGACAGATCTGTAACCTGCACTTATAAAAGGTAACTCAGTAGTAAGCAATAGTAATAATATACTCTCTGACAGATCTGTAACCTGCACTTATAAAGGTAACTCAGTAGTAAGCAATAGTAATAATATACTTACTGACAGACAGATCTGTAACCTGCACTTATAAAAGGTAACTGAGTAGTAAGCAATAGTAATAATATACTTACTGACAGATCTGTAACCTGCACTTATAAAAGGTAACTCAGTAGTAAGCAATAGTTATAATATACTTACTGACAGATCTGTAACCTGCACTTATAAAAGGTAACTCAGTAGTAAGCAATAGTTATAATATACTTACTAACAGATCTGTAACCTGTACTTATAAAAGGTAACTCAGTAGTAAGCAATAGTTATAATATACTTACTGCCAGACAGATCTGTAACCTGCACTTATAAAAAGTAACTAAGTAGTAAGCAATAGTAATAATATACTTACTGACAGACAGATCTGTAACCTGTACTTATAAAGGTAACTCAGTAGTAAGCAATAGTAATAATATACTTACTGACAGACAGATCTGTAGCCTGCACTTATAAAAGGTAACTCAGTAGTAAGCAATAGTAATAATATACTTACTGACAGACAGATCTGTAACCTGCACTTATAAAGGTAACTCAGTAGTAAGCAATAGTAATAATATACTTACTGCCAAACAGATCTGTAACATGCACTTATAAAAGGTAACTCAGTAGTAAGCAATAGTAATAATATACTTACTGCCAAACAGATCTGTAACATGCACTTATAAAAGGTAACTGAGTAGTAAGCAATAGTAATAATATACTTACTGCCAAACAGATCAGTAACATGCACTTATAAAAGGTAACTCAGTAGTAAGCAATAGTAATAATATACTTACTGCCAAACAGATCTGTAACATGCACTTATAAAAGGTAACTCAGTAGTAAGCAATAGTAATAATATACTTACTGACAGATCTGTAACCTGCACTTATAAAAGGTAACTCAGTAGTAAGCAATAGTAATAATATACTTACTGACAAACAGATCTGTAACCTGCACTTATAAAAGGTAACTCAGTAGTAAGCAATAGTAATAATATACTTACTGACAGACATATATGTAACCTGCACTTATAAAGGTAACTCAGTAGTAAGCAATAGTAATAATATACTTACTGACAGATCTGTAACCTGCACTTATAAAAGGTAACTCAGTAGTAAGCAATAGTAATAATATACTGACTGACAGATCTGTAATCTGCACTTATAAAAGGTAACTCAGTAGTAAGCAATAGTAATAATATACTTACTGACAGATCTGTAACCTGCACTTATAAAAGGTAACTCAGTAGTAAGCAATAGTAATAATATACTTACTGACAGATCTGTAACCTGCACTTATAAAAGGTAACTCAGTAGTAAGCAATAGTAATAATATACTTACTGACAGACCTGTAACCTGCACTTATAAAAAGTAACTCAGTAGTAAGCAATAGTTATAATATACTTACTGACAGACCTGTAACCTGCACTTATAAAAAGTAACTCAGTAGTAAGCAATAGTTATAATATACTCTCTGACAGATCTGTAACCTGCACTTATAAAAGGTAACTCAGTAGTAAGCAATAGTAATAATATACTTACTGACAGATCTGTAACCTGCACTTATAAAAGGTAACTCAGTAGTAAGCAATAGTAATAATATACTTACTGACAGATCTGTAACCTGCACTTATAAAAGGTAACTCAGTAGTAAGCAATAGTAATAATATACTTACTGACAGACCTGTAACCTGCACTTATAAAAAGTAACTCAGTAGTAAGCAATAGTTATAATATACTCTCTGACAGATCTGTAACCTGCACTTATAAAAGGTAACTCAGTAGTAAGCAATAGTAATAATATACTTACTGACAGATCTGTAACCTGCACTTATAAAAGGTAACTCAGTAGTAAGCAATAGTTATAATATACTTACTGACAGATCTGTAACCTGTACTTATAAAAGGTAACTCAGTAGTAAGCAATAGTTATAATATACTTACTGACAGACACATCTGTAACCTGCACATTTAAAAGGTAACTGAGTAGTAAGCAATAGTAATAATATACTTACTGACAGACAGATCTGTAACCTGTACTTATAAAGGTAACTCAGTAGTAAGCAATAGTAATAATATACTTACTGACAGATCTGTAACCTGCACTTATAAAAGGTAGCTCAGTAGTAAGCAATAGTTATAATATACTTACTGACAGATCTGTAACCTGCACTTATAAAAGGTAACTCAGTAGTAAGCAATAGTAATAATATACTCTCTGACAGATCTGTAACCTGCACTTATAAAAGGTAACTCAGTAGTAAGCAATAGTTATAATATACTTACTGACAGATCTGTAACCGGTTCTTATAAAAGGTAACTCAGTAGTAAGCAATAGTTATAATATACTTACTGACAGATCTGTAACCTGCACTTATAAAAAGTAACTGAGTAGTAAGCAATAGTAATAATATACTTACTGACAGATCTGTAACCTGCACTTATAAAAGGGAACTCAGTAGTAAGCAATAGTTATAATATACTTACTGACAGATCTGTAACCTGCACTTATAAAAGGTAACTCAGTAGTAAGCAATAGTTATAATATACTTACTGACAGATCTGTAACCTGCACTTATAAAAGGTAACTCAGTAGTAAGCAATAGTAATAATATACTCTCTGACAGATCTGTAACTTGCACTTATAAAGGTAACTCAGTAGTAAGCAATAGTAATAATATACTTACTGACAGACAGATCTGTAACCTGCACTTATAAAAGGTAACTGAGTAGTAAGCAATAGTAATAATATACTTACTGACAGATCTGTAACCTGCACTTATAAAAGGTAACTCAGTAGTAAGCAATAGTTATAATATACTTACTGACAGATCTGTAACCTGCACTTATAAAAGGTAACTCAGTAGTAAGCAATAGTTATAATATACTTACTAACAGATCTGTAACCTGTACTTATAAAAGGTAACTCAGTAGTAAGCAATAGTTATAATATACTTACTGCCAGACAGATCTGTAACCTGCACTTATAAAAAGTAACTAAGTAGTAAGCAATAGTAATAATATACTTACTGACAGACAGATCTGTAACCTGTACTTATAAAGGTAACTCAGTAGTAAGCAATAGTAATAATATACTTACTGACAGATCTGTAACCTGCACTTATAAAAGGTAACTCAGTAGTAAGCAATAGTTATAATATACTTACTGACAGATCTGTAACCTGCACTTAAAAAAGGTAACTCAGTAGTAAGCAATAGTAATAATATACTTACTGACAGACAGATCTGTAACCTGTACTTATAAAGGTAACTCAGTAGTAAGCAATAGTAATAATATACTTACTGTCAAACCGATCTGTAACATGCACTTATAAAAAGTAACTAAGTAGTAAGCAATAGTAATAATATACTTACTGACAGATCTGTAACCTGCACTTATAAAAGGTAACTCAGTAGTAAGCAATAGTAATAATATACTTACTGACAGATCTGTAACCTGCACTTATAAAAGGTAACTCAGTAGTAAGCAATAGTTATAATATACTTACTGACAGATCTGTAACCTGCACTTATAAAAAGTAACTGAGTAGTAAGCAATAGTAATAATATACTTACTGACAGATCTGTAACCTGCACTTATAAAAGGGAACTCAGTAGTAAGCAATAGTTATAATATACTTACTGACAGATCTGTAACCTGCACTTATAAAAGGTAACTCAGTAGTAAGCAATAGTTATAATATACTTACTGACAGATCTGTAACCTGCACTTATAAAAGGTAACTCAGTAGTAAGCAATAGTAATAATATACTCTCTGACAGATCTGTAACTTGCACTTATAAAGGTAACTCAGTAGTAAGCAATAGTAATAATATACTTACTGACAGACAGATCTGTAACCTGCACTTATAAAAGGTAACTGAGTAGTAAGCAATAGTAATAATATACTTACTGACAGATCTGTAACCTGCACTTATAAAAGGTAACTCAGTAGTAAGCAATAGTTATAATATACTTACTGACAGATCTGTAACCTGCACTTATAAAAGGTAACTCAGTAGTAAGCAATAGTTATAATATACTTACTAACAGATCTGTAACCTGTACTTATAAAAGGTAACTCAGTAGTAAGCAATAGTTATAATATACTTACTGCCAGACAGATCTGTAACCTGCACTTATAAAAAGTAACTAAGTAGTAAGCAATAGTAATAATATACTTACTGACAGACAGATCTGTAACCTGTACTTATAAAGGTAACTCAGTAGTAAGCAATAGTAATAATATACTTACTGACAGACAGATCTGTAACCTGCACTTATAAAAGGTAACTCAGTAGTAAGCAATAGTAATAATATACTTACTGACAGACAGATCTGTAACCTGTACTTATAAAGGTAACTCAGTAGTAAGCAATAGTAATAATATACTTACTGACAGATCTGTAACCTGCACTTATAAAAGGTAACTCAGTAGTAAGCAATAGTTATAATATACTTACTGACAGATCTGTAACCTGCACTTAAAAAAGGTAACTCAGTAGTAAGCAATAGTAATAATATACTTACTGACAGACAGATCTGTAACCTGTACTTATAAAGGTAACTCAGTAGTAAGCAATAGTAATAATATACTTACTGTCAAACCGATCTGTAACATGCACTTATAAAAAGTAACTAAGTAGTAAGCAATAGTAATAATATACTTACTGACAGACAGATCTGTAACCTGTACTTATAAAGGTAACTCAGTAGTAAGCAATAGTAATAATATACTTACTGACAGACAGATCTGTAACCTGCACTTATAAAAGGTAACTCAGTAGTAAGCAATAGTAATAATATACTTACTGACAGACAGATCTGTAACCTGTACTTATAAAGGTAACTCAGTAGTAAGAAATAGTAATAATATACTTACTGACCGACATATATGTAACCTGCACTTATAAAGGTAACTCAGTAGTAAGCAATAGTAATAATATACTTACTGACAGACAGATCTGTAACCTGCACTTATAAAAGGTAACTCAGTAGTAAGCAATAGTTATAATAAACTTACTGACAGATCTGTAACCTGCACTTATAAAAGGTAACTCAGTAGTAAGCAATAGTAATAATATACTCTCTGACAGATCTGTAACCTGCACTTATAAAAGGTAACTCAGTAGTAAGCAATAGTTATAATATACTTACTGACAGATCTGTAACCTGTACTTATAAAATGTAACTCAGTAGTAAGCAATAGTTATAATATACTTACTGACAGACAGATCTGTAACCTTCACTTATAAAAGGTAACTGAGTAGTAAGCAATAGTAATAATATACTTACTGACAGACAGATCTGTAACCTGTACTTATAAAGGTAACTCAGTAGTAAGCAATAGTTATAATATACTCTCTGACAGATCTGTAACCTGCACTTATAAAAGGTAACTCAGTAGTAAGCAATAGTAATAATATACTTACTGACAGATCTGTAACCTGCACTTATAAAAGGTAACTCAGTAGTAAGCAATAGTTATAATATACTTACTGACAGATCTGTAACCTGTACTTATAAAAGGTAACTCAGTAGTAAGCAATAGTTATAATATACTTACTGACAGATCTGTAACCTGCACTTATAAAAAGTAACTGAGTAGTAAGCAATAGTAATAATATACTTACTGACAGATCTGTAACCTGCACTTATAAAATTGAACTCAGTAGTAAGCAATAGTTATAATATACTTACTGACAGATCTGTAACCTGCACTTATAAAAGGGAACTCAGTAGTAAGCAATAGTTATAATATACTTACTGACAGATCTGTAACCTGCACTTATAAAAGGTAACTCAGTAGTAAGCAATAGTAATAATATACTCTCTGACAGATCTGTAACCTGCACTTATAAAGGTAACTCAGTAGTAAGCAATAGTAATAATATACTTACTGACAGACAGATCTGTAACCTGCACTTATAAAAGGTAACTGAGTAGTAAGCAATAGTAATAATATACTTACTGACAGATCTGTAACCTGCACTTATAAAAGGTAACTCAGTAGTAAGCAATAGTTATAATATACTTACTGACAGATCTGTAACCTGCACTTATAAAAGGTAACTCAGTAGTAAGCAATAGTTATAATATACTTACTAACAGATCTGTAACCTGTACTTATAAAAGGTAACTCAGTAGTAAGCAATAGTTATAATATACTTACTGCCAGACAGATCTGTAACCTGCACTTATAAAAAGTAACTAAGTAGTAAGCAATAGTAATAATATACTTACTGACAGACAGATCTGTAACCTGTACTTATAAAGGTAACTCAGTAGTAAGCAATAGTAATAATATACTTACTGACAGACAGATCTGTAACCTGCACTTATAAAAGGTAACTCAGTAGTAAGCAATAGTAATAATATACTTACTGACAGACAGATCTGTAACCTGCACTTATAAAGGTAACTCAGTAGTAAGCAATAGTAATAATATACTTACTGCCAAACAGATCTGTAACATGCACTTATAAAAGGTAACTCAGTAGTAAGCAATAGTAATAATATACTTACTGCCAAACAGATCTGTAACATGCACTTATAAAAGGTAACTGAGTAGTAAGCAATAGTAATAATATACTTACTGCCAAACAGATCAGTAACATGCACTTATAAAAGGTAACTCAGTAGTAAGCAATAGTAATAATATACTTACTGCCAAACAGATCTGTAACATGCACTTATAAAAGGTAACTCAGTAGTAAGCAATAGTAATAATATACTTACTGACAGATCTGTAACTTGCACTTATAAAATGTAACTCAGTAGTAAGCAATAGTAATAATATACTTACTGACAAACAGATCTGTAACCTGCACTTATAAAAGGTAACTCAGTAGTAAGCAATAGTAATAATATACTTACTGACAGACATATATGTAACCTGCACTTATAAAGGTAACTCAGTAGTAAGCAATAGTAATAATATACTTACTGACAGATCTGTAACCTGCACTTATAAAAGGTAACTCAGTAGTAAGCAATAGTAATAATATACTGACTGACAGATCTGTAATCTGCACTTATAAAAGGTAACTCAGTAGTAAGCAATAGTAATAATATACTTACTGACAGATCTGTAACCTGCACTTATAAAAGGTAACTCAGTAGTAAGCAATAGTAATAATATACTTACTGACAGATCTGTAACCTGCACTTATAAACGGTAACTCAGTAGTAAGCAATAGTAATAATATACTTACTGACAGACCTGTAACTTGCACTTATAAAAAGTAACTCAGTAGTAAGCAATAGTTATAATATACTTACTGACAGACCTGTAACCTGCACTTATAAAAAGTAACTCAGTAGTAAGCAATAGTTATAATATACTCTCTGACAGATCTGTAACCTGCACTTATAAAAGGTAACTCAGTAGTAAGCAATAGTAATAATATACTTACTGACAGATCTGTAACCTGCACTTATAAAAGGTAACTCAGTAGTAAGCAATAGTAATAATATACTTACTGACAGATCTGTAACCTGCACTTATAAAAGGTAACTCAGTAGTAAGCAATAGTTATAATATACTTACTGACAGATCTGTAACCTGTACTTATAAAAGGTAACTCAGTAGTAAGCAATAGTTATAATATACTTACTGACAGACAGATCTGTAACCTGCACATTTAAAAGGTAACTGAGTAGTAAGCAATAGTAATAATATACTTACTGACAGACAGATCTGTAACCTGTACTTATAAAGGTAACTCAGTAGTAAGCAATAGTAATAATATACTTACTGACAGATCTGTAACCTGCACTTATAAAAGGTATCTCAGTAGTAAGCAATAGTTATAATATACTTACTGACAGATCTGTAACCTGCACTTATAAAAGGTAACTCAGTAGTAAGCAATAGTAATAATATACTCTCTGACAGATCTGTAACCTGCACTTATAAAAGGTAACTCAGTAGTAAGCAATAGTTATAATATACTTACTGACAGATCTGTAACCTGTACTTATAAAAGGTAACTCAGTAGTAAGCAATAGTTATAATATACTTACTGACAGATCTGTAACCTGCACTTATAAAAAGTAACTGAGTAGTAAGCAATAGTAATAATATACTTACTGACAGATCTGTAACCTGCACTTATAAAAGGGAACTCAGTAGTAAGCAATAGTTATAATATACTTACTGACAGATCTGTAACCTGCACTTATAAAAGGTAACTCAGTAGTAAGCAATAGTTATAATATACTTACTGACAGATCTGTAACCTGCACTTATAAAAGGTAACTCAGTAGTAAGCAATAGTAATAATATACTCTCTGACAGATCTGTAACTTGCACTTATAAAGGTAACTCAGTAGTAAGCAATAGTAATAATATACTTACTGACAGACAGATCTGTAACCTGCACTTATAAAAGGTAACTGAGTAGTAAGCAATAGTAATAATATACTTACTGACAGATCTGTAACCTGCACTTATAAAAGGTAACTCAGTAGTAAGCAATAGTTATAATATACTTACTGACAGATCTGTAACTTGCACTTATAAAAGGTAACTCAGTAGTAAGCAATAGTTATAATATACTTACTAACAGATCTGTAACCTGTACTTATAAAAGGTAACTCAGTAGTAAGCAATAGTTATAATATACTTACTGCCAGACAGATCTGTAACCTGCACTTATAAAAAGTAACTAAGTAGTAAGCAATAGTAATAATATACTTACTGACAGACAGATCTGTAACCTGTACTTATAAAGGTAACTCAGTAGTAAGCAATAGTAATAATATACTTACTGACAGACAGATCTGTAACCTGCACTTATAAAAGGTAACTCAGTAGTAACCAATAGTAATAATATACTTACTGACAGACAGATCTGTAACCTGTACTTATAAAGGTAACTCAGTAGTAAGCAATAGTAATAATATACTTACTGACAGATCTGTAACCTGCACTTATAAAAGGTAACTCAGTAGTAAGCAATAGTTATAATATACTTACTGACAGATCTGTAACCTGCACTAAAAAAAGGTAACTCAGTAGTAAGCAATAGTAATAATATACTTACTGACAGACAGATCTGTAACCTGTACTTATAAAGGTAACTCAGTAGTAAGCAATAGTAATAATATACTTACTGCCAAACCGATCTGTAACATGCACTTATAAAAAGTAACTAAGTAGTAAGCAATAGTAATAATATACTTACTGACAGACAGATCTGTAACCTGTACTTATAAAGGTAACTCAGTAGTAAGCAATAGTAATAATATACTTACTGACAGACAGATCTGTAACCTGCACTTATAAAAGGTAACTCAGTAGTAAGCAATAGTAATAATATACTTACTGACAGACAGATCTGTAACCTGTACTTATAAAGGTAACTCAGTAGTAAGAAATAGTAATAATATACTTACTGACCGACATATATGTAACCTGCACTTATAAAGGTAACTCAGTAGTAAGCAATAGTAATAATATACTTACTGACAGACAGATCTGTAACCTGTACTTATAAAGGTAACTCAGTAGTAAGCAATAGTAATAATATACTTACTGACAGACATATATGTAACCTGCACTTATAAAGGTAACTCAGTAGTAAGCAATAGTAATAATAACTTACTGACAGACAGATCTGTAACCTGCACTTATAAAGGTAACTCAGTAGTAAGCAATAGTAATAATATACTTACTGCCAAACAGATCTGTAACATGCACTTATAAAAGGTAACTCAGTAGTAAGCAATAGTAATTATATACTTACTGCCAAACAGATCTGTAACATGCACTTATAAAAGGTAACTGAGTAGTAAGCAATAGTAATAATATACTTACTGCCAAACAGATCAGTAACATGCACTTATAAAAGGTAACTCAGTAGTAAGCAATAGTAATAATATACTTACTGCCAAACAGATCTGTAACATGCACTTATAAAAGGTAACTCAGTAGTAAGCAATAGTAATAATATACTTACTGACAGATCTGTAACCTGCACTTATAAAAGGTAACTCGAGTAGTAAGCAATAGTAATAATATACTTACTGACAAACAGATCTGTAACCTGCACTTATAAAAGGTAACTCAGTAGTAAGCAATAGTAATAATATACTTACTGACAGACATATATGTAACCTGCACTTATAAAGGTAACTCAGTAGTAAGCAATAGTAATAATATACTTACTGACAGATCTGTAACCTGCACTTATAAAAGGTAACTCAGTAGTAAGCAATAGTAATAATATACTGACTGACAGATCTGTAATCTGCACTTATAAAAGGTAACTCAGTAGTAAGCAATAGTAATAATATACTTACTGACAGATCTGTAACCTGCACTTATAAAGGTAACTCAGTAGTAAGCAATAGTAATAATATACTTACTGACAGATCTGGTAACCTGCACTTATAAAAGGTAACTCAGTAGTAAGCAATAGTAATAATATACTCTCTGACAGATCTGTACCTGCACTTATAAAAGGTAACTCAGTAGTAAGCAATAGTAATAATATACTTCACGGTACAGATCTGTAACCTGCAATTATAAAAGGTAACTCAGTAGTAAGCAATAGTAATAATATACTTACTGACAGATCTGTAACCTGCACTTATTATAGGTAACTCAGTAGTAAGCAATAGTAATAATATACTTACTGAGAGATCTGTAACCTGCACTTATAAAAGGTAACTGAGTAGTAAGCAATAGTAATAATATACTTACTGACAGATCTGTAACCTGCACTTATAAAAGGTAACTCAGTAGTAAGCCATTAGTAATAATATACTTACTGACAGATCTGTAACCTGCACTTATAAAAGGTAACTCAGTAGTAAGCAATAGTAATAATATACTTACTGACAGATCTGTAACCTGCACTTATAAAAGGTAACTCAGTAGTAAGCAATAGTAATAATATACTTACTGACAGATCTGTAACCTGCACTTATAAAAGGTAACTCAGTAGTAAGCAATAGTAATAATATACTTACTGACAGATCTGTAACCTGCACTTATAAAAGGTAACTCAGTAGTAAGCAATAGTAATAATATACTTACTGACAGACCTGTAACTTGCACTTATAAAAAGTAACTCAGTAGTAAGCAATAGTTATAATATACTTACTGACAGATCTGTAACCTGCACTTATAAAAGGTAACTCAGTAGTAAGCAATAGTTATAATATACTCTCTGACAGATCTGTAACCTGCACTTATAAAAGGTAACTCAGTAGTAAGCAATAGTAATAATATACTTACTGACAGATCTGTAACCTGCACTTATAAAAGGTAACTCAGTAGTAAGCAATAGTAATAATATTACTTACTGACAGATCTGTAACCTGCACTTATAAAAGGTAACTCAGTAGTAAGCAATAGTAATAATATACTTACTGACAGATCTGTAACCTGCACTTATAAAAGGTAACTCAGTAGTAAGCAATAGTAATAATATACTTACTGACAGATCTGTAACCTGCACTTATAAAAGGTAACTCAGTAGTAAGCAATATTTATAATATACTTACTGACAGATCTGTAACCTGCACTTATAAAAGGTAACTCAGTAGTAAGCAATAGTAATAATATACTTACTGACAGATCTGTAACCTGCACTTTTAAAAGGTAACTCAATAGTAAGCAATAGTTATAATATACTTACTGACAGACAGATCTGTAACCTGCACTTATAAAAGGTAACTCAGAAGTAAGCAATAGTAATAATATACTTACTGACAGATCTGTAACCTGCACTTATAAAAGGTAACTCAGTAGTAAGCAATAGTAATAATATACTTACTGACAGATCTGTAACCTGTACTTATAAAAGGTAACTCAGTAGTAAGCAATAGTTATAATATACTTACTGACAGATCTGTAACCTGCACTTATAAAAGGTAACTCAGTAGTAAGCAATAGTTATAATATACTTACTGACAGATCTGTAACCTGCACTGATAATAGGTAAGCTCTGTAGTAAGCAATAGTTATAATATACTTACTGACAGATCTGTAACCTGCACTTATAAAAGGTAACTCAGTAGAAGCAATAGTTAATAATATACTTACTGACAGATCTGTAACCTGCACTTATAAAGGTAACTCGGTAGTAAGCAATATTATAATCATATACTTACTGACAGATCAGTAACCTGCACTTATAAAAGGTAACTCAGTAGTAAGCAATAGTAATAATATACTTACTGACAGACAGATCTGTAACCTGCACTTATAAAAGGTAACTGAGTAGTAAGCAATAGTAATAATATACTTACTGACAGATCTGTAACCTGCACTTATAAAAGGTAACTGAGTAGTAAGCAATAGTAATAATATACTTACTGACAGATCTGTAACCTGCACTTATAAAAGGTAACTCAGTAGTAAGCAATAGTTATAATATACTTACTGACAGATCTGTAACCTGCACTTATAAAAGGTAACTCAGTAGTAAGCAATAGTAATAATATACTTACTGACAGATCTGTAACCTGCACTTATAAAAGGTAACTCAGTAGTAAGCAATAGTTATAATATACTTACTGACAGACAGATCTGTAACCTGCACTTATAAAAGGTAACTCAGTAGTAAGCAATAGTTATAATATACTTACTGACAGACAGATCTGTAACCTGCACTTATAAAAGGTAACTCAGTAGTAAGCAATAGTAATAATATACTTACTGACAGACAGATCTGTAACCTGCACTTATAAAAGGTAACTCAGTAGTAAGCAATAGTTATAATATACTTACTGACAGACAGATCTGTAACCTGCACTTATAAAAGGTAACTCAGTAGTAAGCAATAGTTATAATATACTTACTGCAGACAGATCTGTAACCTGCACTTATAAAAGGTAACTCAGTAGTAAGCAATAGTTATAATATACTACTTACTGACAGACAGATCTGTAACCTGCACTTATAAAAGGTACTCAGTAGTAAGCAATAGTTATAATATACTTACTGGCAGACAGATCTGTAACCTGCACTTATAAAAGGTAACTCAGTAGTAAGCAATAGTTAATAATATACTTACTGCCAACAGATCTGTAACCTGCACTTATAAAAGGTAACTCAGTAGTAAGCAATAGTAATAATATACTTACTGACAGACAGATCTGTAACCTGTACTTATAAAGGTAACTCAGTAGTAAGTAATAGTAATAATATACTTACTGACAGATCTGTAACCTGCACTTATAAAAGGTAACTCAGTAGTAAGCAATAGTAATAATATACTTACTGACAGATCTGTAACCTGCACTTATAAAAGGTAACTCTGTAGTAAGCAATAGTTATAATATACTTACTGACAGATCTGTAACCTGCACTATTAAAGGTAACTCAGTAGTAAGCAATAGTAATAATATACTTACTGACAGATCTGTAACCTGCACTTATAAAAGGTAACTCAGTAGTAAGCAATAGTTATAATATACTTACTGACAGACAGATCTGTAACCTGCACTTATAAAAGGTAACTCAGTAGTAAGCAATAGTAATAATATACTTACTGACTGACAGATCTGTAACCTGCACTTATAAAAGGTAACTCAGTAGTAAGCAATAGTAATAATATACTTACTGACAGATCTGTAACCTGCACTTATAAAAGGTAACTCAGTAGTAAGCAATAGTAATAATATACTTACTGACAGATCTGTAACCTGCACTTATAAAAGGTAACTCAGTAGTAAGCAATAGTTATAATATACTTACTGACAGATCTGTAACCTGCACTTATAAAAGGTAACTCGTAGTAAGCAATAGTTATTAATATACTTACTGACAGATCTGTAACCTGCACTTATAAAAGGTAACTCAGTAGTAAGCAATAGTAATAATATACTTACTGACAGATCTGTAATCTGCACTTATAAAGGTAACTCGGTTGTAAGCAATAGTTATAATATACTTACTGACAGATCTGTAACCTGCACTTATAAAAGGTAACTCAGTAGTAAGCAATAGTAATAATATACTTACTGACAGACAGATCTGTAACCTGCACTTATAAAAGGTAACTGAGTAGTAAGCAATAGTAATAATATACTTACTGACAGATCTGTAACCTGCACTTATAAAAGGTAACTGAGTAGTAAGCAATAGTAATAATATACTTACTGACAGATCTGTAACCTGCACTTATAAAAGGTAACTCAGTAGTAAGCAATAGTTATAATATACTTACTGACAGATCTGTAACCTGCACTTATAAAAGGTAACTCAGTAGTAAGCAATAGTAATAATATACTTACTGACAGATCTGTAACCTGCACTTATAAAAGGTAACTCAGTAGTAAGCAATAGTAATTAATATACTTACTGACAGATCTGTAACCTGCACTTATAAAAGGTAACTCAGTAATAAGCAATAGTAATAATATACTTACTGACAAGATCTGTAACCTGCACTTATAAAAGGTAACTCAGTAGTAAGCAATAGTTATAATATACTTACTTGACAGACAGATCTGTAACCTGCACTTATAAAAGGTAACTCAGTAGTAAGCAATAGTTATAATATACTTACTGACAGACAGATCTGTAACCTGCACTTATAAAAGGTAACTCAGTAGTAAGCAATAGTTATAATATACTTACTGACAGACAGATCTGTAAACCTGCACTTATAAAAGGTAACTACAGTCAGTAAAGCAATAGTTTATAATATATCTTACTGACAGACAGATCTGTAACCTGCACTTATAAAAGGTAACTCAGTAGGTAAGCAATAGTTATAATATACTTACTGCCAGGACAGATCTGTAACCTGCACTTATAAAAGGTAACTCAGTAGTAGCAATAGTTATAATATACTTACTTACTGACAGACAGATCTGTAACCTGCACTTATAAAAGGTTACTCAGTAGTAAGCAATAGTTATAATATACTTACTGGCAGACAGATCTGTAACCTGCACTTATAAAAGGTAACTCAGTAGTAAGCAATAGTAATAATATACTTACATGCCAAACAGATCTGTAACATGCACTTATAAAGGTAACTCCAGTAGTAAGCAATAGTAATAATATACTTACTGTCAGACAGATCTGTAACCTGAACTTATAAAGGTAACTCAGTAGTAAGTAATAGTAATAATATACTTACTGACAGATCTGTAACCTGCACTTATAAAAGGTAACTCAGTAGTAAGCAATAGTTATAATATACTTACTGACAGATCTGTAACCTGCACTTATTAAAGGTGGGGAGGAGTAACTCACAGTAGTAAGCAATAGTAATAATATACTTACTGACAGATCTGTAACCTGCACTTATAAAAGGTAACTCAGTAGTAAGCAATAGTAATAATATACTTACTGACAGACAGATCTGTAACCTGCACTTATAAAGGTAACTCAGTATTAAGCAATAGTAATAATATACTTACTGACAGATCTGTAACCTGCACTTATAAAAGGTAACTCAGTAGTAAGCAATAGTTATAATATACTTACTGACAGACAGATCTGTAACCTGCGCTTATAAAAGGTAACTCAGTAGTAAGCAATAGTTATAATATACTTACTGACAGATCTGTAACCTGCACTTATTAAAGGTAACTCAGTAGTAAGCAATAGTAATAATATACTTACTGACAGATCTGTAACCTGCACTTATAAAAGGTAACTCAGTAGTAAGCAATAGTAATAATATACTTACTGCCAAACAGATCTGTAACCTGCACTTATAAAGGTAACTCAGTAGTAAGCAATAGTAATAATATACTTACTGACAGATCTGTAACCTGCACTTATAAAAGGTAACTCAGTAGTAAGCAATAGTTATAATATACTTACTGACAGATCTGTAACCTGCACTTATAAAAGGTAACTCAGTAGTAAGCAATAGTAATAATATACTTACTGACAGATCTGTAACCTGCACTTATAAAGGTAACTCAGTAGTAAGCAATAGTAATAATATACTTACTGACAGACAGATCTGTAACCTGCACTTATAAAAGGTAACTCAGTAGTAAGCAATAGTAATAATATACTTACTGACAGATCTGTAACCTGCACTTATAAAAGGTAACTCAGTAGTAAGCAATAGTAATAATATACTTACTGACAGATCTGTAACCTGCACTTATAAAAGGTAACTCAGTAGTAAGCAATATTTATAATATACTTACTGACAGATCTGTAACCTGCACTTATAAAAGGTAACTCAGTAGTAAGCAATAGTAATAATATACTTACTGACAGATCTGTAACCTGCACTTTTAAAAGGTAACTCAATAGTAAGCAATAGTTATAATATACTTACTGACAGACAGATCTGTAACCTGCACTTATAAAAGGTAACTCAGAAGTAAGCAATAGTAATAATATACTTACTGACAGATCTGTAACCTGCACTTATAAAAGGTAACTCAGTAGTAAGCAATAGTAATAATATACTTACTGACAGATCTGTAACCTGTACTTATAAAAGGTAACTCAGTAGTAAGCAATAGTAATAATATACTTACTGACAGATCTGTAACCTGCACTTATAAAAGGTAACTCAGTAGTAAGCAATAGTTATAATATACTTACTGACAGATCTGTAACCTGCACTTATAAAAGGTAACTCAGTAGTAAGCAATAGTTATAATATACTTACTGACAGATCTGTAACCTGCACTTATAAAAGGTAACTCAGTAGTAAGCAATAGTAATAATATACTTACTGACAGATCTGTAATCTGCACTTATAAAGGTAACTCGGTTGTAAGCAATAGTTATAATATACTTACTGACAGATCTGTAACCTGCACTTATAAAAGGTAACTCAGTAGTAAGCAATAGTAATAATATACTTACTGACAGACAGATCTGTAACCTGCACTTATAAAAGGTAACTGAGTAGTAAGCAATAGTAATAATATACTTACTGACAGATCTGTAACCTGCACTTATAAAAGGTAACTGAGTAGTAAGCAATAGTAATAATATACTTACTGACAGATCTGTAACCTGCACTTATAAAAGGTAACTCAGTAGTAAGCAATAGTTATAATATACTTACTGACAGATCTGTAACCTGCACTTATAAAAGGTAACTCAGTAGTAAGCAATAGTAATAATATACTTACTGACAGATCTGTAACCTGCACTTATAAAAGGTAACTCAGTAGTAAGCAATAGTAATAATATACTTACTGACAGATCTGTAACCTGCACTTATAAAAGGTAACTCAGTAATAAGCAATAGTAATAATATACTTACTGACAGATCTGTAACCTGCACTTATAAAAGGTAACTCAGTAGTAAGCAATAGTTATAATATACTTACTGACAGACAGATCTGTAACCTGCACTTATAAAAGGTAACTCAGTAGTAAGCAATAGTTATAATATACTTACTGACAGACAGATCTGTAACCTGCACTTATAAAAGGTAACTCAGTAGTAAGCAATAGTAATAATATACTTACTGACAGACAGATCTGTAACCTGCACTTATAAAAGGTAACTCAGTAGTAAGCAATAGTTATAATATACTTACTGACAGACAGATCTGTAACCTGCACTTATAAAAGGTAACTCAGTAGTAAGCAATAGTTATAATATACTTACTGCCAGACAGATCTGTAACCTGCACTTATAAAAGGTAACTCAGTAGTAAGCAATAGTTATAATATACTTACTTACTGACAGACAGATCTGTAACCTGCACTTATAAAAGGTTACTCAGTAGTAAGCAATAGTTATAATATACTTACTGGCAGACAGATCTGTAACCTGCACTTATAAAAGGTAACTCAGTAGTAAGCAATAGTAATAATATACTTACTGCCAAACAGATCTGTAACATGCACTTATAAAGGTAACTCAGTAGTAAGCAATAGTAATAATATACTTACTGACAGACAGATCTGTAACCTGAACTTATAAAGGTAACTCAGTAGTAAGTAATAGTAATAATATACTTACTGACAGATCTGTAACCTGCACTTATAAAAGGTAACTCAGTAGTAAGCAATAGTTATAATATACTTACTGACAGATCTGTAACCTGCACTTATTAAAGGTAACTCAGTAGTAAGCAATAGTAATAATATACTTACTGACAGATCTGTAACCTGCACTTATAAAAGGTAACTCAGTAGTAAGCAATAGTAATAATATACTTACTGACAGACAGATCTGTAACCTGCACTTATAAAGGTAACTCAGTATTAAGCAATAGTAATAATATACTTACTGACAGATCTGTAACCTGCACTTATAAAAGGTAACTCAGTAGTAAGCAATAGTTATAATATACTTACTGACAGACAGATCTGTAACCTGCGCTTATAAAAGGTAACTCAGTAGTAAGCAATAGTTATAATATACTTACTGACAGATCTGTAACCTGCACTTATTAAAGGTAACTCAGTAGTAAGCAATAGTAATAATATACTTACTGACAGATCTGTAACCTGCACTTATAAAAGGTAACTCAGTAGTAAGCAATAGTAATAATATACTTACTGCCAAACAGATCTGTAACCTGCACTTATAAAGGTAACTCAGTAGTAAGCAATAGTAATAATATACTTACTGACAGATCTGTAACCTGCACTTATAAAAGGTAACTCAGTAGTAAGCAATAGTTATAATATACTTACTGACAGATCTGTAACCTGCACTTATTAAAGGTAACTCAGTAGTAAGCAATAGTAATAATATACTTACTGACAGATCTGTAACCTGCACTTATAAAAGGTAACTCAGTAGTAAGCAATAGTTATAATATACTTACTGACAGACAGATCTGTAACCTGCACTTATAAAAGGTAACTCAGTAGTAAGCAATAGTAATAATATACTTACTGACAGATCTGTAACCTGCACTTATAAAGGTAACTCAGTAGTAAGCAATAGTAATAATATACTTACTGACAGATCTGTAACCTGCACTTATAAAGGTAACTCATTAGTAAGCAATAGTAATAATATACTTACTGACAGATCTGTAACCTGCACTTATAAAAGGTAACTCAGTAGTAAGCAATAGTTATAATATACTTACTGACAGACAGATCTGTAACCTGCACTTATAAAAGGTAACTCAGTAGTAAGCAATAGTAATAATATACTTACTGACAGATCTGTAACCTGCATTTATAAAAGGTAACTCAGTAGTAAGCAATAGTTATAATATACTTACTGACAGATCTGTAACCTGCACTTATAAAAGGTAACTCAGTAGTAAGCAATAGTTATAATATACTTACTGACAGATCTGTAACCTGCACTTATAAAAGGTAACTCAGTAGTAAGCAATAGTTATAATATACTTACTGACAGATCTGTAACCTGCACTTATAAAGGTAACTCAGTAGTAAGCAATAGTTATAATATACTTACTGACAGATCTGTAACCTGTACTTATAAAGGTAACTCAGTAGTAAGCAATAGTAATAATATACTTACTGACAGATGTGTAACCTGCACTTATAAAAGGTAACTCAGTAGTAAGCAATAGTTATAATATACTTACTGACAGACAGATCTGTAACCTGCACTTATAAAGGTAACTCAGTAGTAAAGCAATAGTAAATTTACTTACTGACAGATCTGTAACCTGCACTTATAAAAGGTAACTCAGTAGTAAGCAATAGTTATAATATACTTACTGACAGATCTGTAACCTGCACTTATAAAGGTAACTCAGTAGTAAGCAATAGTAATAATATACTTACTGACAGACAGATCTGTAACCTGTACTTATAAAGGTAACTCAGTAGTAAGCAATAGTAATAATATACTTACTGCCAAACAGATCTGTAACATGCACTTATAAAAAGTAACTAAGTAGTAAGCAATAGTAATAATATACTTACTGACAGACAGATCTGTAACCTGTACTTATAAAGGTAACTCAGTAGTAAGCAATAGTAATAATATACTTACTGACAAACAGATCTGTAACCTGCACTTATAAAAGGTAACTCAGTAGTAAGCAATAGTAATAATATACTTACTGACAGACAGATCTGTAACCTGTACTTATAAAGGTAACTCAGTAGTAAGCAATAGTAATAATATACTTACTGACTGACATATATGTAACCTGCACTTATAAAGGTAACTCAGTAGTAAGCAATAGTAATAATATACTTACTGACAGACAGATCTGTAACCTGAACTTATAAAGGTAACTCAGTAGTAAGCAATAGTAATAATATACTTACTGACAGACAGATCTGTAACCTGCACTTATAAAGGTAACTCAGTAGTAAGCAATAGTAATAATATACTTACTGACAGACAGATCTGTAACCTGTACTTATAAAGGTAACTCAGTAGTAAGCAATAGTAATAATATACTTACTGACAGACATATATGTAACCTGCACTTATAAAGGTAACTCAGTAGTAAGCAATAGTAATAATATACTTACTGACAGACAGATCTGTAACCTGCACTTATAAAGGTAACTCAGTAGTAAGCAATAGTAATAATATACTTACTGCCAAACAGATCTGTAACATGCACTTATAAAAGGTAACTCAGTAGTAAGCAATAGTAATAATATACTTACTGCCAAACAGATCTGTAACATGCACTTATAAAAGGTAACTGAGTAGTAAGCAATAGTAATAATATACTTACTGCCAAACAGATCTGTAACATGCACTTATAAAAGGTAACTCAGTAGTAAGCAATAGTAATAATATACTTACTGACAGATCTGTAACCTGCACTTATAAAAGGTAACTCAGTAGTAAGCAATAGTAATAATATACTTACTGACAAACAGATCTGTAACCTGCACTTATAAAAGGTAACTCAGTAGTAAGCAATAGTAATAATATACTTACTGACAGACATATATGTAACCTGCACTTATAAAGGTAACTCAGTAGTAAGCAATAGTAATAATATACTTACTGACAGATCTGTAACCTGCACTTATAAAAGGTAACTCAGTAGTAAGCAATAGTAATAATATACTGACTGACAGATCTGTAATCTGCACTTATAAAAGGTAACTCAGTAGTAAGCAATAGTAATAATATACTTACTGACAGATCTGTAACCTGCACTTATAAAAGGTAACTCAGTAGTAAGCAATAGTAATAATATACTTACTGACAGATCTGTAACCTGCACTTATAAAAGGTAACTCAGTAGTAAGCAATAGTAATAATATACTTACTGACAGACCTGTAACCTGCACTTATAAAAAGTAACTCAGTAGTAAGCAATAGTTATAATATACTTACTGACAGACCTGTAACCTGCACTTATAAAAAGTAACTCAGTAGTAAGCAATAGTTATAATATACTCTCTGACAGATCTGTAACCTGCACTTATAAAAGGTAACTCAGTAGTAAGCAATAGTAATAATATACTTACTGACAGATCTGTAACCTGCACTTATAAAAGGTAACTCAGTAGTAAGCAATAGTAATAATATACTTACTGACAGATCTGTAACCTGCACTTATAAAAGGTAACTCAGTAGTAAGCAATAGTAATAATATACTTGCTGACAGACCTGTAACCTGCACTTATAAAAAGTAACTCAGTAGTAAGCAATAGTTATACTCTCTGACAGATCTGTAACCTGCACTTATAAAAGGTAACTCAGTAGTAAGCAATAGTAATAATATACTTACTGACAGATCTGTAACCTGCACTTATAAAAGGTAACTCAGTAGTAAGCAATAGTTATAATATACTTACTGACAGATCTGCAACCTGTACTTATAAAAGGTAACTCAGTAGTAAGCAATAGTTATAATATACTTACTGACAGACAGATCTGTAACCTGCACATTTAAAAGGTAACTGAGTAGTAAGCAATAGTAATAATATACTTACTGACAGACAGATCTGTAACCTGTACTTATAAAGGTAACTCAGTAGTAAGCAATAGTAATAATATACTTACTGACAGATCTGTAACCTGCACTTATAAAAGGTAGCTCAGTAGTAAGCAATAGTTATAATATACTTACTGACAGATCTGTAACCTGCACTTATAAAAGGTAACTCAGTAGTAAGCAATAGTAATAATATACTCTCTGACAGATCTGTAACCTGCACTTATAAAAGGTAACTCAGTAGTAAGCAATAGTAATAATATACTTACTGACAGACAGATCTGTAACCTGCACTTATAAAAGGTAACTGAGTAGTAAGCAATAGTAATAATATACTTACTGACAGATCTGTAACCTGCACTTATAAAAGGTAACTCAGTAGTAAGCAATAGTTATAATATACTTATTGACAGATCTGTAACCTGCACTTATAAAAGGTAACTCAGTAGTAAGCAATAGTTATAATATACTTACTAACAGATCTGTAACCTGTACTTATAAAAGGTAACTCAGTAGTAAGCAATAGTTATAATATACTTACTGCCAGACAGATCTGTAACCTGCACTTATAAAAAGTAACTAAGTAGTTAGCAATAGTAATAATATACTTACTGACAGACAGATCTGTAACCTGTACTTATAAAGGTAACTCAGTAGTAAGCAATAGTAATAATATACTTACTGACAGACAGATCTGTAACCTGCACTTATAAAAGGTAACTCAGTAGTAAGCAATAGTAATAATATACTTACTGACAGACAGATCTGTAACCTGTACTTATAAAGGTAACTCAGTAGTAAGCAATAGTAATAATATACTTACTGACAGATCTGTAACCTGCACTTATAAAAGGTAACTCAGTAGTAAGCAATAGTTATAATATACTTACTGACAGATCTGTAACCTGCACTTATAAAGGTAACTCAGTAGTAAGCAATAGTTATAATATACTTACTGACAGATCTGTAACCTGTACTTATAAAGGTAACTCAGTAGTAAGCAATAGTAATAATATACTTACTGACAGATGTGTAACCTGCACTTATAAAAGGTAACTCAGTAGTAAGCAATAGTTATAATATACTTACTGACAGACAGATCTGTAACCTGCACTTATAAAGGTAACTCAGTAGTAAGCAATAGTAATATACTTACTGACAGATCTGTAACCTGCACTTATAAAAGGTAACTCAGTAGTAAGCAATAGTTATAATATACTTACTGACAGATCTGTAACCTGCACTTATAAAGGTAACTCAGTAGTAAGCAATAGTAATAATATACTTACTGACAGACAGATCTGTAACCTGTACTTATAAAGGTAACTCAGTAGTAAGCAATAGTTATAATATACTTACTGACAGATCTGTAACCTGCACTTATAAAGGTAACTCAGTAGTAAGCAATAGTTATAATATACTTACTGACAGATCTGTAACCTGTACTTATAAAGGTAACTCAGTAGTAAGCAATAGTAATAATATACTTACTGACAGATGTGTAACCTGCACTTATAAAAGGTAACTCAGTAGTAAGCAATAGTTATAATATACTTACTGACAGACAGATCTGTAACCTGCACTTATAAAGGTAACTCAGTAGTAAGCAATAGTAATATACTTACTGACAGATCTGTAAACTGCACTTATAAAAGGTAACTCAGTAGTAAGCAATAGTTATAATATACTTACTGACAGATCTGTAACCTGCACTTATAAAGGTAACTCAGTAGTAAGCAATAGTAATAATATACTTACTGACAGACAGATCTGTAACCTGTACTTATAAAGGTAACTCAGTAGTAAGCAATAGTAATAATATACTTACTGCCAAACAGATCTGTAACATGCACTTATAAAAAGTAACTAAGTAGTAAGCAATAGTAATAATATACTTACTGACAGACAGATCTGTAACCTGTACTTATAAAGGTAACTCAGTAGTAAGCAATAGTAATAATATACTTACTGACAAACAGATCTGTAACCTGCACTTATAAAAGGTAACTCAGTAGTAAGCAATAGTAATAATATACTTACTGACAGACAGATCTGTAACCTGTACTTATAAAGGTAACTCAGTAGTAAGCAATAGTAATAATATACTTACTGACTGACATATATGTAACCTGCACTTATAAAGGTAACTCAGTAGTAAGCAATAGTAATAATATACTTACTGACAGACAGATCTGTAACCTGTACTTATAAAGGTAACTCAGTAGTAAGCAATAGTAATAATATACTTACTGACAGACAGATCTGTAACCTGCACTTATAAAGGTAACTCAGTAGTAAGCAATAGTAATAATATACTTACTGACAGACAGATCTGTAACCTGTACTTATAAAGGTAACTCAGTAGTAAGCAATAGTAATAATATACTTACTGACAGACATATATGTAACCTGCACTTATAAAGGTAACTCAGTAGTAAGCAATAGTAATAATATACTTACTGACAGACAGATCTGTAACCTGCACTTATAAAGGTAACTCAGTAGTAAGCAATAGTAATAATATACTTACTGCCAACAGATCTGTAACATGCACTTATAAAAGGTAACTCAGTAGTAAGCAATAGTAATAATATACTTACTGCCAAACAGATCTGTAACATGCACTTATAAAAGGTAACTCGAGTAGTAAGCAATAGTAATAATATACTTACTGCCAAACAGATCAGTAACATGCACTTATAAAAGGTAACTCAGTAGTAAGCAATAGTAATAATATACTTACTGCCAAACAGATCTGTAACATGCACTTATAAAAGGTAACTCAGTAGTAAGCAATAGTAATAATATACTTACTGACAGATCTGTAACCTGCACTTATAAAAGGTAACTCAGTAGTAAGCAATAGTAATAATATACTTACTGACAAACAGATCTGTAACCTGCACTTATAAAAGGTAACTCAGTAGTAAGCAATAGTAATAATATACTTACTGACAGACATATATGTAACCTGCACTTATAAAGGTAACTCAGTAGTAAGCAATAGTAATAATATACTTACTGACAGACAGATCTGTAACCTGTACTTATAAAGGTAACTCAGTAGTAAGCAATAGTAATAATATACTTACTGACAGACAGATCTGTAACCTGCACTTATAAAGGTAACTCAGTAGTAAGCAATAGTAATAATATACTTACTGACAGACAGATCTGTAACCTGTACTTATAAAGGTAACTCAGTAGTAAGCAATAGTAATAATATACTTACTGACAGACATATATGTAACCTGCACTTATAAAGGTAACTCAGTAGTAAGCAATAGTAATAATATACTTACTGACAGACAGATCTGTAACCTGCACTTATAAAGGTAACTCAGTAGTAAGCAATAGTAATAATATACTTACTGCCAAACAGATCTGTAACATGCACTTATAAAAGGTAACTCAGTAGTAAGCAATAGTAATAATATACTTACTGCCAAACAGATCTGTAACATGCACTTATAAAAGGTAACTGAGTAGTAAGCAATAGTAATAATATACTTACTGCCAAACAGATCAGTAACATGCACTTATAAAAGGTAACTCAGTAGTAAGCAATAGTAATAATATACTTACTGCCAAACAGATCTGTAACATGCACTTATAAAAGGTAACTCAGTAGTAAGCAATAGTAATAATATACTTACTGACAGATCTGTAACCTGCACTTATAAAAGGTAACTCAGTAGTAAGCAATAGTAATAATATACTTACTGACAAACAGATCTGTAACCTGCACTTATAAAAGGTAACTCAGTAGTAAGCAATAGTAATAATATACTTACTGACAGACATATATGTAACCTGCACTTATAAAGGTAACTCAGTAGTAAGCAATAGTAATAATATACTTACTGACAGATCTGTAACCTGCACTTATAAAAGGTAACTCAGTAGTAAGCAATAGTAATAATATACTGACTGACAGATCTGTAATCTGCACTTATAAAAGGTAACTCAGTAGTAAGCAATAGTAATAATATACTTACTGACAGATCTGTAACCTGCACTTATAAAAGGTAACTCAGTAGTAAGCAATAGTAATAATATACTTACTGACAGATCTGTAACCTGCACTTATAAAAGGTAACTCAGTAGTAAGCAATAGTAATAATATACTTACTGACAGACCTGTAACCTGCACTTATAAAAAGTAACTCAGTAGTAAGCAATAGTTATAATATACTTACTGACAGACCTGTAACCTGCACTTATAAAAAGTAACTCAGTAGTAAGCAATAGTTATAATATACTCTCTGACAGATCTGTAACCTGCACTTATAAAAGGTAACTCAGTAGTAAGCAATAGTAATAATATACTTACTGACAGATCTGTAACCTGCACTTATAAAAGGTAACTCAGTAGTAAGCAATAGTAATAATATACTTACTGACAGATCTGTAACCTGCACTTATAAAAGGTAACTCAGTAGTAAGCAATAGTAATAATATACTTGCTGACAGACCTGTAACCTGCACTTATAAAAAGTAACTCAGTAGTAAGCAATAGTTATACTCTCTGACAGATCTGTAACCTGCACTTATAAAAGGTAACTCAGTAGTAAGCAATAGTAATAATATACTTACTGACAGATCTGTAACCTGCACTTATAAAAGGTAACTCAGTAGTAAGCAATAGTTATAATATACTTACTGACAGATCTGCAACCTGTACTTATAAAAGGTAACTCAGTAGTAAGCAATAGTTATAATATACTTACTGACAGACAGATCTGTAACCTGCACATTTAAAAGGTAACTGAGTAGTAAGCAATAGTAATAATATACTTACTGACAGACAGATCTGTAACCTGTACTTATAAAGGTAACTCAGTAGTAAGCAATAGTAATAATATACTTACTGACAGATCTGTAACCTGCACTTATAAAAGGTAGCTCAGTAGTAAGCAATAGTTATAATATACTTACTGACAGATCTGTAACCTGCACTTATAAAAGGTAACTCAGTAGTAAGCAATAGTAATAATATACTCTCTGACAGATCTGTAACCTGCACTTATAAAAGGTAACTCAGTAGTAAGCAATAGTAATAATATACTTACTGACAGACAGATCTGTAACCTGCACTTATAAAAGGTAACTGAGTAGTAAGCAATAGTAATAATATACTTACTGACAGATCTGTAACCTGCACTTATAAAAGGTAACTCAGTAGTAAGCAATAGTTATAATATACTTATTGACAGATCTGTAACCTGCACTTATAAAAGGTAACTCAGTAGTAAGCAATAGTTATAATATACTTACTAACAGATCTGTAACCTGTACTTATAAAAGGTAACTCAGTAGTAAGCAATAGTTATAATATACTTACTGCCAGACAGATCTGTAACCTGCACTTATAAAAAGTAACTAAGTAGTTAGCAATAGTAATAATATACTTACTGACAGACAGATCTGTAACCTGTACTTATAAAGGTAACTCAGTAGTAAGCAATAGTAATAATATACTTACTGACAGACAGATCTGTAACCTGCACTTATAAAAGGTAACTCAGTAGTAAGCAATAGTAATAATATACTTACTGACAGACAGATCTGTAACCTGTACTTATAAAGGTAACTCAGTAGTAAGCAATAGTAATAATATACTTACTGACAGATCTGTAACCTGCACTTATAAAAGGTAACTCAGTAGTAAGCAATAGTTATAATATACTTACTGACCGATCTGTAACATGCACTTATAAAAAGTAACTAAGTAGTAAGCAATAGTAATAATATACTTACTGACAGACAGATCTGTAACCTGTACTTATAAAGGTAACTCAGTAGTAAGCAATAGTAATAATATACTTACTGACAGACAGATCTGTAACCTGTACTTATAAAGGTAACTCAGTAGTAAGCAATAGTAATAATATACTTACTGACAGACAGATCTGTAACCTGTACTTATAAAGGTAACTCAGTAGTAAGCAATAGTAATAATATACTTACTGACAGACATATATGTAACCTGCACTTATAAAAGGTAACTCAGTAGTAAGCAATAGTAATAATATACTTACTGACAGACAGATCTGTAACCTGCACTTATAAAGGTAACTCAGTAGTAAGCAATAGTAATAATATACTTACTGCCAAACAGATCTGTAACATGCACTTATAAAAGGTAACTCAGTAGTAAGCAATAGTAATAATATACTTACTGCCAAACAGATCTGTAACATGCACTTATAAAAGGTAACTGAGTAGTAAGCAATAGTAATAATATACTTACTGCCAAACAGATCAGTAACATGCACTTATAAAAGGTAACTCAGTAGTAAGCAATAGTAATAATATACTTACTGCCAAACAGATCTGTAACATGCACTTATAAAAGGTAACTCAGTAGTAAGCAATAGTAATAATATACTTACTGACAGATCTGTAACCTGCACTTATAAAAGGTAACTGAGTAGTAAGCAATAGTAATAATATACTTACTGCCAAACAGATCAGTAACATGCACTTATAAAAGGTAACTGAGTAGTAAGCAATAGTAATAATATACTTACTGACAGACAGATCTGTAACCTGTACTTATAAAGGTAACTCAGTAGTAAGCAATAGTAATAATATACTTACTGACAGACAGATCTGTAACCTGTACTTATAAAGGTAACTCAGTAGTAAGCAATAGTAATAATATACTTACTGACAGACAGATCTGTAACCTGCACTTATAAAAGGTAACTCAGTAGTAAGCAATAGTTATAATATACTTACTGACAGATCTGTAACCTGCACTTATAAAAGGTAACTCAGTAGTAAGCAATAGTTATAATATACTTACTGACAGATCTGTAACCTGCACTTATAAAAGGTAACTCAGTAGTAAGCAATAGTTATAGTATACTTACTAACAGACAGATCTGTAACCTGCACTTATAAAAGGTAACTGAGTAGTAAGCAATAGTAATAATATACTTACTGACAGATCTGTAACCTGCACTTATAAAAGGTAACTCAGTAGTAAGCAATAGTTATAATATACTTACTGACAGACAGATCTGTAACCTGCACTTATAAAAGGTAACTCAGTAGTAAACAATAGTAATAATATACTTACTGACAGACAGATCTGTAACCTGCACTTATAAAAGGTAACTCAGTAGTAAGCAATAGTAATAATATACTTACTGACAGACATATATGTAACCTGCACTTATAAAGGTAACTCAGTAGTAAGCAATAGTAATAATATACTTACTGACAGATCTGTAACCTGCACTTATAAAAGGTAACTCAGTAGTAAGCAATAGTAATAATATACTGACTGACAGATCTGTAATCTGCACTTATAAAAGGTAACTCAGTAGTAAGCAATAGTAATAATATACTTACTGACAGATCTGTAACCTGCACTTATAAAAGGTAACTCAGTAGTAAGCAATAGTAATAATATACTTACTGACAGATCTGTAACCTGCACTTATAAAAGGTAACTCAGTAGTAAGCAATAGTAATAATATACTTACTGACAGACCTGTAACCTGCACTTATAAAAAGTAACTCAGTAGTAAGCAATAGTTATAATATACTTACTGACAGACCTGTAACCTGCACTTATAAAAAGTAACTCAGTAGTAAGCAATAGTTATAATATACTCTCTGACAGATCTGTAACCTGCACTTATAAAAGGTAACTCAGTAGTAAGCAATAGTAATAATATACTTACTGACAGATCTGTAACCTGCACTTATAAAAGGTAACTCAGTAGTAAGCAATAGTAATAATATACTTACTGACAGATCTGTAACCTGCACTTATAAAAGGTAACTCAGTAGTAAGCAATAGTAATAATATACTTGCTGACAGACCTGTAACCTGCACTTATAAAAAGTAACTCAGTAGTAAGCAATAGTTATACTCTCTGACAGATCTGTAACCTGCACTTATAAAAGGTAACTCAGTAGTAAGCAATAGTAATAATATACTTACTGACAGATCTGTAACCTGCACTTATAAAAGGTAACTCAGTAGTAAGCAATAGTTATAATATACTTACTGACAGATCTGCAACCTGTACTTATAAAAGGTAACTCAGTAGTAAGCAATAGTTATAATATACTTACTGACAGACAGATCTGTAACCTGCACATTTAAAAGGTAACTGAGTAGTAAGCAATAGTAATAATATACTTACTGACAGACAGATCTGTAACCTGTACTTATAAAGGTAACTCAGTAGTAAGCAATAGTAATAATATTCTTACTGACAGATCTGTAACCTGCACTTATAAAAGGTAGCTCAGTAGTAAGCAATAGTTATAATATACTTACTGACAGATCTGTAACCTGCACTTATAAAAGGTAACTCAGTAGTAAGCAATAGTAATAATATACTCTCTGACAGATCTGTAACCTGCACTTATAAAAGGTAACTCAGTAGTAAGCAATAGTAATAATATACTTACTGACAGACAGATCTGTAACCTGCACTTATAAAAGGTAACTGAGTAGTAAGCAATAGTAATAATATACTTACTGACAGATCTGTAACCTGCACTTATAAAAGGTAACTCAGTAGTAAGCAATAGTTATAATATACTTATTGACAGATCTGTAACCTGCACTTATAAAAGGTAACTCAGTAGTAAGCAATAGTTATAATATACTTACTAACAGATCTGTAACCTGTACTTATAAAAGGTAACTCAGTAGTAAGCAATAGTTATAATATACTTACTGCCAGACAGATCTGTAACCTGCACTTATAAAAAGTAACTAAGTAGTTAGCAATAGTAATAATATACTTACTGACAGACAGATCTGTAACCTGTACTTATAAAGGTAACTCAGTAGTAAGCAATAGTAATAATATACTTACTGACAGACAGATCTGTAACCTGCACGTATAAAAGGTAACTCAGTAGTAAGCAATAGTAATAATATACTTACTGACAGACAGATCTGTAACCTGTACTTATAAAGGTAACTCAGTAGTAAGCAATAGTAATAATATACTTACTGACAGATCTGTAACCTGCACTTATAAAAGGTAACTCAGTAGTAAGCAATAGTTATAATATACTTACTGACCGATCTGTAACATGCACTTATAAAAAGTAACTAAGTAGTAAGCAATAGTAATAATATACTTACTGACAGACAGATCTGTAACCTGTACTTATAAAGGTAACTCAGTAGTAAGCAATAGTAATAATATACTTACTGACAGACAGATCTGTAACCTGTACTTATAAAGGTAACTCAGTAGTAAGCAATAGTAATAATATACTTACTGACAGACAGATCTGTAACCTGTACTTATAAAGGTAACTCAGTAGTAAGCAATAGTAATAATATACTTACTGACAGACATATATGTAACCTGCACTTATAAAAGGTAACTCAGTAGTAAGCAATAGTAATAATATACTTACTGACAGACAGATCTGTAACCTGCACTTATAAAGGTAACTCAGTAGTAAGCAATAGTAATAATATACTTACTGCCAAACAGATCTGTAACATGCACTTATAAAAGGTAACTCAGTAGTAAGCAATAGTAATAATATACTTACTGCCAAACAGATCTGTAACATGCACTTATAAAAGGTAACTGAGTAGTAAGCAATAGTAATAATATACTTACTGCCAAACAGATCAGTAACATGCACTTATAAAAGGTAACTCAGTAGTAAGCAATAGTAATAATATACTTACTGCCAAACAGATCTGTAACATGCACTTATAAAAGGTAACTCAGTAGTAAGCAATAGTAATAATATACTTACTGACAGATCTGTAACCTGCACTTATAAAAGGTAACTCAGTAGTAAGCAATAGTAATAATATACTTACTGACAGACAGATCTGTAACCTGCACTTATAAAAGGTAACTGAGTAGTAAGCAATAGTAATAATATACTTACTGACAGACAGATCTGTAACCTGTACTTATAAAGGTAACTCAGTAGTAAGCAATAGTAATAATATACTTACTGACAGACAGATCTGTAACCTGTACTTATAAAGGTAACTCAGTAGTAAGCAATAGTAATAATATACTTACTGACAGACAGATCTGTAACCTGCACTTATAAAAGGTAACTCAGTAGTAAGCAATAGTTATAATATACTTACTGACAGATCTGTAACCTGCACTTATAAAAGGTAACTCAGTAGTAAGCAATAGTTATAATATACTTACTGACAGATCTGTAACCTGCACTTATAAAAGGTAACTCAGTAGTAAGCAATAGTTATAATATACTTACTAACAGACAGATCTGTAACCTGCACTTATAAAAGGTAACTGAGTAGTAAGCAATAGTAATAATATACTTACTGACAGATCTGTAACCTGCACTTATAAAAGGTAACTCAGTAGTAAGCAATAGTTATAATATACTTACTGACAGACAGATCTGTAACCTGCACTTATAAAAGGTAACTCAGTAGTAAACAATAGTAATAATATACTTACTGACAGACAGATCTGTAACCTGCACTTATAAAGGTTACTCAGTAGTAAGAAATGGTTATAATATACTTACTGACAGATCTGTAACCTGCACTTATAAAAGGTAACTCAGTAGTAAGCAATAGTAATAATATACTTACTGACAGACAGATCTGTAACCTGCACTTATAAAAGGTAACTCATTAGTAAGCAATAGTAATAATATACTTACTGACAGATCTGTAACCTGCACTTATAAAAGGTAACTCAGTAGTTAACAATAGTTATAATATACTTACTAACAGATCTGTAACCTGCACTTATAAAAGGTAACTCAGTAGTAAGCAATAGTAATAATATACTTACTGACAGATCTGTAACCTGCACTTATAAAAGGTAACTCAGTAGTAAACAATAGTAATAATATACTTACTGACAGACAGATCTGTAACCTGCACTTATTAAAGGTAACTCAGTAGTAAGCAATAGTTATAATATACTTACTGACAGATCTGTAACCTGCACTTATTAAAGGTAACTCAGTAGTAAGCAATAGTTATAATATACTTACTGACAGATCTGTAACCTGCACTTATAAAGGTAACTCAGTAGTAAGCAATAGTAATAATATACTTACTGACAGACAGATCTGTATCCTGCACTTATAAAGGTAACTGAGTAGTAAGCAATAGTTATAATATACTTACTGACAGAGAGATCTGTAACCTGCACTTATTAAAGGCTCTCCTGCATTAGGATTGTACACATTCTGCCTACGTATAGGAGCCTATCTATCAAGCTCCAAACGGAGCTTGACGGCCGTGTTTCTGGTGAGTCTTCAGATTCGCCAGAAACACAAGTTATGAAGCAGCGATCACAAAGACCACTGCTCCATAACCTGTCTGCATGCTCTGAGCAGGCGGACAGGAATCTCCGGAATTCAACCCGATCGAGTACGTTCGGGTTGATTGACATCTCCCTGCTGGCGGCCGATTGGCCGCGAGTCTGCAGGGGGCGGCGTTGCACCAGCAGCTCTTGTTAGCTGCTGGTGCAATTCTAAATACGGAGAGCGTATTGCTCTCCGTATTCAGCGAGGTCTTGCGGACCCGATCCGCACTGTCGGATCAGGTCAGCAAGACATTTGTTAAATTGGCCTCATAGACTGGCTGCTATGGGCCCCACTCAGCACTTGGGCCCTAGTGCCACTGGTTTAGGCAATGCACGTGCATCTTACTGCACAGAATAAGCACAAGCCTACTGATTTCTACAAAGGTTATTAACCCTATCTGTACCGTTGTGCATTGCTGGCAACAGTGGGGTTAAGCACAGTCTGGGAACGAAATACCTAGAAACGATGCATCATACCTGTCTTGTCTGCTGCAAGATACCATGTACCATTACTAAAGGAACATAAGACCCCAATTTTTTTCTTTCATGATTCAGATAAAACATGCAATTCTTTCCAATTGACTTCTATTATCAACGTTTCTTTGTTTTCTTGTTATCCTTTGTTGAAAAGCAGGATGGTAAGTTCAGAAGTGTGCACGTGTCTGCAGCACTATAAAGGCAGCCGTTTTGCATTAGCAGTAGCACTAGAGGGCAGCACTATTTCCTGTTGTGTAGAGCTTCAGACATGTGAACGCTTCCTATCTAGATATCTCTTCAACAAGGAATAACAAGAGAACAAAGTAAATTTGATAATAAAAGTAAATTGGAAACTTTTTCAAAATTGTGTGCTCTGTCTGAATCATAAAAGAACAATGTTGGGCTCCACATGCTGTGGACCTGTCTAAAGCTGTACAACTTCTGGGGAATGTCATGGGTAACATAACGCTGTCCCTTACTCCACAAGCAATAGTATTCCTTAACGTCCAAGATGTACCCAAAACAAACCTATTATTCATCTACAACACCATCCTACAGGCAAGGGAAACCATAGTTAAGTGCTGGCTAAAAGGCGATGCCCCTACCCTTAACCAACTAAAAAGAGAGATCCACCAACAATTGCTCTACGAGCAAGCAGACACCCTGGGAGAACAGCACACTTCATGAAAAAATGGGAACCATACATTCCCTAGAACAACCCCAGCAAACCCAAATAATATACCCTATCAGCAACACAGACTACATCCTCAATGCCAAATTAAGAGGAGAGTGGAGATTAGACTTTATTTAATATCCTTGCTGAACCCCAAACAAACCCATTTCAATACACCTGACAGAGAATGGATGGCACTCTGAGGACTCAGGAATAAATGATACTATGTATAATAATAAAATGTAGGAAAAAGCGGATATCATCTCATATTCAAGAACTGTTTCCCACCCCTTCATCTATCTCATCCATCCCTCCATGTCTTTTATATAAATAAAGTATTTAAAAAAAAAAAAATTGGGTTTCATGTCCCTTTAAGGAAATTAAAAAAATAAAGTGATGGTAAGTTTCAGACTTTAAAAAATATATTAGTGTACAAGCAAAACCGCATAATTTAAAGTATATATATATTTTATAATACAAGCTTTATAATTCTACTTGGTATCTTCTGTTCCTCCGCCCCCCTTTATTTCCTGGCTGGGCTGTGACATAGAGAGCAATCCCACCCACTCTCTACATAGACTCCCTAAGTGCTTTCAAAGGGCTGTGCTAGAGTTCAAGAGTGTCATATGACACACACACTGATTGGATGTTGATTGGAATTTTCTTATAAAAAAAAAAAAAAAAGAAGTTGTTCATCCCAGTGGGCCGGCATAACATTGTAATAGAAGCATTACTATAGGCACAGATTTAACCCTTTTCACAGATAGATTAAAAAAGTACATATATCCATTTTTAATGGAAAGATTACATATATGGCATTTGATTAGCTAAAGTTTACCATCACTTTAACTGTAAGGGTTTCATATTTCTTTATCAATTAGATGTAAGGTCTCCATTTTACTTTGTTTTAGTTATGCGGGCATTATTTATTCTTCCAATATAAGCTGTTTGTTATCTGCCAGTGACGTCTTCCCTTGCTGTATTTCTAGGGTTGGCTTCTGGATGGGTTCCCACAAACACGTCAGCAGGCATTAATGCTACAGATGACTGGCACAGCCCCTGATCACGTAGGTAAGTACACCTATTATACCTAAACCTGTGTATACAGCTCACAGTGGCCTCTCTTGAGTGTGATGCATAACAGACAGGGCTTGTACGCATATATACATCTGTAACATATGGTCTCATGCCACATCTGTATGTGCTTAAAGGGATAGAAAGGTTAAACTTGAAATGGGAACAGTTAAATTTCATTTTTACTGTTTTTCTGTGGCATAAGCACATATGCTGTGAGGGCCCGTGCACCTGTATTCCGTGGCTTGTGTGACACAAATTAAGACTTCACAATACACAGCATCGCCAGCTCTCTGAGCTTAAATATTGGTGGACAGACCCTCACAGCATATGTGCATATGCCGCTGAAAAAGAGTAATTACTTTTACTAGATGCATTATTCCTAATGGAAGTATATTGTATAACTGCTTCTACAGTATTTAAAATTGAAATGCACCCACACAGATTTAAATTTTGAACTTTTTATCCCTTTAAAGCAGTGGTCAGCAACCTTTTTTCCATATGAGGGCCAGATGCAACGTCTGTGAATGCATGGAGAGCCGCATTCACCTACATAGCTAATAAATGCAGTATAAATGCCTGACTGGTGTAGTGATGCAGTTTTATAATCTGTCGCTTACTGCTTGCAGCATGTATGGCTGACTGCTGTAAAGTCACAGTCTGTTACTTATTGCAGTATGTGCTCCTGTTACAGTTCACTGCATATTGCATATAGTATATACCCCTGATTGCTGCAGTAGTGCAGTCACAGTCCTCTACTTAATGCATGCAGTGTATATACTGTACTACTGTAGTGATGCAAAGTCAAATTCTACTACTTATTGCATGCATTGTGTATACTGTACTGCTGTAGTGATGCAAAGTCAAATTCTACTACTTATTGCATGCATTGTGTATACTGTACTGCTCTAGTGATGCAAAGTCACAGTCTACTACTTAATGCATTCAGTATGTGTACTGTACTGCTGTAGTGATGCAAAGTCACAGTCTACTACTTAATACATTCAGTATGTGTAGTGTACTGCTGTAGTGATGCAAAGTCACAGTCTACTACTTAATACATTCAGTATGTAAACTGTACTACTGTAGTGATGCAAAGTCACAGTCTACTACTTAATACATTCAGTATGTGTAGTGTACTGCTGTAGTGATGCAAAGTCACAGTCTACTACTTAATACATTCAGTATGTAAACTGTACTACTGTAGTGATGCAAAGTCACAGTCTACTACTTAATACATTCAGTATGTGTAGTGTACTGCTGTAGTGATGCAAAGTCACAGTCTACTACTTAATGCATTCAGTATGTGTAGTGTACTGCTGTAGTGATGCAAAGTCACAGTCTACTACTTAATGCATTCAGTATGTGTAGTGTACTGCTGTAGTAATGCAAAGTCACAGTCTACTACTTAATGCATTCAGTATGTGTACTGTACTGCTGTAGTGATGCAAAGTCACAGTCTACTACTTAATGCATTCAGTATGTGTAGTGTACTGCTGTAGTGATGCAAAGTCACAGTCTACTACTTAATGCATTCAGTATGTGTAGTGTACTGCTGTAGTAATGCAAAGTCACAGTCTACTACTTAATGCATTCAGTATGTGTACTGTACTGCTGTAGTGATGCAAAGTCACAGTCTACTACTTAATGCATTCAGTATGTGTAGTGTACTGCTGTAGTAATGCAAAGTCACAGTCTGCTACTTAATGCATTCAGTATGTGTACTGTACTGCTGTAGGGATGCAAAGTCACAGTCACGGTATGTCAGATGTTAATTTATAATGTATCTGTTGTTTTAGTGGTTTTAGATGCTCCTGATGTTGTCCTGATAGAAAGGAATATGGGGAAAAGGATTGACCCCACATCTGGAGGTATGACGGAGGACTGTGTTTATGTTATATATATAACAAGTAAATGATTCTTTATATAAATATTTTGTCTACTGCTGTGTTAGCATCAAAGTTAATATTGTGAATTCTGCAATATTTAATTTAAATCTAAATCTGCCACTTTATATAAAACATATTAATATAAATGCTTATTTATTCACATATTACTCATTTGCTAAAATATTTTGTTTTGTTCACAAAATAAAACATTCAATGATACAGAGACAGCAAAACATACAGTAATGCTGTCAGGTGGTACAACGTGCAAGGTTCCCTCAAGCCCACTCAGTAGATATTATTAACTATACCTAACCCTTTTGTGCTATAATATATGCCATTGTAATGTGTTGCAGACGTCTCTGGTCACCTAGTGGTTAAGTGCAGATGATACAAAGGATGACACTAACATCGGCACATTATAGTTTATTCTGCTCTTGCATCCCTCAGTATAACATTCTGTGTATCTCTTGTAGAGGTGTACCATACATCCTTTGACTGGCCTTCTGAACCCGACATCCAGAAGAACTTGGTGGAACCAGAAGGAATTTCAGAGGAAGAGACAGGAAGGCGGCTGCTGGAGTATCACCGGAACATCCCGGGCATTCTGCCAACTTTCGCTAAGGTCTACAAAGTGTTCAACGCTGACCAGCCTTGCATGGATGTCTTCTCACAAGGTGAGTTGTCAGGGGCTATGAATGCTATATCGCCGCACATACAGCCATAAATGATGCCCGGTCTGAGTAGTAAAATAATAATAGACAGTGTTGAAGGCTGAATAATAATATTCAAGTGACAGTCAACACCAGAATTTCCTTCCAAAGATAGGGAGAGTCCACAGCTTCATTCCTTACTGTTGGGAAATACAACACCTGGCCACCAAGATGAGGCAAAGACACCACAACCAAAGACTTAAATATCCCTCCCACTTCCTCATTACTCCAGTCATTCTTTGCCTTTCGTCACGTTAGGAGGTAGCAGAGAAGTGTCAGAAGATTCGGAGAGTCCTGAAAAAGGGTATCTGCCCTTCAAGATAGGACTGGGGTTTTAAGTAGTCATGTCAACCTCTCAGCTAGAGTACTGATGAAAGTTAGAGTCTGGAGATGCAGGGAAAGTTTTTCTGTGAAACCATCAAGACTACTGCTAACAGCTCCTAAGCAATCAGTGTTGACAAGTTTCACTGCCTAATTTCTCTCACTCAAGTCCATGTCAGGAGCGCTGCTATAAGACTGTAACACTTGAGAGGCTGTGTTCTATTCCACAGCCTGGATCCTGGAAATAAGATTGTTTCAATTTTTACACATAAAACAATATAACAGGGTCACAGTGTGGTTCCTTTATACCTTGATAGGATCCAGGGTTAATATCCTCTGAAGGGGGTTTATTGAACAGCTGGGGTTAATTAATCAGTGTATTAATTATTTACATGCTGCTTTGTGTGATTTTTTCCTGGGCTAATAGACACTGTGTTTTTGGCTGCAACAAACAGGTTTCACTTTTAAGTTTCACTTTAGTTTTTGAAAGTGTTGCACAGCTCTTATTACTTGCTGTACTTGTAATATCTCAGATTCTGGAGTGGGCGAAGGCCCACAGCTGTTCGCAGTCAGCGATCCACATTCCGGGTGTGGACAACTGGGAGGCGGATTTTCTCAGCAGGCAATCCTTCCATCCAGGGGAATGGTCTCTCCATCCCGAGGTGTTTGCAGAGATATGCAGCAAGTGGGGGACGCCGGAGATCTCATAGCGTCTCGTCTCAATACCAAGCTAACCAGGTACGGGTCGAGGGATCCCCAAGCGGATCTAATAGATGCACTAGCAATGCCCTGGATGTTCAAACTCGTATATCTTTTTCCTCCATTATCGCTTCTTCCTCGAGTGGTGGCCCGCATCAAGCAGAAGTCGGTATCAGTAATCCTGATTGCTCCATCGTGGCCACGAAGGACGTGGTTCATGGATCTAGTAGGGATGTCCTCATCTCCTCTGTGGAAGTTAACTTTTCGCAGAGACCTGCTGATACAAGGTCCATTTGTTCATCAAAATCTAGACTCTCTGAGGCTGATTGCATGGAGTTTGAACGCTTAGTCTTAACCAAGAGAGGTTTCTCTGAGAGTGTCATTGATACTCTTATTCAAGTTTATAAACCAGTTACTCGGCGTATCTACCACAAGGTGTGGAGGACCTACTTATTCTGGTGTGAAGAGCGTGTTTTTTCCTGGCACAGAGTTAAGGTTGCCCGGATCTTATCTTTTCTCCAGGATGGGCTGGAGAAGGGCCTTTCTGCTAGTTCCCTGAGGGGACAGATTTCGGCCCTGACGGTTTTATTGCACAAGAGACTGGCTGAGCTTCCAGACGTGCAGTCCTTTGTTAAGGCTCTGATTAGGATCAGACCTGTGTTTAGATCTGGGGCTCCTCCTTGGAGCCTAAATCTTGTTCTTTGTGTTTTGCAACAGGTTCTGTTTGAGCCTCTGCATTCCGTTGACAATAAATTGTTATTTTGGAAGGTTTTCTTTTTATCGGCTATTGCTTCTGCACGCATAGTTTCTGAGATCTCTGCTTTGCAATATGAGCCCCCTTATCTGATTTTTCATGCATGTAAGGCAGTTTTATGTACTAAATTAGGTTTTCTTCCTAAGGTTGTGTCAGATCGCAACATCAATCAGAAGATTGTGGTTCGATCCTTGTGTCCTAATCCTTCTTCATCGAAGGAACGCTTACTTCACAATTTGGATGTGGTTGGCACCTTGAAGTTCTATCTTCAGGCTACTAAGGAATTTAGACAATCTTCTTCTTTGTTTGTTGTCTAATCGGGGAAGCGTAAGGGGCAAAAGGCTACTTCGACTTCCCTATCTATTTGGGAGGATAACGACTCATTCCACTAGAGCAGTGGCTTCCTCTTGGGCCTTTAAGAACGAGGCCACTATGGATCAGATTTGTAAGGCGGCTACCATGTCCTCCTTACATACTTTTTCAAAATTTAGAAGTTTGATGTTTTTGCTTCGGCTGAAGCAGCTTCGGGAGTATGTGAGTTTCCACATACAGTACGCTTTGGTACTAACAAATGGTTTTTTAGCCACATAGTTTCATGGGCATCTCACTGTGCTGTTGGTATCGTGACCTTTCGGTACAAGCGTATGTTTTACACAACATAATGCCCTTCTATTTAATAGTAGAAATGTAAATTATAGCATTCTCTTCTTCACATAGCTAATTAATTAGTTTCCAAATTGCTTAATTACAGCTATAAGTTGATATCAGCATTCATAAAGAATTAATGCCTAGAACAGTAAATAAAGACATGGATGCTTGAATATTAATTATTATTAATTAATAATTAGGCTTGGGAAAAGGGAAAAGAAGAGCTTACATAGAAACAAATCCTCTGTAGATCTTTCCTGCGGCACATCAAGCTTCAAAATCCTTCTTTATTCAAGATAATTAGTCAGTGAACTCATCTAGGGGATTATTACTTCTAATTAACTTACACTTATTTGCTGGAAATTAGCTCCATTTGTAAGCAGAGCATTTTGCCTGTCTGCTTGTGTGAGCGGGTTACAAACCGGAGGCATTAGTGTACTAACCGGAGGGTGTACTTACTGTACACAAATTAGCGGGACATAAAATAATCTAATGTGCTAGAACATGCTAGTATTGCACTGTTGCCTACACAAAACTAATGGCTGTATGAGCTAAAGCTCCCTGGTCTGGTGAGATTATCTAAGACTTCCCTTCACTAATGCTAGGTACCGCAATATGTTTTGGAAATAAAACTATTAGCTTGAGAACTGCTTATCTCACTATCGCCTAGATTTAGAGTTCTGCGGCCAAAGGGGTGCGTAGCTAACGCTGGCTTTTTTCTGGCCGCACCTTTTAAATACCGCTGGTATTGAGAGTTCACAGAATGGCTGCGTTAGGCTCCAAAAAAGGAGCGTAGAGCATATTTAACGCAACTTCAACTCTCGATACTAGCGGTGCTTATGGACGCGGCCAGCTTCAAAAACGTGCTCGTGCACGATTCCCCCATAGGAAACAATGGGGCTGTTTGAGCTGAAAAAAAACCTAACACCTGCAAAAAAGCCGCGTTCAGCTCCTAACGCAGCCCCATTGTTTGCTATGGGGAAACACTTCCTACGTCTGCACCTAACACTCTAACATGTACCCCGAGTCTAAACACCCCTAACCTTACACTTATTAACCCCTATTCTGCCGCCCCCGCTATCGCTGACCCCTGCATATTATTATTAACCCCTAATCTGCCGCTCCGTAAACCGCCGCTACTTACATTATCCCTATGTACCCCTAATCTGCTGCCCCTAACACCGCCGACCCCTATATTATATTTATTAACCCCTAATCTGCCCCCCACAACGTCGCCTCCACCTGCCTACACTTATTAACCCCTAATCTGCCGAGCGGACCGCACCGCTATTATAATAAAGTTATTAACCCCTAATCCGCCTCACTCCCGCCTCAATAACCCTATAATAAATAGTATTAACCCCTAATCTGCCCTCCCTAACATCGCCGACACCTAACTTCAAACATTAACCCCTAATCTGCCGACTGGAGCTCACCGCTATTCTAATAAATGTATTAACCCCTAAAGCTAAGTCTAATCCTAACACTAACACCCCCCTAAATTAAATATAATTTAAATCTAACGAAATTAATTAACTCTTATTAAATAAATTATTCCTATTTAAAGCTAAATACTTACCTGTAAAATAAACCGTAATATAGCTACAATATAAATTATAATTATATTATAGCTATTTTAGGATTTATATTTATTTTACAGGTAACTTTGTATTTATTTTAACCAGGTACAATAGCTATTAAATAGTTAAGAACTATTTAATAGCTAAAATAGTTAAAATAATTACAAAATTACCTGTAAAATAAATCCTAACCTAAGTTACAATTAAACCAAACACTACACTAGCAATAAATAAATTAAATTAAATACCTACAATTACCTACAATTAAACCTAACACTGCACTATCAATAAATGAATTAAATACAATACCTACAAATAACTACAATTAAATAAACTAACTAAAGTAAAAAAAATAAAAAAGAACTAAGTTACAAAAAATAAAAAAATATTTACAAACATTAGAAAAATATTACATCAATTTTAAACTAATTACACCTACTCTAAGCCCCCTAATAAAATAACAAAGCCCCCCAAAATAAAAAAATGCCCTACCCTATTCTAAATATAAAAAGTTCAAAGCTCTTTTACCTTACCAGCCCTGAACAGGGCCCTTTGCGGGGCATGCCCCAAAGAATTCAGCTCTTTTGCCTGTAAAAAAAACACATACAATACCCCCCCCCCAACATTATAACCCACGACCCACATACCCCTAATCTAACCCAAACCCCCCTTAAATAAACCTAACACTAAGCCCCTGAAGATCTTCCTACCTTATCTTCACCTCACCGGGTATCACCGATCGGTCCTGGCTCCAAAATCTTCATCCAACCCAAGCGGGGGCTGGCGATCCATAATCCTGCGGCTGAAGAGGTCCAGAAGAGGCTCCAAAGTCTTCATCCTATCCGAGAAGAAGAGGCGATCCAGACCGGCAACCATCTTGATCCAAACGGCATCTTCTATCTTCATCCGATGAGGAACGGCTCCATCGTGAAGACCTCCAGCGCGGACCAATCTTCTTCCGACGACGTCCATTGGCCGAGTGACGTCAGATTGAGCTTGCATTCTATTGGCTGATCGGAACAGCCAATAGAATGCGAGCTCAATCTGATTGGCTGATCGGATCAGCCAATCGGATTGAACTTGATTCTGATTGGCTGATTCCATCTGCCAATCAGAATATTCCTACCTTAATTCCGATTGGCTGATAGAATCCTATCAGCCAATCGGAATTCGAGGGACGCCATCTTGGATTACGTCATTTAAAGGAACTTTCATTCGGCGAGTAGACGTCGGTTGAAGAGGATGTTCCGCGTCGGCTTGGAAGAAGATGGCTCCGCTCCGCTCCAGAAGAAAGAAGATTGAAGATGGCGCTTGATAGAAGACTTCATCCCGATGATGGACTTCCGACTTCAGCCCGATGATGGATTTCTTCAGCCGCCGCTTGGATCCAGACTTCAGCCCGAGGATGGACGTCACTCTTCAGCCCCCCGCTTGGGCTTGGATCAACAATTCCGAGGACCGATCGGTGAACCTGGTATGGTGAAGATAAGGTAGGAAGATCTTCAGGGGCTTAGTGTTAGGTTTATTTAAGGGGGGTTTGGGTTAGATTAGGGGTATGTGGGTGGTGGGTTGTAATGTTGGGGGGGGGTATTGTATGTGTTTTTTTTACAGGCAAAAGAGCTGAATTCTGTGGGGCATGCCCCGAAAAAAGGGCCCTGTTCAGGGCTGGTAAGGTAAAAGAGCTTTGAACTTTTTTAATTTAGAATAGGGTAGGGCATTTTTTTATTTTGGGGGGCTTTGTTATTTTATTAGGGGGCTTAGAGTAGGTGTAATTAGTTTAAAATTGTTGTAATGTTCTTCTAATGTTTGTAAATATTTTTTTATTTTTTGTAACTTAGTTCTTTTTTATTTTTTGTACTTTAGTTAGTTTATTTCATTGTATTTATTTGTAGATATTGTATTAAATTAATTTATTGATAGTGTAGTGTTAGGTTTAATTGTAGATAATTGTAGGTATTTTATTTAATTAATTTATTGATAGTGTAGTGTTAGGTTTAATTGTAACTTAGGTTAGGATTTATTTTACAGGTAATTTTGTAATTATTTTAACTATTTTAGCTATTAAATAGTTCTTAACTATTTAATAGCTATTGTACCTGGTTAAAATAAATACAAAGTTGCCTGTAAAATAAATATTAATCCTAAAATAGCTATAATATAATTATAATTTATATTGTAGCTATATTAGGGTTTATTTTACAGGTAAGTATTTAGATTTAAATAGGAATAATTTATTTAATAAGAGTTAATTTATTTCGTTAGAATAAAATTATATTTAATTTAGGGGGGTGTTAGGGTTAGGGTTAAAATTAGCTTTAGGGGTTAAAACATTTATTAGAGTAGCGGTGAGCTCCGATCGGCAGATTAGGGGTTAATACTTGAAGTTAGGTGTCGGTGATGTTAGGGAGGGCAGATTAGGGGTTAATACTATTTATTATAGGGTTATTGGGGCGGGAGTGAGGCGGATTAGGGGTTAATAACTATATTATAATAGCGGTGCGGTCCGCTCGGCAGATTAGGGGTTAATAAGTGTAGGCAGGTGGAGGCGACGTTGTGGGGGGCAGATTAGGGGTTAATAAATATAATATAGGGGTCGGCGGTGTTAGGGGCAGCAGATTAGGGGTACATAGCTATAATGTAGCTGGCGGCGGCGTGCGGACGGCAGATTAGGGGTTAATAAGTGTAGGTAGCTGGCGGCGACGTTGTGGGGGGCAGATTAGGGGTTAATAAATATACTATAGGGGTCGGCGGTGTTAGGGGCAGCAGATTAGGGGTACATAAGTATAACGTAGGTGGCGGTCGGCAGATTAGGGGTTAAAAAAATTTAATCGAGTGGTGGCGATGTGGGGGGACCTCGGTTTAGGGGTGCATAGGTAGTTTATGGGTGTTAGTGTACTTTAGAGCACAGTAGTTAAGAGCTTTATGAACCGGCGTTAGCACAGAAAGCTCTTAACTACTTACTTTTTTCTGCGGCTGGAGTTTTGTCGTTAGATTTCTAACGCTCACTTCAGCCACGACTCTAAATACCGGAGTTAGAAAGATCCCATTGAAAAGATAGGATACACAATTGACGTAAGGGGATCTGCGGTATGGAAAAGTCGCGGCTGAAAAGTGAGCGTTAGACCCTTTCCTGACTGACTCCAAATACCAGAGGGTGGTAAAAACCAGCGTTAGGAGCCTCTAACGCTGGTTTTGACGGCTACCGCCCAACTCTAAATCTAGGCCTATGCAAGTTGTGGATGTGAAGGATACATACATTACAATATAATGCACCCCCCTTTCTCCAAAGATTCTGCATGATTTCTTACCATTCCAGCAGTGGCGTATTTATGCTTAGTGCTGCCCTAGGCACTCAAAATTCTGCTGCCCCCCCCCTATCCCCCCCCCCCTAAAAAAAAAAAAAAGGTTTTAGGCCTTTTTTTTCCCCTTAATATTTTTTTGAGTCAGTGTGTAAAATGTTTTTTTTTTCCCCATAACAATTCAAAAGAAAATGGGCTAGCAAAACACTTGCATACAGGTGAGTTGAGTTGCATGCATCTCATACTGTTTTCTCCCTGAGAGAAGGGAGAGAAAAGAAGGGGAGGGGAGAAAAGGGAGAGAAAGGAAAGAAGGAAGGGAGGGAGAAGAGAAAAGTGGGGATTGGGAGGAGAAAAGGGGGGAGGGAAAGGAGGGAGGAAAAGAAACAAGTGAAAGAAGGGAGCAAGGGAGGGAGGGAAATAAGGGAGTGAGTTGAGGGAGGAACGGGGGGAGAAAGGGAGAGAGGAAGGGAGGGAAAGAAGAATACACTTTGAAACAATCACTGCCCTTCACATGCAACAACATACAGTAATTACCATCATTCAACATGAAACTTTTTAAGTGTTTACTATTTACTCCATGGGTTCATGAATGCAGAGAAAGCTAGCTATTAGTAGCTAACATACATTAGCACTGAGAGTTTATGATTAGACATCACATGAGTGCAGAGACAGCTAGCTATTAGTAGCTAACATACATTAGCACTGAGAGTTTATGATTAGACATCACATGAATGCAGAGAAAGCTATCTATTAGTAGCTAACATACATTAGCACTGAGAGTTTATGATTAGACATCACATGAATACAGAGACAGCTAGCTATTAGTAGCTAACATACATTAGCACTGAGAGTTTATGATTAGACATCACATGAATGCAGAGAAAGCTAGCTATTAGTAGCTAACATACATTAGCACTGAGAGTTTATGATTAGAGATCACATGAATGCAGAGAAAGCTAGCTATTAGTAGCTGACATACATTAGCACTGAGAGTTTATGATTAGACATCACGTGAATGCAGAGAAAGCTAGCTATTAGTAGCTAACATACATTAGCACTGAGAGTTTATGATTAGACATCACATGAATGCAGAGAAAGCTAGCTATTAGTAGCTAACATACATTAGCGCTGAGAGTTTATGATTAGACATCACATGAATGCAAAGACAGCTAGCTATTAGTAGCTAACATACATTAGCACTGAGAGTTTATAATTAGACATCACATGAATGCAGAGACAGCTAGCTATTAGTAGCTAACATACATTAGCACTGAGAGTTTATGATTAGACATCACATGAATGCAGAGACAGCTAGCTATTAGTAGCTAACATACATTAGCACTGAGAGTTTATGATTAGACATCACATGAATGCACTAGCTATTAGTAGCTAACATACATTAGCACAGAGAGTTTATGATTAGACATCACATGAATGTAGAGAAAACTAGCTATTAGTAGCTAACATACATTAGCGCTGAGAGTTTATGATTAGAAATAACATGAATGCAGAGAAAGCTAGCTATTAGTAGCTAACATACATTACTGCTGAGAGTGTATGATTAGACATCTCATGAATGCAGAGACAGCTAGCTATTAGTAGCTAAAATACATTAGCACTGAGAGTTTATGATTAGACATTGCATGAATGCAGAGAAAGCTAGCTATTAGTAGCTAACATACATTAGTGCTGAGAGTGTATGATTAGACATCTCATGAATGCAGAGACAGCTAGCTATTAGTAGCTAACATACATTAGAACTGAGAGTTTATGATTAGAAATCACATGAATGCAGAGACAGCTAGCTATTAGTAGCTAAAATACAATAGTGCTGAGAGTTTATGATTAGACATCACATGAATGCAGAGACAGCTAGCTATTAGTAGCTAACATACATTAGCTCTGAGAGTTTATGATTAGACATCACATGAATGCAGAGACAGCTAGCTATTAGTAGCTAACATACATTAGCGCTGAGAGTTTATGATTAGACATCACATGAATGCAGACAGCTAGCTATTAGTAGCTAACATACATTAGTTCTGAGAGTTTATGATTAGACATCACATGAATGCAGAGAAAGCTATCTATTAGTAGCTAACATACATTAGCACTGAGAGTTTATGATTAGACATCACATGAATGCACTAGCTATTAGTAGCTAACATACATTAGCACAGAGAGTTTGATTAGACATCACATGAATGTAGAGAAAACTAGATATTAGTAGCTAACATACATTAGTGCTGAGAGTGTATGATTAGACATCTCATGAGTGCAGAGACAGCTAGCTATTATTAGCTAACATACATTAGAACTGAGAGTTTATGATTAGAAATCACATGAATGCAGAGACAGCTAGCTATTAGTATCTAAAATACAATAGTGCTGAGAGTTTATGATTAGACATCACATGAATGCAAAGAAAGCTAGCTATTAGTAGCTAACATACATTAGCACTGAGAGTTTATAATTAGACATCACATGAATGCAGAGAAAGCTATTAGTAGCTAACATACATTAGTGCTGAGAGTTTGTGATTAGACATCACAAGCTGATCTAAGCAGTGCACAGACGCATGCAGTCTGTTAGTCACTAAGACCTGCAATAAGCACTGCGCTCGCAGACCCACCACAGCTGACAAGGGGAGGCAGCATATCGGCACAAGGTCTTCTCCTCCAGCCTCACCTTGTAAGCATATCCCGGGCAAGTTTCTCACCAAGAACGCTTCCACTGCAAAAATGCCGGCGCCTCTAAATGAAGTAACGGTGTAAAGGAGCACTGCCTGTGAAGAGCGACCTTAGATACAGAGGTATACCCCAGCGCCAACTCAACCTTGTAAGCCTGAGGCGGTGGTACCTAGCTCCCACCTAGAGAAAGATAATTATGAAGAATATGCCCAGGTGCCAACAATGCAGAGGCTAAGGTTATGGTACAAGAGTGGATACTAGTAATACTAAAATATTTTATTACATTAATGTCACTATTAAAAATTCTCTAAAAACTCATATAAAAACACAGTATTACATGTGCATGAATCCACGCTAATAAAGCATAAAAACATTAAAACAATAATACATATTGGGTGACAAACACATAGAAATGGTGTTGTATAATGCTGCTTAACCCCTTAATGACCACAATGTACGCAGTATGTCACTGGTCGTTAAGGGTTTTTTCAGGACATAATAGCACAAGTCTAGCAAGAACACGCTATTAATGCCCTCCCTCCAGCTGGCTTTGTGTAATAGAGCAGTCTCAACGCTGGTGGCAAGACCGCGCTATAAAACAATCAAGTCCCAAAAAAATGCCAGTGACATACAGGGTACGTCACTGGTCCTTAAGGGGTTAATCCAATACAAAAGGAACTTCAAAGTGTTCAATTGAGTGTGTGAAATAAATCGTGTGAGGTAAGAAAATTGGAAATGGAAAATAAAAAATAATAATATAAGATGAATCCAAACGTCAGTCAAAAATAGTCTTACAAGATGGATTGTAACAGTGTTCCAAAATAAGAAGTCAATCCTGTGAAGTATAAATGTCAATCCTGTGAGTAAAGAAAAACGTCAATCCTGTGATTAAAGTGAAAAAATATCAATCCTGTGAGTAAAGTAAAAAGTTTAAAGTATAATAGATAGATAATCCAAATGTTTCCGGTGTTGGTGTATTGATATCCTTCTCCCTTAGTGCTTGGATGCCCAAGGGGACTGCACCCCAGTGAAAAATAATGTGAGAGATACTACTCTACATAAGCAAAAAATTCCAGTAACAACGAAAAAATGCCAAATAAAAATGCCAAAATAAAAACCTGTGAATAAAGAAGATAAACACAATGTGTAGAATGTTTACAAATTGATACTCCTAATGGAATAATGCTTACCAGGTCTACGCGTTTCGGCCCTGCCTAGGCCTTTTATTATTTGAGACCATGTGATTTATGCATTTTTAATTAATATTTGACATAAGTTGTGCTAATAGCTACCTGCATTCCTCTCCTCTTCTGTTTATCGTCTCATTTTTCAGTGCTGACATTTGTCTTAAGCCGACCTCGCTCCTTGGCACCTCACACACCGAGAATTCTGCTATATGGACCACCCGGAAGTGGGAGGAGCCTACAAGCGGCATTGCTGGCAGAGAAATATGGCCTTGTCAACAGTAAGTGCTTCACCGTTCTGACATTATTTTTTTCCTATGTGACTTGTTATAACTATGCACACAAAAAAGAGCGTTGTTATTTATAAATATATAATATAAGCAGTAACGTTTATATTGAATTAAAACTACATACTGTGTATTTACATAAAAAAATATTCGTAATGGCTGAATCTGGTATTGAAGGCTGTTTTCCATTTGTCGCCTTCCTTTATCCTAATAAGGTTATAGGTCCTTCTAAGGTCGAGTTTGGCAAAGATAGTTGCTCCACTTAGATAATCGTAAAACTCTAAGATGAGGGGCAGTGGATTAAAGTCTTTAATAGTTATTCAATTCAGTTCATGTTAGTCAATACAGTGTCTAAGACCCCCATCTTTTTTTTTTTAAAATGAAGAAAAATCCAGCACCAGCAGGAGAGGATGTTGGTCTGATGACTCCATGGCCCAGATTATCAGTTATTTACTCTTCTAAAGCTTTTTGTTCTAGTTGAGATGGACGTTACATTTTTATCAGGCTGTGATAGACAATGACCCCAACAGTCCTTACCCCAAGAAGTTACTTCTCCAGAGGACCAAGAAACGGTTGGAGTCTTTGGAGCCATTGTAATCCAAAAAAAATTGGCAGTATTTGATATTTTGAAAATTAACATCAAAAGCATGTTTCTAGCTATACTTACCAGAAAAGCCCTGTGTCTTAAATCCTGGAATGCTGACATGGTGTCTAAAACTAGATTACTGTCACTTTCCTTGGGTCTCAACTGGATTCTATTATTTCTACTATTACTGGAGGTAAGGAGGCTTTTCTTCCTCATGACAAAAAGTCAAAAGGGAAATTTAAATCTCCCTATCATTTTTGGTTCCTTTGTCAGAATAGAGAACAGAAAACTGACTCCTCCCATAAACCCTCTGGCTCAGTCTGGAGACCCACTTCAAATTGGAACAAATCCAAAGAGAATAAGAAATCTAATCCAGACTCTAAGGCCTAGATTTGGAGTTTGGCGGTAGATGGGCTGTTAACGCTCCGCGGGTTTTTTTCTGGCCGCACCATAAATTTAACTCTGGTATCGAGAGTTCAAACAAATGCTGCGTTAGGCTCCAAAAAAGGAGCGTAGAGCATATTTACCGCAAATGCAACTCTCGATACCAGAGTTGCTTACGGACGCGGCCGGCATCAAAAACGTGCTCGTGCACGATTCTCCCATAGGAAACAATGGGGCAGTTTGAGCTGAAAAAAAACCTAACACCTGCAAAAAAGCAGCGTTCAGCTCCTAACGCAGCCCCATTGTTTCCTATGGGGAAACACTTCCTACGTCTGCACCTAACACTCTAACATGTACCCCGAGTCTAAACACCCCTAACCTTACACTTATTAACCCCTAATCTGCCGCCCCCGCTATCGCTGACCCCTGCATTACACTTTTAACCCCTAATCTGCCGCTCCGTAAACCGCCGCCACCTACGTTATCCCTATGTACCCCTAATCTGCTGCCCTAACATCGCCGACCCCTATGTTATATTTATTAACCCCTAATCTGCCCCCCACAACGTCGCCGACACCTGCCTACACTTATTAACCCCTAATCTGCCGAGCGGACCTGAGCGCTACTATAATAAAGTTATTAACCCCTAATCCGCCTCACTAACCCTATCATAAATAGTATTAACCCCTAATCTGCCCTCCCTAACATCGCCGACACCTACCTTCAATTATTAACCCCTAATCTGCCGACCGGAGCTCACCGCTATTCTAATAAATGTATTAACCCCTAAAGCTAAGTCTAACCCTAACACTAACACCCCCCTAAGTTAAATATAATTTTTATCTAACGAAATAAATTAACTCTTATTAAATAAATGATTCCTATTTAAAGCTAAATACTTACCTGTAAAATAAATCCTAATATAGCTACAATATAAATTATAATTATATTATAGCTATTTTAGGATTAATATTTATTTTACAGGCAACTTTGTAATTATTTTAACCAGGTACAATAGCTATTAAATAGTTAAGAACTATTTAATAGTTACCTAGTTAAAATAATAACAAATTTACCTGTAAAATAAATCCTAACCTAAGATATAATTAAACCTAACACTACCCTATCAATAAAATAATTAAATAAACTACCTACAATTGCCTACAATTAACCTAACACTACACTATCAATAAATTAATTAAACACAATTGCTACAAATAAATACAATTAAATAAACTATCTAAAGTACAAAAAATAAAAAAGAACTAAGTTACAGAAAATAATAAAATATTTACAAACATAAGAAAAATATTACAACAATTTTAAACTAATTACACCTACTCTAAGCCCCCTAATAAAATAACAAAGCCCCCCAAAATAAAAAATTCCCTACCCTATTCTAAAATACAAATATTACAAGCTCTTTTACCTTACCAGCCCTGAACAGGGCCCTTTGCGGGGCATGCCCCAAGAATTTCAGCTCTTTTGCCTGTAAAAAAAAACATACAATACCCCCCCCCCAACATTACAACCCACCACCCACATACCCCTAATCTAACCCAAACCCCCCTTAAATAAACCTAACACTAATCCCCTGAAGATCTTCCTACCTTGTCTTCACCATACCAGGTTCACCGATCCGTCCTGGCTCCAAGATCTTCATCCAACCCAAGCGGGGGTTGGCGATCCATAATCCGGTGCTCCAAAGTCTTCCTCCTATCCGGCAAGAAGAGGACATCCGGACCGGCAAACATCTTCTCCAAGCGGCATCTTCTATCTTCTTCCATCCGATGACGACCGGCTCCATCTTGAAGACCTCCAGCGCGGATCCATCCTCTTCTTCCGACGACTAGACGACGAATGACGGTTCCTTTAAGGGACGTCATCCAAGATGGCGTCCCTCGAATTCCGATTGGCTGATAGGATTCTATCAGCCAATCGGAATTAAGGTAGGAATTTTCTGATTGGCTGATGGAATCAGCCAATCAGAATATAGTTCAATCCGATTGGCTGATCCAATCAGCCAATCAGATTGAGCTTGCATTCTATTGGCTGATCGGAACAGCCAATAGAATGCGAGCTCAATCTGATTGGCTGATTGGATCAGCCAATCGGATTGAACTATATTCTGATTGGCTGATTCCATCAGCCAATCAGAAAATTCCTACCTTAATTCCGATTGGCTGATAGAATCCTATCAGCCAATCGGAATTCGAGGGACGCCATCTTGGATGACGTCCCTTAAAGGAACCGTCATTCGTCGTCTAGTCGTCGGAAGAAGAGGATGGATCCGCGCTGGAGGTCTTCAAGATGGAGCCGGTCGTCATCGGATGGAAGAAGATAGAAGATGCCGCTTGGAGAAGATGTTTGCCGGTCCGGATGTCCTCTTCTTGCCGGATAGGAGGAAGACTTTGGAGCACCGGATTATGGATCGCCAACCCCCGCTTGGGTTGGATGAAGATCTTGGAGCCAGGACGGATCGGTGAACCTGGTATGGTGAAGACAAGGTAGGAAGATCTTCAGGGGATTAGTGTTAGGTTTATTTAAGGGGGGTTTGGGTTAGATTAGGGGTATGTGGGTGGTGGGTTGTAATGTTGGGGGGGGGGTATTGTATGTTTTTTTTTACAGGCAAAAGAGCTGAAATTCTTGGGGCATGCCCCGCAAAGGGCCCTGTTCAGGGCTGGTAAGGTAAAAGAGCTTGTAATATTTGTATTTTAGAATAGGGTAGGGAATTTTTTATTTTGGGGGGCTTTGTTATTTTATTAGGGGGCTTAGAGTAGGTGTAATTAGTTTAAAATTGTTGTAATATTTTTCTTATGTTTGTAAATATTTTATTATTTTCTGTAACTTAGTTCTTTTTTATTTTTTGTACTTTAGATAGTTTATTTAATTGTATTTATTTGTAGCAATTGTGTTTAATTAATTTATTGATAGTGTAGTGTTAGGTTAATTGTAGGTAATTGTAGGTAGTTTATTTAATTATTTTATTGATAGGGTAGTGTTAGGTTTAATTATATCTTAGGTTAGGATTTATTTTACAGGTAAATTTGTTATTATTTTAACTAGGTAACTATTAAATAGTTCTTAACTATTTAATAGCTATTGTACCTGGTTAAAATAATTACAAAGTTGCCTGTAAAATAAATATTAATCCTAAAATAGCTATAATATAATTATAATTTATATTGTAGCTATATTAGGATGTATTTTACAGGTAAGTATTTAGCTTTAAATAGGAATTATTTATTTAATAAGAGTTAATTTATTTCGTTAGATAAAAATTATATTTAACTTAGGGGGGTGTTAGTGTTAGGGTTAGACTTAGCTTTAGGGGTTAATACATTTATTAGAATAGCGGTGAGCTCCGGTCGGCAGATTAGGGGTTAATAATTGAAGGTAGGTGTCGTCGATGTTAGGGAGGGCAGATTAGGGGTTAATACTATTTATGATAGGGTTAGTGAGGCGGATTAGGGGTTAATAACTTTATTATAGTAGCGCTCAGGTCCGCTCGGCAGATTAGGGGTTAATAAGTGTAGGTAGGTGTCGGCGACGTTGAGGGGGGCAGATTAGGGGTTAATAAATATAACATAGGGGTCGGCGATGTTAGGGGTAGCAGATTAGGGGTACATAGGGATAACGTAGGTGGCGGCGATTTGCGGTCGGAAGATTAGGGGTTAATTATTTTAAGTAGCTTGCGGCGACGTTGTGGGGGGCAAGTTAGGGGTTAATAGATATAATACAGGGGTCGGCGGTGTTAGGGGCAGCAGATTAGGGGTACATAAGTATAACGTAGGTGGCGGTCGGCAGATTAGGGGTTAAAAATTTTAATCGAGTGGCGGCGATGTGGGGGGACCTCGGTTTAGGGGTACATAGGTAGTTTATGGGTGTTAGTGTACTTTAGGGTACAGTAGTTAAGAGCTTTATAAACCGGCGTTAGCCAGAAAGCTCTTAACTCCTGCTATTTTCAGGCGGCTGGAATCTTGTCGTTAGAGCTCTAACGCTCACTGCAGAAACGACTCTAAATACCGGCGTTAGGAAGATCCCATTGAAAAGATAGGCTACGCAAATGGCGTAGGGGGATCTGCGGTATGGAAAAGTCGCGGCTGAAAAGTGAGCGTTAGACCCTTTAATCACTGACTCTAAATACCAGCGGGCGGCCAAAACCAGCGTTAGGAGCCTCTAACGCTGGTTTTGACGGCTACCGCCGAACTCTAAATCTAGGCCTAAGACTGCATGAAGATACGGCCCCCAACCCATTATTAACACTAGGAGGCAGATTAAATCTTTTTTCCGAAAGCTTGGTTACAATCTGTCCAAAATTCCTAGATTCAAAACATTATTTCTCAGGGATATCGAATTGGATTCAAAATAAAACCTCCCAGGAAGGTTCTTTCTCACCCATATTCCAAAACATCCATTAAAAGATCTGGAATATATGAGAGTAACTGTTCCAGTTCCTTTGCAGAAACAGGGGATGGGATTTCATTCCAAACTCTTTCAGACCAATTATGGATCTGAAAACTCTAAACAAATTTGAATGCCAACTTTCAAAATATAAACTATCAGGACTATTCTGCCTTTTGTTCAACGAGGTCATTTATATCCGCAATAGATTTACAGGATGCTTACCTTCACATCCCAATTCACACAGAACATTACCAGTTTCTAAAGTTTTCTTTTCTGGAAAAGCATTATCAGTTTGTTGCTCTTCCGTTTGGTCTAGCTAAAGCTCCAAGAATATCTTTTATCTGTAATCAGAGCTCAGGGTATTGCAATATTTCCTTACCTGGACAATATCTTGATACTAGTTCAATATTCTCATGTAGCAGAATCTCACACAAAACAAATATTGCGGTTTATTCAAAGACATGGTTGGAGGATCAATTTACCAAAGAGTTCCTTGATTCCTCAGACAAAGCTCACCTTTTTTGGTTTCCAGATAGATTCAGTTTCCATTACTCCTTTCCCTGACAGAAAAGAGACGCATGAAATTGATATCAGCTTGTCTGAACCTACAGTCTCACCCATTCCCTTCGGTGGTGGAGTGTATGGAAGAACTATTGCAGCTTCGGATGCAATTCCATTTGCTTATTTTCATATGAGACCTCTTCAGCTTTGTATGCTGCATCAATGGTGCAAAGATTATACTCAGAGAGCCCAAGAGATATTCTTGGATCCCATTACGCACCTATTTCTGACTTTGTGGCTGAATCACCATTCTGTTATTCAGGGGGCTTCTTTTGCTCATCCTACCTGGTCTATGATCACCACAGATGCAAGTCTGTCAGGTTGGGGAGCTGTCTGGGGATCTCTGACAGCACACAGGGTTTGGAATCCTCGGGAGACGAGATTACCAATCAATATTTTGGAACTCTTTGTACTCTTCAGAGCCCTTCAGACTTGGCCTCTATTGAAAAGGGAGCCTTATCTCCATTTTCAGACAGAAAATATTACGGCAGTTACCTATGTCAACCATCAAGAGGGAACTTGCAGTCCTTTACCATGATAGAAGTATCTTGAATCGTCTCTTGGACAGAAACCAATTCCTGCCTCATCATTGCGATTCACATCCGAGGCGTGGACAACTGGGAGGCAGACTACCTCAGTCGTCATTCCCTACATCAGGGAGAGTGGTCTCTCCACCAAGATGTATTTTATCTGATTGTAAAACACTGGGACCTACCAGAAATATATTAGATGGCCTCTTGTTTGTACAACAAACTTCCCAGGTACCTCACTTATATATTTTCCCTTCTGTCCCTATCCTTAGTGATTTCCAAGATAAAATTGGAACAGTCATTTGTAATCTTAATAGCCCCAGCGTGGCCACACAGGATTTGGTATGCGGACCTGGTCCAAATGTCGATTTGTCCTCCATGGCCTCTTTATCTAAGGCCATACCTTTTGTCTCAAGGTCCCTTCTTTCATCCAGATCTAAAGTCTCTACACTTGATGGCATGGAAATTGAACGCCTAGTTCTCATTCATAGAGGATTCATAGTGATTAACACTATGAGGCCGAATTATCAAATGTCTGTCGGACCTGATCCAACAGTGCGGATCAGGTCCAACAGACTTCGCTGAATGCGGAGAGCAATACACTCTCCGTATTCAGCATTGCAATGCCGCCCCCTGCAGACTCGCGGCCAATGGGCCGCCAGTAGGGGGGTGTCAATTAACCCGATCGTACTCGATCGGGTTGAATTGTGGCGATTCCTGTCCGCCTGCTCAGAGCAGGCGGACAGGGTTATGGAGCAGCAGTCTTTAGACCGCTGCTTCATAACTGCTGTTTCTGGCGAGTCTGAAGACTCGCCAAAAACACGGGACCACAAGCTCCATTCGGAGCTTGATAAATGGGCCTCTATGATTCAAGCAAGCAAGCCTGTTTCTAGGAAATTTATCACAAAGTTTGGAAAACTTATATTTCATGGTGTATCAACCATGATTATTGCTGGAATTCTTTGGGAATTCCTAGGATTCTTCCGTTTTTGCAGAATGGCTTAGATAAAGTTTTATCAGCCAGTTTTTTGAAAGGACAAATCTCTGCTCTTTCTGTATTATTTCATAGGAAGATAGCTAACCTTCCTGATGTTTAGTTTTTTTGTTCAGGCTTTAGTCCAGATTAAACCTGTTATTCTGCCTATTTCCCATCCTTGAAGTCTTAACCTAGTGTTAAATGTTTTACAGGCTCCTCCTTTTGAACCTATGCATAAATCGGACATTACATTACTTTCTTGGAAAGTGTTATTTTTATGTTTTTGCTTAATCAGAAGCAGCCTTTGGTAGAAAGGTCCTTCAGACAGTTGTCTCAGTTTGATGATTGTGCCTAAATATTGAGTTTTATGTCATAAAAGACATTTTCTTTCATGTAATTAGCAAGAGTCCATGAGCTAGTGACGTATGGGATACACATTCCTACCAGGAGGGGCAAAGTTTCCCAAACCTCAAAATGCCTACAAATACCCCCCTCACCACACCCACAAATCAGTTTTTACAAACTTTGCCTCCCATGGAGGTGGTGAAGTAAGTTTGTGCTAGATTCTACATTGATATGCGCTTCGCAGCAGGCTGGAGCCCGGTTTTCCTCTCAGAGTGCAGTGAATGTCGGAGGGATGTGAAGAGACTATTGCCTATTTGAATTCAATGGTCTCCTTCTACGGGATCTATTTCATAGGTTCTCTGTTATCGGTCGTAGAGATTAATCTCTTACCTCCCTTTTCAGATCGACGATATACTCTTATATATACCATTACCTCTACTGATTCTCGTTTCAGTACTGGTTTGGCTTTCTACTACATGTAGATGAGTGTCCTGGGGTAAGTAAGTCTTATTTTCTGTGACACTCTAAGCTATGGTTGGGCACTTTTTATAATAAAGTTCTAAATATATGTGTTTAAACATTTATTTGCCTTGATTCAGGATGTTCAATATTCCTTATTTCAGACAGTCAGTTTCATTATTTGGGATAATGCATTTGAATAATAAATTTTTCTTACCTTAAAATTTGACTTTTTTCCTGTGGGCTGTTAGGCTCGCGGGGGCTGAAAATGCTTCTTTTTATTGCGTCATTCTTGGCGCTGACTTTTTTGGCGCAAAAAAATTTTCTTAGTCATTTCCGCCGTCATTCTTGTCACCGGAAGTTGTTTGTATTTGCGTCATTTTTTTGACGTTTTTGCACCAAAGATGTGGCGTCATTTTTGGCGCCAAATAATGTGGGCGTCTCTTTTGGCGCTAAAAAATATGGGCGTCATTATTGTCTCCACATTATTTAAGTCTCATTGTTTATTTGCTTCTGGTTGCTAGAAGCTTGTTCATTGGCATTTTTTCCCATTCCTGAAACTGTCATTTAAGCAATTTGATCAATTTTGCTTTATATGTTGTTTTTTCTATTACATATTGCAAGATGTCTCAGATTGACCCTGGATCAGAAGCTACTTCTGGAAATTCGCTGCCTGATGCTGGATCTACCAAAGTTAAGTGCATTTGTTGTAAACTTGTGGTAACTGTCCCCTCCGGCTGTTGTTTGTGATGAATGTCATGATAAACTTGCTAATGCAGATAATATTTCCTTTAGTAATGTTCCATTACCTGTTGCTGTTCCATCAACATCTAATACTCAGGGTGTTCCTGTTAACATAAGAGATTTTGTTTCTAAATCTATTAGGAAGGCTATGTCTGTTATTCCTCCTTCCAGTAAACGTAAAAAGACTTTTAAAACTTCTCATTTATCAGATGAATTTTTAAATGATTATCATCATTCTGATTCTGTTTCTGATGATGATTTCTCTGGTTCAGAGGATTCTGTTTCAGAAATTGACACTGATAAATCTTCATATTTATTTAAAATGGAATTCATTCGTTCTTTACTTAAAGAAGTCTTAATTGCATTAGAAATAGAGGAATCTGGTCCTCTTGATACTAAATCTAAACGTTTAAATACGTTTTTTAAACCTCCTGTAGTTATTCCGGAAGTTTTTCCCGTCCCTGATGCTATTTCTGAAGTAATTTCCAGGGAATGGAATAATCTGGGTAATTCTTTTACTCCTTCTAAAAGGTTTAAGAAATTGTATCCTGTGCCATCTGACAGATTAGAGTTTTGGGACAAAATCCCTAAAGTTGATGGGGCTATCTCTACTCTTGCTAAACGTACTACTATTCCTACGGCAGATAGTACTTCTTTTAAGGATCCTTTAGATAGGAAAATTGAATCCTTTCTAAGAAAAGCTTATTTATGTCCAGGTAATCTTCTTAGGCCTGCTATATCTTTGGCGGATGTTGCTGCAGCTTCAACTTTCTGGTTGGAGGCTTTAGCACAACAAGTAACAGATCATAATTCTCATAGCATTGTTAATCTTCTTCAACATGCTAATAACTTTATTTGTGATGCCATCTTTGGTATCATTAGGGTTGATGTCAGGTATATGTCTTTAGCTATTTTAGCTAGAAGAGCTTTATGGCTTAAAACTTGGAATGCTGATATGTCTTCTAAGTCAACTTTGCTATCCCTTTCTTTCCAAGGTAATAAATTGTTTGGTTCACAGTTGGATTCTATTATTTCAACTGTTACTGGGGGGAAAGGAACTTTTTTACCACAGGATAAAAAATCTAAAGGTAAATATAGGGCTGCTAATCGTTTTCGTTCCTTTCGTCAGAATAAGGAACAAAAGCCTGATCCTTCCTCTACAGGAACGGTTTCTGTTTGGAAACCATCTCCAGTTTGGAATAAATCCAAGCCTTTTAGAAAGCCAAAGCCAGCTCCCAAGTCCACATGAAGGTGCGGCCCTCATTCTAGCCCAGCTGGTAGGGGGCAGATTACGATTTTTCAAAGAAATTTGGATCAATTCGATTCACAGTCTTTGGATTCAGAACATTGTTTCACAAGGGTACAGAATAGGTTTCAAGATAAGGCCTCCTGCAAGAAGATTTTTTCTTTCTCGCGTTCCAATAAATCCAGTGAAGGCTCAAGCGTTTCTGAAATGTGTTTCAGATCTAGAGTTGGCTGGAGTAATTGTGCCAGTTCCAGTTCTGGAACAGGGTCTGGGGTTTTACTCAAATCTATTCATTGTACCAAAGAAGGAGAATTCCTTCAGACCAGTTCTGGATTTAAAAATATTGAATCATTATGTAAGAATACCAACATTCAAAATGGTAACTATAAGGACTATTCTGCCTTTTGTTCAGCAAGGGCATTATATGTCCACAATAGATTTACAAGATGCATATCTGCACATTCCGATTCATCCAGATCATTTTCAGTTTCTGAGATTCTCTTTTCTAGACAAGCATTACCAGTTTGTGGCTCTGCCGTTTGGCCTAGCAACAGCTCCAAGGATTTTTACAAAGGTTCTTGGTGCCCTTCTATCTGTAATCAGAGAAAAGGGTATTGTGGTATTTCCTTATTTGGACGATATCTTGGTACTTGCTCAGTCTTCACATTTAGCAGAATCTCATACTAATCGACTTGTATCGTTTCTTCAAGAACATGGTTGGAGGATCAATTTACCAAAGAGTTCATTGATTCCTCAGACAAGGGTAACCTTTTTAGGTTTCCAGATAGATTCAGTGTCCATGACTCTGTCTCTGACAGACAAGAGACATCTGAAATTGGTTTCAGCTTGTCGAAACCTTCAGTCTCAATCATTCCCTTCGGTAGCCTTATGCATGGAAATTCTAGGTCTTATGACTGCTTCATCGGACGCGATCCCCTTTGCTCGTTTTCACATGCGACCTCTTCAGCTCTGTATGCTGAACCAGTGGTGCAGGGATTATACAAAGATATCACAATTAATATCTTTAAAACCGATTGTACGACACTCTCTGAAACTCTCTGACGTGGTGGACAGATCACCATCGTTTAATTCAAGGGGCTTCTTTTGTTCTTCCAACCTGGATTGTGATCTCAACAGATGCGAGTCTGACAGGTTGGGGAGCTGTATGGGGGTCTCTGACAGCTCAGGAGGCAAGATTACCAATCAACATTTTGGAACTCCGTGCGATTTTCAGAGCTCTTCAGTCGTGGCCGCTTCTAAAGAGAGAGTCGTTCATTTGTTTTCAAACGGACAATGTCACAACCGTGGCATATATCAATCATCAAGGAGGGACTCACAGTCCTCTGGCTATGAAAGAAGTATCTTGAATACTTGCATGGGCGGAATCCAGCTCCTGTCTAATTTCTGCAGTTCACATCCCAGGTATAGACAATTGGGAAGCGGATTATCTCAGTCGCCAGACTTTACATCCGGGCGAATGGTCTCTTCACCCAGAGGTATTTCTTCAGATTGTTCAAATCTGGGGACTTCCAGAAATAGATCTGATGGCTTCTCATCTAAACAAGAAGCTCCCCAGGTATCTGTCCAGATCCAGGGATCCTCAGGTGGAAGCAGTGGATGCATTGTCAATTCCTTGGAAGTATCATCCTGCCTATATCTTTCCGCCTCTAGTTCTTCTGCCAAGAGTGATTTCCAAGATTCTAAAGAAGCGTTCGTTTGTTCTGCTGGTGGCTCCAGCATGGCCTCACAGGTTTTGGTATGCGGATCTTGTTCGGATGGCTACTTGCCAACCGTGGACTCTTCCGTTAAGACCAGACCTTCTATCGCAAGGTCCTTTTTTCCATCAGGATCTCAAATCATTAAATTTGAAGGTATGGAGATTGAACGCTTGATTCTCAGTCATAGAGGTTTCTCCGACTCCGTAATTAATACTATGTTACAGGCTCGTAAATCTGTGTCTAGGAAGATATATTATCGAGTCTGGAAGACTTACATTTCTTGGTGTTCTTCTCATCATTTTTCTTGGCATTCTTTTAGAATTCCTAGAATTTTACAGTTTCTTCAGGATGGTCTGGATAAAGGTTTGTCTGCAAGTTCCTTGAAAGGACAAATTTCTGCTCTTTCTGTGCTGTTTCACAGAAAGATTGCTAATCTTCCTGATATTCATTGTTTTGTACAGGCTTTGGTTCGTATAAAACCTGTCATTAAGTCAATTTCTCCTCCTTGGAGTTTGAATTTGGTTTTGGGGCCTCTTCAAGCTCCTCCATTTGAACCTATGCATTCGCTGGATATTAAATTACTTTCTTGGAAAGTTTTGTTTCTTTTGGCCATCTCTTCTGCTAGAAGAGTTTCTGAATTATCTGCTCTTTCTTGTGAGTCTCCTTTTCTGATTTTTCATCAGGATAAGGCGGTGTTACGAACTTCATTTAAATTTTTACCTAAGGTTGTGAATTCTAACAACATTAGTAGAGAAATTGTGGTTCCTTCATTGTGTCCTAATCCTAAGAATTCTAAGGAAAGATCGTTGCATTCTTTGGATGTAGTTAGAGCTTTGAAATATTATGTTGAAGCTACTAAAGATTTCCGAAAGACTTCTAGTCTATTTGTTATCTTTTCCGGTTCTAGGAAAGGCCAGAAGGCTTCTGCCATTTCTTTGGCATCTTGGTTAAAGTCTTTGATTCATCATGCTTATGTTGAGTCGGGTAAAACTCCGCCTCAAAGGATTACAGCTCATTCTACTAGGTCAGTTTCTACTTCCTGGGCGTTTAGGAATGAAGCTTCGGTTGATCAGATTTGCAAAGCAGCAACTTGGTCTTCTTTGCATACTTTTACTAAATTCTACCATTTTGATGTGTTTTCTTCTTCTGAAGCAGTTTTTGGTAGAAAAGTACTTCAGGCAGCTGTTTCAGTTTCATTCTTCTGCTTTTATTTTCAGTTTTTTTTCATTATAAGATTGAAACTTTATTTTGGGGTGTGGATGGTTTTTCAGCAGAATTGGCTGTCTTTATTTTTATCCCTCCCTTTCTAGTGACTCTTGCGTGGAAGTTCCACATCTTGGGTATTCATTATTCCATACGTCACTAGCTCATGGACTCTTGCTAATTACATGAAAGAAAACATAATTTATGTAAGAACTTACCTGATAAATTCATTTCTTTCATATTAGCAAGAGTCCATGAGGCCCACCCTTTTTATGGTGGTTATGATTTTTTTGTATAAAGCACAATTATTCCAATTCCTTATTTTTTATGCTTTCGAACTTTTTTCTTATCACCCCACTTCTTGGCTATTCGTTAAACTGATTTGTGGGTGTGGTGAGGGGTGTATTAATAGGCATTTTGAGGTTTGGGAAACTTTGCCCCTCCTGGTAGGAATGTGTATCCCATACGTCACTAGCTCATGGACTCTTGCTAATATGAAAGAAATGAATTTATCAGGTAAGTTCTTACATAAATTATGTTATTTTGGGGTTTGAATTTAATTCTCAGCAAAAAAAAAGCGGTTTTTATTTTAATCCCTCCATTTATTGTTTCTCGTTGACTTCCACATCTTGGGTATTTATCCCATATGTGACAGCTCTTGGACTCTCGCCACCTATATGAAAGAAAACATAATTAATATCTTACCTGATAAATTCATTTCTTTCATGGTGGCGAGAGTCCACAAGCCCCCACCCGTTTGTGGTTATTTTTTTGTTTAAAGCACATTTTTTCCTGCTCCTTATTTTTGGGTTTTACTCCTTCTTAACATCTCGCCAAACTGAGGTATGAGTAATGGGGGAGGGGTTTTATAGGCTTTTGAGGTTTGGGAAACGTTGCCTCCTCCTGGTAGGAATGTATATACCATACATAACAGCTTGTGGACTTTGGCCACCATGAAAGAAATGAATTTATCAGGTAAGATATAAATGATGTTTTCTTGTGACATCAGGCCTATCAGATGTAGTTCCTTTCAGTTTGTTTGAGCAACCGTCTCCCTGTCCTTGTGTAATGTAGTCATTATATTCTGTATGTTTAAATCCTCAGTTTGCTGCGGTAAGGTGCTGAAGGAAGCTGTCGCCAGTGAGGCTAAGCTTGGCGAGATCATCAAGCCGTACATTGAGAACGGACAACAAGGTTTGTCAGCAGACTGAGCATCTTCTGTCATTTGCAATGATTCTAGTGGGGAATAATGACATGTATGTCAGTATAGTCACCCGACACTAGCGTAAATAGACCATAAACACCTCAAGATATTAATATAGATTGTTTCATTACATGTAGTAAAACAACTTTGCAATACACTCACATTATTTATTTTGTTCTTCGTTCCTGTAATTTAATTATGAATATTGTGGGTTTTCCATTTCATGTTAAACATGGAAGTGCCGAGACAACTATATGCTACACAGTCATTGGTTGCACACTCTAGTAACCCATTATTAACCATTTCTTATTTGCTGCAGAAAAGGTAACCTAAGTTACAATATGGTGGCGCCCACTGTTTTATGGAGATTAACTTTACCCTTATTTTCTCAATATTTAAATAGCTAATATAAATTTTAAAAATACATGTACAAATTATTCTCAGGCTAATCTTTGTTCTGAATACACAATTCTAGCAATGATTGATTTAGGGCTAGATTACAAGTGGAGCGCAAAATTTCTGTGCAAATGCGATTGGGCAAATTTGCCAGTTTGCGGTTGAGCAATAATTAACCATTCATTACAAGTGGCTGGTTATTGTGTAATGTAAAATGTGTGTAATGCGCTTGGGGGTTCGCAATTTAGGACTAATGCGGTCAGGTTAGTGGACATGAAGAATTGCTTTTTTTCAATGAGCGTTATTGAAATATTAAAAATAAACTATTAAAAAATATTAATAAAAAAAAAAATATATATATATATATATATATATATACATTTTTACAATATGTATAATCACTTTAATAATTTGTATTCAAATGTTAATAGTTTATATTTAAAATTTCAAGAACCTGCATTGAAGATAGCAATTCTTCATATGCACTAACCCAACTGATTTAGTCCTAAATTGCGAAGCCTGATGCGCATTACGTATATTTCTTCTGTTATGTGTGATCAGTCCACGGGTCATCATTACTTCTGGGATATAACTCCTCCCCAACAGGAAATGCAAGAGGATTCACCCAGCAGAGCTGCATATAGCTCCTCCCCTCTACGTCAGTCCCAGTCATTCTCTTGCACCCAACGACTAGATAGGATGTGTGAGAGGACTATGGTGATTATACTTAGTTTTTATGACTTCAATCAAAAGTTTGTTATTTTACAATAGCACCGGAGCGTGTTATTACTTCTCTGGCAGAGTTTGAGGAAGAATCTGCCAGAGTTTTTTACTATGATTTTAACCGGAGTAGTTAAGATCATATTGCTGTTCTCGGCCATCTGAGGGAGGTAAAGGCTTCAGATCAGGGGACAGCGGGCAGATGAATCTGCATTGAGGTATGTAGCAGTTTTTATTTTCTGAATGGAATTGATGAGAAAATCCTGCCATACCGTTAAAATGACATGTATGTATACACTTCAGTATTCTGGGGATGGTATTTCACCGGAACTACTCTGCTAAAGGTCACTAATACTTTTAATAACTATTTATCATGCTAAACGTTTTTGCTGGAATGTAGAATCGTTTACATTGCTGAGGTACTGTGTGAATAGATATTTGGGCATTATTTTCCACTTGGCAGTTTTTTGCTTGTAATTGTGACAGTTTCGTTTCTCTTCACTGCTGTGTGAGAGAGGGAGGGGCCGTTTTTGGCGCTCTTTACTACGCATCAAAAAATTCCAGTCAGTCACTTTTATTTTTCCTGCATGATCCGGTTCATCTCTGACAGATCTCAGGGGTCTTCAAACTTCTTTGAAGGGAGGTAACTTCTCTCAGCAGAGCTGTGAGAATTCTTATAGTGACTGTGCATAAAAACGTTGCTTTGTACTTTTTATGTCAAATTTAATTATTGTTATTTTACTAATGGGAACAAACCTTTGCTAAGAGTTGTGTTGTTTTAAAGTTTGATGCTATAACTGTTTTTCAGTTCATTATTTCAACTGTTATTTAATCGTTTAGTACCTCTTTGAGGCACAGTATTTTTTTGCTAAAAAAGATTATAACCAAGTTGTAAGTTTTTTGCTAGTGTGTTAAACATGTCTGACTCAGAGGAAGATATCTGTGTCATTTGTTCCAATGCCAAGGTGGAGCCCAATAGAAATTTATGTACTAACTGTATTGATGCTACTTTAAATAAAAGTCAATCTGTACAATGTGAACAAATTTCACCAAACAGCGAGGGGAGAGTTATGCCGACTAACTCGCCTCACGCGGCAGTACCTGCATCTCCCGCCCGGGAGGTGCGTGATATTATGGCGCCTAGTACATCTGGGCGGCCATTACAGATAACATTACAAGATATGGCTACTGTTATGACTGAAGTTTTGTCTAAATTACCAGAACTAAGAGGCAAGCGTGATCACTCTGGGGTGAGAACAGAGTGCGCTGACAATGCAAGGGCCATGTCTGATACTGCGTCACAGCTCGCAGAGCATGAGGACGGAGAGCTTCATTCTGTGGGTGACGGTTCTGATCCAAACAAATTGGACTCAGATATTTCAAATTTTAAATTTAAATTGGAGAACCTCCGTGTATTACTAGGGGAGGTCTTAGCAGCTCTTAACGATTGTAACACCGTTGCAATACCAGAGAAACTGTGTAGGTTGGATAAATACTTTGCGGTACCGGCGAGTACTGACGTTTTTCCTATACCTAAGAGACTAACTGAAATTGTTACTAAGGAGTGGGATAGACCCGGTGTGCCGTTCTCACCCCCTCCAATATTTAGAAAGATGTTCCCAATAGACGCCACCACTAGGGACTTATGGCAGACGGTCCCCAAGGTGGAGGGAGCAGTTTCTACTTTAGCTAAGCGTACCACTATCCCGGTGGAGGATAGCTGTGCTTTTTCAGATCCAATGGATAAAAAGTTAGAGGGTTACCTTAAGAAAATGTTTGTTCAACAAGGTTTTATATTACAACCCCTTGCATGTATCGCGCCGATTACGGCTGCGGCAGCATTTTGGATTGAGTCGCTGGAAGAGAACCTTAGTTCATCTACGCTAGACGACATTACGGACAGGCTTAGAGTCCTTAAACTAGCTAATTCTTTCATTTCGGAGGCCGTAGTACATTTAACTAAACTCACGGCTAAGAACTCAGGATTCGCCATACAGGCACGTAGGGCGCTGTGGCTAAAATCCTGGTCAGCTGATGTGACTTCTAAGTCCAAATTACTTAATATACCTTTCAAGGGGCAGTCTTTATTTGGGCCCGGTTTGAAAGAAATTATCGCTGACATTACAGGTGGTAAGGGCCACGCCCTACCTCAAGACTAAGCCAAAGCTAAGGCTAGACAGTCTAATTTTCGTCCCTTTCGGAATTTCAAAACAGGAGCAGCATCAACCTCCACTGCACCAAAACAGGAAGGAGCTGTTACTCGTTACAGGCAAGGCTGGAAGCCTAACCAGTCCTGGAACAAGAGCAAGCAGGCCAGGAAACCTGCTGCTGCCCCAAAGACAGCATGAACCGAGAGCCCCCGATCCGGGACCGGATCTAGTGGGGGGCAGACTCTCTCTCTTTGCCCAGGCCTGGGCAAGAGATGTTCAGGATCCCTGGGCTCTAGAGATCATATCTCAGGGATACCTTCTAGACTTCAAATTATCTCCCCCAAGAGGGAGATTTCATCTGTCAAGGTTGTCAACAAACCAGATAAAGAAAGAAGCGTTTCTACGCTGCGTACAAGATCTGTTATTAATGGGAGTGATCCATCCGGTTCCACGGTCGGAACAAGGACAAGGGTTCTACTCAAACCTGTTTGTGGTTCCCAAAAAAGAGGGAACTTTCAGGCCAATCTTAGATTTAAAGATTCTAAACAAATTCCTAAGAGTTCCATCGTTCAAAATGGAAACTATTCGGACAATCTTACCCATGATCCAAGAGGGTCAGTACATGACCACAGTGGATTTAAAGGATGCTTACCTTCACATACCGATCCACAAAGATCATCACCGGTACCTAAGGTTTGCCTTCTTAGACAGGCACTACCAGTTTGTAGCTCTTCCATTCGGACTGGCTACGGCTCCAAGAATCTTCACAAAGGTTCTGGGTGCCCTTCTAGCGGTACTAAGACCGCGAGGGATTTCGGTAGCTCCGTACCTAGACGACATTCTAATACAAGCTTCAAGCTTTCAAACTGCCAAGTCTCATACAGAGTTAGTTCTGGCATTTCTAAGGTCGCATGGATGGAAGGTGAACGAAAAGAAGAGTTCTCTTTTTCCTCTCACAAGAGTTCCATTCTTGGGGACTCTTATAGATTCTGTAGAAATGAAGATTTACCTGACAGAAGACAGGTTAACAAAGCTTCAAAATGCATGCCGCGTCCTTCATTCCATTCAACACCCGTCAGTAGCTCAATGCATGGAGGTGATCGGCTTAATGGTAGCGGCAATGGACATAGTACCTTTTGCACGTCTACACCTCAGACCGCTGCAATTATGCATGCTAAGTCAGTGGAATGGGGATTACTCAGATTTGTCCCCTACTCTGAATCTGAATCAAGAGACCAGAAATTCTCTTCTATGGTGGCTTCATCGGCCACACCTGTCCAGGGGGATGCCATTCAGCAGGCCAGACTGGACAATTGTAACAACAGACGCCAGCCTACTAGGTTGGGGCGCTGTCTGGAATTCTCTGAAGGCTCAGGGACTATGGAATCAGGAGGAGAGTCTCCTTCCAATAAACATTCTGGAATTGAGAGCAGTTCTCAATGCCCTTCTGGCTTGGCCCCAGTTAACAACTCGGGGGTTCATCAGGTTTCAGTCGGACAACATCACGACTGTAGCTTACATCAACCATCAGGGAGGGACAAGAAGCTCCCTAGCAATGATGGAAGTATCAAAGATAATTCGCTGGGCAGAGTCTCACTCTTGCCACCTGTCAGCAATCCACATCCCGGGAGTGGAGAACTGGGAGGCGGATTTCTTGAGTCGCCAGACTTTTCATCCGGGGGAGTGGGAACTTCATCCGGAGATCTTTGCCCAAATACTTCGACGTTGGGGCAAACCAGAGATAGATCTCATGGCGTCTCGCCAGAACGCCAAACTTCATCGCTACGGGTCCAGATCCAGGGATCCGGGAGCAGTTCTGATAGATGCTTTGACAGCACCTTGGAACTTCAGGATGGCTTATGTGTTTCCACCCTTCCCGCTGCTTCCTCGATTGATTGCCAAAATCAAACAGGAGAGAGCATCAGTAATTCTAATAGCACCTGCATGGCCACGCAGGACTTGGTATGCAGATCTGGTGGACATGTCATCCTGTCCGCCTTGGTCTCTACCTCTAAGACAGGACCTTCTGATACAGGGTCCATTCAAACACCAAAATCTAACTTCTCTGAAGCTGACTGCTTGGAAATTGAACGCTTGATTTTATCAAAACGTGGTTTTTCTGAGTCGGTTATTGATACCCTGATTCAGGCTAGGAAGCCTGTTACCAGAAGGATTTACCATAAAATATGGCGGAAATACCTATACTGGTGCGAATCCAAAGGTTACTCCTGGAGTAAGGTTAGGATCGCTAGGATATTGTCCTTTCTACAAGAAGGTTTAGAAAAGGGTTTATCAGCTAGTTCATTAAAGGGACAGATTTCAGCTCTGTCCATCTTGTTACACAGACGTCTGTCAGAAAATCCAGACGTCCAGTCCTTTTGTCAGGCTTTAGCTAGGATCAAGCCTGTATTTAAAGCTGTTGCTCCACCATGGAGTTTAAACTTAGTTCTTAACGTTTTACAGGGTGTTCCGTTTGAACCCCTTCATTCCATTGATATAAGAATGTTATCTTGGAAAGTTCTGTTTTTAATGGCTATTTCCTCGGCTCGAAGAGTCTCTGAGTTATCAGCCTTACATTGTGATTCCCCTTATCTGATTTTTCACTCAGACAAGGTAGTTCTGCGTACTAAACCTGGGTTCTTACCTAAGGTAGTCACTAACAGGAACATCAATCAAGAGATTGTTGTACCATCCTTGTGTCCAAATCCTTCTTCAAAGAAGGAACGTCTTCTACACAATCTGGATGTAGTTCGTGCCCTCAAGTTCTACTTGCAGGCAACTAAAGATTTTCGCCAAACTTCTTCCTTGTTTGTCGTTTACTCTGGACAGAGGAGAGGTCAAAAAGCTTCTGCTACCTCTCTCTCTTTTTGGCTTCGTAGCATAATACGTTTAGCCTATGAGACTGCTGGGCAGCAGCCTCCTGAAAGAATTACAGCTCACTCCACTAGAGCTGTGGCTTCCACTTGGGCCTTTAAGAATGAGGCCTCTGTTGAACAGATTTGCAAGGCTGCAACTTGGTCTTCGCTTCATACTTTTTCCAAATTTTACAAATTTGACACTTTTGCTTCTTCGGAGGCTATTTTTGGGAGAAAGGTTCTTCAGGCAGTGGTTCCTTCTATATAATGAGCCTGCCTATCCCTCCCGTCATCCGTGTACTTTTGCTTTGGTATTGGTATCCCAGAAGTAATGATGACCCGTGGACTGATCACACATAACAGAAGAAAACATAATTTATGCTTACCTGATAAATTCCTTTCTTCTGTTGTGTGATCAGTCCACGGCCCGCCCTGTTTTAAGGCAGGTAGATATCTTTTAAATTATACTCCAGTCACCACTTCACCCTTGGTTACTCCTTTCTCGTTGATTCTTGGTCGAATGACTGGGACTGACGTAGAGGGGAGGAGCTATATGCAGCTCTGCTGGGTGAATCCTCTTGCATTTCCTGTTGGGGAGGAGTTATATCCCAGAAGTAATGATGACCCGTGGACTGATCACACAACAGAAGAAAGGAATTTATCAGGTAAGCATAAATTATGTTTTTACATTCCTATGTACTTCACATAGGAAATAATGTACTTTTTATTTATTTTTATATATATATGTATGCTATTGTTAATGTAAAATACATATCTATACCTATATATCTTTAGAAATATAAATATATGTATATAAATACTGTATACGGAAAAATGTATTTACAATAAAAAGTACATTATCCTGTGAAGAAAATTGGAATGTGAAATATACACAGTACATATACAGTAAAACACAAACACTTAAAAACATCTGTACACGCACACATATATATTTGTATTTTTACATGTGTTTATGTTGTGTTTAATTTAACTTTTCTTCTTCACCTATGAGAGCTCTGATGTCGCGATAATGCTCTGAGTGTAAATGCGATTGAGCTCACTATTTCCACAGACGATTTGTATGTTATGTGTACATATATGCGTGTTAGTCTGTGAATGTGTGTACTATATTTGTATGTGTGTGTCCTTTATTTGTATGTGTTATGTGTGCATGCATGGTTTTAGCCTGTGTGTGCTGTATTTGTATGTGTTAGTGTGTGTGTGCTGTGTTAGTCTGTGTGTACTGTATTTGTATGTGTGAGTGTGTGTGCTGTATTTGTATGTGCTAATCTGTATATGAGTGTGCTGTATTTGTATGTTATGTGTACATATATGCGTGTTAGTCTGTGTATGTGTGTGTACTATATTTGTGTGTGTGTGTCCTTTACTTGTATGTGTTATGTGTGCATGCATATGTGTTAGCCTGTGTATGGTATTTGTGTATGTGTGTACTGTATTTGTATGTTTTATTTCTATATATGTGCTGCATTTGTATGTTATGTGTGTATGTGTGTGCTGTATTTGTATGTGTTATATATGCATGCATGTGTGATAATCTGTGTATGTGTGTTTGCTGTATTTGTATGTGTGTGCTGTATTTCTATGTGTTATATATGCATGCATGTGTGTTAGTCTGTGTATGTGTGCTGTATTTGTATTTGTTGTGTGCATGTATTTGTGTTAGTTTCTGTGTGTGTGTATGTGTGCTGTATTTGTATGTGTTATGTGTTCATGCATGTGTGTTAGTCTGTGTATGAGTGTGTACTGTATTTGTATGCGTGAGTGTGTGTGCTGTATATGTATGTGTTAATCTGTGTATGAGTGTGCTGTATTTGTATTTGTTATGTGTACATATATGTTTGTTAGTTTGTGTATGTGTGTCCTATATTTGTATGTGTTATGCGTGCATGCATGTGTGTTAGCCTGTGTGTGCTGTATTTGTATGTGTTAGTATGTGTGTGTGCTGTATTTGTATGTGTGCATGTTTGTGTGTTAGTCCGTGTATGTGTGTGCTGTATTTATATGTGTTAGTCTGTGTATGTGTGTGTGTGCTGTATTTATATGTGTTAGTCTGTGTATGTGTGTGTGTGCTGTATTTATATGTGTTAGTCTGTGTATGTGTGTGTGTGCTGTATTTATATGTGTTAGTCTGTGTATGTGTGTGTGTGCTGTATTTATATGTGTTAGTCTGTGTATGTGTGTGTGCTGTATTTATATATGTTAGTCTGTGTGTGTGCGTGTGCTGTATTTATATGTGTTAGTCCGTGTATGTGTGTGTGTGCTGTATTTGTATGTTTATGTGTACACATGTGTGTTAGTCTGTGTGTGTAAGTGTATGTATGTGCTAATCTGTATATGAGTGTGCTGTATTTGTTATGTGTACATATATGCGTGTTAGTCTGTGTATGTGTGTGTACTATATTTGTGTGTGTGTGTCCTTTATTTGTATGTGTTATGTGTGCATGCATGTGTGTTAGCCTGTGTGTGCTGTATTTGTATGTGTACTATATTTGTATGTGTGCATGCATGTGTGTTAGTCTGTGTATATGTATGTATATGTGTGTGTGCTGTATTTGTATGTGCCATGTGTGCATACATGTGTGTTAGTATGTGTGTGCTTTATTTTATGTGATAGTCTGTGTGTGTGTGTGTGTGTGTGTGTGTTGTATTTGTGTTATGTGTGCATGTATGTGTGTTAGTCTGTCTGTGTGTGTGAGTGCTGTATTTGTATGCGTTATGTGTGCATGCATGTGTGTTAGTATGTGTTTGCTATATTTGTGTTATGTGTGCACACAGGTGTGCTAGTCTGTGTATGTGTGTGTGTGTACTGTATTTGTATGTGTGAGTGTGTGTGTATGCTGTATATGTATATGTTATGTGTACATATATGTGTGTTAGCCTGTGTATGTGGGTATTGTATTTGTATGTGTTGTGAGCATTCATGTGTGTTAGCCTGTGTGTGCTGTATGTGTATGTGTTAGTTTGTGTGTTAGTCTGTGTATGTGTGTGTGTGCTGTATTTATATGTGTTAGTCTGTGTATTTGTGTGTGTGCTGTATTTATATGTGTTAGTCTGTGTATGTGTGTGTGCTGTATTTATATATGTTAGTCTGTGTGTGTGCGTGTGCTGTATTTATATATGTTAGTCCGTGTATGTGTGTGTGTGCTGTATTTATATATGTTAGTCTGTGTGTGTGCGTGTGCTGTATTTATATATGTTAGTCTGTGTATGTGTGTGTGTGCTGTATTTATATGTGTTAGTCTGTGTATGTGTGTGTGTGCTGTATTTATATGTGTTAGTCTGTGTATGTGTGTGTGCTGTATTTATATATGTTAGTCCGTGTATGTGTGTGTGTGCTGTATTTGTATGTTTATGTGTACACATGTGTGTTAGTCTGTGTGTGTAAGTGTATGTATGTGCTGTATTTGTATGTGTTAGTCTGTGTATGTGTGTGTGTGTGTGCTGTATTTGTTTTATGTGTGCATGTATGTGTATGTGTGTGTGCTGTATTTGTATGTGTTATGTGTCCATGCATGTGTGTTAGTTATTGTATGATTGTGTACTGTATTTGTATGTGTGAGTGTGTGTGCTGTATTTGTATGTGCTAATCTGTATATGAGTGTGCTGTATTTGTTACGTGTACATATATGTGTGTGTGTACTATATTTGTGTGTGTGTCCTTTATTTGTATGTGTTATGTGTGCATGCATGTGTGTTAGCCTGTGTGTGCTGTATTTGTATGTGTACTATATTTGTATGTGTGCATGCATGTGTGTTAGTCTGTGTATATGTATGTATATGTGTGTGTGCTGTATTTGTATGTGCCATGTGTGCATACATGTGTGTTAGTATGTGTGTGCTTTATTTTATGTGATAGTCTGTGTGTGTGTGTGTTGTATTTGTGTTATGTGTGCATGTATGTGTGTTAGTCTGTCTGTGTGTGTGAGTGCTGTATTTGTATGCGTTATGTGTGCATGCATGTGTGTTAGTATGTGTTTGCTATATTTGTGTTATGTGTGCACACAGGTGTGCTAGTCTGTGTATGTGTGTGTGTGTACTGTATTTGTATGTGTGAGTGTGTGTGTATGCTGTATATGTATATGTTATGTGTACATATATGTGTGTTAGCCTGTGTATGTGGGTATTGTATTTGTATGTGTTGTGAGCATTCATGTGTGTTAGCCTGTGTGTGCTGTATGTGTATGTGTTAGTTTGTGTGTTAGTCTGTGTATGTGTGTATGTGCTGTATTTGAATGTGTGCATGCATGTGTGTTAGTCTGTGTATTTGTGTGTGTGTGTGCTGTACAGTATTTGTATGTGTTATGTGTGCATGCATGTGTGTTAGTCTTTGTATGTGTGTGTGTGTGTGTGTGCTGTACAGTATTTGTATGTGTTATGTGTGCATGAATGTGTGTTAGTCTTTGTATGTGTGTGTGCTTTATTTGTATGTGATAGTCTTTGTACGTGTGTGTGCTGTATGTGTTATGTGTATACATAAAAACAACACTGGAAAGTTAGTTTGTCACTGCTCTGTACACCCGCCAGGTTAAGCATATCAGGTCTGGACAGCTCCCACTCCCACTAATATATTACTGTGCATACATCATATGCTACTATGATATTTCCATTCTACAGCATTAACACCATTTCACAATCAAAATATCAAAACCAGCCCCAGCCCTCAGCATCCTGCCTGCTATTTCTTGCAGGGATTGTTTGTTTATTTGATAAACTTTCCTGCTGGAGTTTGCACTCCCAAAAGTCTAGATAGTTTTTAGTTTAGTAAGATCAGCAGGGACTGTGTATGGCGATATGAGCCCCATTGAGAGTCTGCTAGTTTTGGTGGTGCAGTGAGGTTCAGCTTATATTCCCTCACCAAACCCTTCCCTTACTAGTCCACCATGTAAACTAGTCAGCCATGCCTCCAGCTAGCCCAGTAGTGTACCTTTTATTCACATGTGCAGCTACTACAGCCCTCTGACCTTGCCAATGCACACAGGGACCAATACCCACAGGTCTCTGTTGAATGCTTATTTTCGAGGGGCCACTCAGGCGGGACTAAAGACCTGGGAAAAATGTAAACAAGACTCTGCAAAGCGAGAAGTGAGGAGGAAGGCACTCATTGGGGATTTTCTGACACGCCGCGCCAGCAAGCCTTTGCTGTTGGTATATTAACATTAGCTGCTAACACTACTTGGTTGTGTAAATAATTTACCAGTTGATTAATAAACACACATGGGTATAATTAGTAGGAGAGATAGCATCTACAGTAACGGTTACAGCGCTTGGGGGAACAAGAGACTCTTTTTTTCCCCTTTTTTTCCTTTTTTTATCGGAAACTTTCTGGGGCACTGGGTGTTTGAAGAAGAGCTAGGAAGAGCTTGGTTGCTTCGTCTCTTTTGAAGTGGAAATAGGACAGTTTGAATCTGTTGAGTTTAATTTTTCACAAGCTCTCAGAGTCCTGCAGAGCAACTCTTTTTTTTTTTTTTTTACTGAGAAAGAAAAATGTATCCACGTACATTTGTTTTTCTCTTTTATTCCCCTAGTCCACATTCTTAATTTTTTTTTAACCCACATACTGCCAGTAGTGAATGGCTTTGTAAGGATAAAATCCCAAGGCATTTCTTTTCTGAAGAAAAGATTTCCACTCTCTCCAAGGCATCTGCCAAATCTTCACTAAGCTTTGCAGCCTCCCCTGGCAAAGACGGGTTAATTGGACAAAAAAAATTAGTTCAAGCAACATTAATGAATCTGTTTGCCAAATATTGCTGTCCCTCAAGGGAATCTTTGTGTTACTTCACTAAAGGTTCTTAGAGAGTGAAAATCATGTGCAGTGTTGCAGTGAGGTTACAATGCTAAAAACGTACAGACTTTTTTTAGAGTAGTTCAGGTATGCTTAGAAATCGGGTTGTAAAACACTTGCTGACAGTATACTCGCAAGGGGTGCCGATGCTGCTTGGATTATTTCACCAGCCATTGCGAAGTATAGTAAGACGCCTCTCAGCAATGCTGCTTTTAAACAATGACGTCAGATGCTAGGAAGATTTTGCCTACTTTCTCGACATCACGTCTGATCCCTTTTGAATATATCGCCACATCGCAGCACTTTCGATCATCAGGGACAGTCTGTAAACGTGCAAATCACACTGTAAACCACAAGAGGGCAGCAAACAATGAACAATAACGTATCGCCTGTATGTTTTCAGCAGTGCAATAGATAGAAATAGAAAACCACTTTTCTCTTATTATCTGACTATGAGGTGTAAGACGATCTCTCACAAAAGCTCTTTACACGTTTTCCAGCTCAGACCATACCAATATATCAGAAAGCTTAGCTTCCTACTAGTTTGCTAATGATTTGCTGAGTGATCTAACCTCATTCACTTGTGAGATACCCTTACTAGCGCTATCCCACAAAACACTGCTCACATGAAAATGTAACAACCTTGTAACCACTTGTTTTCAATAAACACAACTGCACCCTATTCTACAGTAATATATTATGAGACATACAAATACCATATATATTAGCCATTCTTTTTTATTGCAAGTGTTTGGCTGTGTTAAAAATGTTAATAAATTAAACAAATTTGTATGGAAGGGTTCACTGAGCACATCATGAACTTATATTAACTATTTTACCCTAAAAGAACAGACATGCAAATATTTTACAATTACAAATAGTTACAAACAAATGTTTTACAAGTTGATTTCCTACTTTTCACAAGTTGTAATTATTGCTTTTCCATGTTGCTAGTTGTTGTCAATTGCTTTATCAGATCATGTACTGGGGCACTTAACACAACTATAGATGTTAAAAGAACAGTCTACTTGAATTTTTTTAATGTTTAAAACGATAGATAATCCCCTTATTACCCATTCCCCAGTTTTGCATAATCAACGCTGTTATATTAATACACGTTTTACCTCTGTGATTACCCTGTATCTAAGCTTCTGCAGACTGCTCCTTATCTCAGTTATATTAATATACATTTTACCTCTGTGATTACCCTGTATCTAAGCTTCTGCAGACTGCTCCTTATCTCAGTTATATTAATACACATTTTACCTCTGTGATTACCTTGTATCTAAGCCTCTGCAGACTGCTCCTTATCTCAGTTATATTAATATACTTTTTACCTCTGTGATTACCTTGTATCTAAGCCTCTGCAGACTGCTCCTTATCTCAGTTATATTAATATACTTTTACCTCTGTGATTACCTTGTATCTAAGCCTCTGCAGACTGCTCCTTATCTCAGTTATATTAATATACGTTTTACCTCTGTGATTACCCTTTATCTAAGCTTCTGCAGACTGCTCCTTATCTCAGTTATATTAATATACTTTTTACCTCTGTGATTACCTTGTATCTAAGCCTCTACAGACTGCCCCCTTATCTCAGTTATATTAATACACGTTTTACCTCTGTGATTACCTTGTATCTAAGCTTCTGCAGACTGCCCCCTTATCTCAGTTCTTTTGAAAGACTTGCATTTTAGCCAATGGGGTTCATTTATCATTGTGCGGACGGACATGATCGCTATAGCGAACCATGTCCAACGCACATACGCTGTCTGCATTTATCATTGCACCAGCAGTTTTTGTGAACTGCTGGTGCAATGCCGCCCACTGCAGATTTGCGGCCAATCGGACGCTAGCAGGGGGTGTCAATCAGCCCGATCGTACATGATCGGGCGGATTGCTATACGCCGCCTCAGAGGCGGTGTATAAGTTAAGGAGCAGTGGTCTTAAGACCGCTGCTTCTTAACTTATGTTTTCGTCGATGCACGGAAACAAGGGGAACAGGGGCCATTCGGTCTTTGTTAAATAGACCCCAATCAGTGCTGACTCATAAATAACTCCACGGGAGTGAGCATAAAGTTATCTATATGGCACACATGAACTTTCATTATCTAATTGTGAAAAACTGTAAAATTACACTGAGATAAGAGGTTGCCTTGATAGGCTTAGACATTAGCATATGAGCCTACCTAGGTTTAGCTTTTAACAATACCAAGATAACAAAGCAAATTTACCATAAAAGTAAATTGGAAAGTTGTTAAAAATGGCATGCCCTATCTGAATCGTGAATGTTTAAGTTATCCCTTTAATGAAAGGAACTAAACACTAGAGTGAAAAACAAAGAAAAAACAGGAAATTGTTTTCCCAATGTAGTCAGCTATGTAATCTGGATATTATTGTAAATAAGCAGTTGAAAAGCAAAGTCCTCTCATGTAGGATCTAAAATAAAATATGGTGGTGACTGGTGTGTTTGTAGCGTTCCGTATCTCTGATCTGGGGTTTACAGGGCTGAGCGGCTGACATGCCATGATAAATATTCTGTCTTTTGCTTGCAGTGCCTGACAACCTTGTGTTGAAGATTCTCACAGAACATCTAAGCACACTAGAGGCTGGCACGCATGGGTGGGTGCTTCATGGGTGCCCAAGAGATATTGAGCAAGCCAGTTTGCTGTCTGATGCCGGCTTTGTGCCCAACAAGTAAGTAACATTGTGAATAGACAGTTGTTCATTCCACATTCAGTAGTGACGGGGTTAAAGAGCACTACACTTTCCCTTTTTAGACGTCTGTATACATAACATACCTAGCGGCACAACAAAAGAAGGATGTATAGTGTGTATTGTGAATAGAATGTGAGCACAGTGAGTATTGTAAACAGAGAGATACTATAGTGAGTATTATAAACAGAACTATACTACAGTAACTATTGTAAACAGAGCATTAGTACAGACAGTATTGTAAACAGAGCGATACTACAGTGAATATTGTAAACAGAGCGATAGTACAGTGAGTATTGTAAACAGAGCATTAGTACAGAGAGTATTGTAAACAGAGCGATACTACAGTGAGTATTGTAAACAGAGCGATAGTACAGTGAGTATTGTAAACAGAGCGATACTACAGTGAGTATTGTAAACAGAGAGATAGTACAGTGAGTATTGTAAACAGAGGGATACTATAGTGAGTATTGTAAACAGAGCTATACTACAGTAACTGTTGTAAACAGAGCATTAGTACAGAGAGTATTGTAAACAGAGCGATACTACAGTGAGTATTGTAAACAGAGCGATAGTACTGTAAGTATTGTAAACAGAGCGATACTACAGTGAGTATTGTAAACAGAGGGATAGTACACTGAGCTATACTACAGTAAGTATTGCAAACAGAGCAATAGTACAGTGAGTACTGTAAACAGAGGGATACTACAGTGAGTATTGTAAACAGAGCGATAATACAGTGAATATTGTAAACCGAGGGATAGTACAGTGAGTATTGTAAACAGAGCAATAGTACAGTGAATATTGTAAACAAAGGGATAGTACAGTGAGTATTGTAAACACAGCAATAGTACAGTGAGTATTGTAAACAAAGCAATAGTACAGTGAATATTGTAAACACAGCGATAGTACAGTGAGTATTGTAAACAGAGCGATACTACAGTGAGTATTGTAAACAGAGCGATAGTACAGTGAGTATTGTAAACAGAGTGATACTACATTGAGTATTGTAAACAGAGGGATAGTACAGTGAGTATTGTAAACAGAGGGATACTATAGTGAGTATTGTAAACAGAACTATACTACAGTAACTATTGTAAACAGAGCATTAGTACAGAGAGAATTGTAAACAGAGCGATACTACAGTGAGTATTGTAAACAGAGCGATAGTACTGTGAGTATTGTAAACAGAGCAATACTACAGTGAGTATTGTAAACAGAGGGATAGTACACTGAGTATTGTAAACAGAGCTATACTACAGTGAGTATTGCAAACAAAGCAATAGTACAGTGAGTACTGTAAACAGAGGGATACTACAGTGAGTATTGTAAACAGAGGGATAGTACAGTGAGTATTGTAAACAGAGCGTAAGTACAGTGAATATTGTAAACAGAGGGATAGTACAGTGAGTATTGTAAATAGAGCGATAATACAGTGAATATTGTAAACAGAGGGATAGTACAGTGAGTATTGTAAACAGAGCGTTAGTGCAGCGAGTTTTGTAAACAGAGGAATACTACAGTGAGTATTGTAAACAGAGCTATACTACCGTGAATATTGTAAACAGGGCATAGTGAATATTGAAAACAGAGGGATAGTACAGTGAGTATTGTAAACACAGCGATAGTACAGTGAATATTGTAAACAGAGGGATAGTACAGTGAGTATTGTAAACAGAGCGTTAGTGCAGCGAGTATTGTAAACAGAGGAATACTATAGTGAGTATTGTAAACAGAGGGATATTGCAGTGAGTATTGTAAACAGAGCTATACTACTGTGAATATTGTAAACAGGGCATAGTGAATATTGAAAACAGAGGGATAGTACAGTGAGTATTGTAAACAGAGCGATAGTACAGTGAGTATTGTAAACAGAGTGTTAGTGCAGTGAGTATTGTAAACAGAGCGTTAGTACAGTGAGTACTGTAAACAGAGCGATAGTGTAGTGAGTATTGTAAACAAAACGATAGTACAGTGAATATTGTAAACAGAGGGATAGTAGAGTGAGTATTGTAAACAGAGCGATAGTACAGTAAATATTGCAAACAGAGGGATAGTACAGTGAGTATTGTAAACAGAGCATTACTACAGTGAATATTGTAAACAGAGGGATAGTACAGTGAATACTGTAAACAGAGGGATAGTACAGTGAGTATTGTAAACAGAGCGATAGTACAGTGATTATTGTAAACAGAGGGATAGTATAGTGAATATTGTAAACAGAGGGATAGTACAGTGAGTTTTGTAAACAGAGCGTTAGTACAGTGAGTTTTGTAAACAGAGCGATAGTACAGTGAGTATTGTAAACAGAGGGATATTACAGTGAGTTTTGTAAACAGAGCGATAGTACAGTGAATATTGTAAACAGAGGGATAGTACAGTGAGTATTGTAAACACAGCGATAGTACAGTGAATATTGTAAACAGAGGGATAGTACAGTGAGTATTGTAAACAGAGCGTTAGTGCAGTGAGTATTGTAAACAGAGGAATACTACAGTGAGTATTGTAAACAGAGGGATAGTACAGTGAGTTTTGTAAACAGAGCAATAGTACAGTGAATATTGTAAACAGAGGGATAGTACAGTGAGTATTGTAAACACAGCGATAGTACAGTGAATATTGTAAACAGAGGGATAGTACAGTGAGTATTGTAAACAGAGTGTTAGCGCAGTGAGTATTGTAAACAGAGGAATACTACAGTGAGTATTGTAAACAGAGGGATAGTACAGTGAGTATTGTAAACAGAGCTATACTACAGTGAATATTGTAAACAGGGTGTAGTGAATATTGTAAACAGAGCGATAGTACAGTGAGTATTGTAAACAAAGTGTTAGTGCAGTGAGTATTGTAAACAGAGGGATACTACAGTGAGTATTGTAACAGAGCGTTAGTACAGTGAGTACTGTAAACAGAGCGATAGTGTAGTGAGTATTGTAAACAGAACAATAGTACAGTGAATATTGTAAACAGATGGATAGTACAGCGAGTATTGTAAACAGAGCGATAGTTCAGTAAATATTGCAAACAGAGGGATAGTTAAGTGAATATTGTAAACAGAGCGATAGTACAGTGAGTATTTTAAACAAAGCAATAGTACAGTGAATACTGTAAACAGAGGGATAGTACAGTGAGTATTGTAAACAGAGCGATAGTACAGTGATTATTGTAAACAGAGGGATAGTATAGTGAATATTGTAAACAGAGGGATAGTACAGTGAGTATTGTAAACAGAGGGATATTACAGTGAGTTTTATAAACAGAGCCTTAATACAGTGAGTTTTGTAAACAGAGCAATAGTACAGTGAGTATTGTAAACAGAGGGATATTACAGTGAGTTTTGTAAACAGAGCGTTAGTACGGTGAGTATTGTAAACAGAGGGATAGTACAGTGAGTATTGTAAACAGAGGGATAGTACAGTGCGTACTGTAAACAGAGGGATAGTACAGTGAGTATTGTAAACAGAGGGATAGTACAGTGAGTATTGTAAACAGAGCGATAGTACAGTGGATATTTTTAAACAGAGCAATACTACAGTGAGTATTGTAAACAAAGAATAGTACAGTGAGTATTGTAAACAGAGTGTTAGTACAGTGAGTATTGTAAACAGAGCGTTAGTACAGTGAGTATTTTAAACAGAGGGATAGTACAGTGAGTATTGTAAACAGAGCATTAGTGCAGTGAGTATTGTAAACAGAGCGTTAGTGCAGTGAGTATTGTAAACAGAGGGATACTACAGTGAGTATTGTAAACAGAGCGGTAGTACTTTGAGTATTGTAAACAGAGGGATACTACAGTGAGTATTGTAAACAGAGGGATAGTACAGTGAGTATTGTAAACAGAGTGTTAGTACAGTGAATATTGTAAAAAGAGCTTTAGTACAGTGAGCATTGTAAACAGAGCAATAGTGCAGTGAGTATTGTAAACAGAGGGATAGTTCAGTGAGTATTGTAAACAGAGCGTTAGTACAGTGAGTATTGTAAACAGAGCGATAGTACAGTGAGTATTGTAAACAGAGCTATACTACAGTGAGTATTGTAAACAGAAGGATAGTACAGTGAGTATTGTAAACAGAGCGTTAGTACAGTGAGTATTGTAAACAGAGCTATACTACAGTGAGTATTGTAAACAGAGGGATAGTTCAGTGAGTATTGTAAACAGAGCGTTAGTACAGTGAGTTTTGTAAACAGAGCGATAATACAGTGAGTATTGTAAACAGAGCTATACTACAGTGAGTATTGTAAACAGAGTGTTAGTACAGTGAATATTGTAAAAAGAGCTTTAGTACAGTGAGCATTGTAAACAGAGCGATAGTACAGTGAGTATTTTAAACAGAGGGATAGTACAGTGAGTATTGTAAACAGAGCATTAGTGCAGTGAGTATTGTAAACAGAGCGTTAGTGCAGTGAGTATTGTAAACAGAGGGATACTACAGTGAGTATTGTAAACAGAGCGGTAGTACTTTGAGTATTGTAAACAGAGGGATACTACAGTGAGTATTGTAAACAGAGGGATAGTACAGTGAGTATTGTAAACAGAGTGTTAGTACAGTGAATATTGTAAAAGAGCTTTAGTACAGTGAGCATTGTAAACAGAGCAATAGTGCAGTGAGTATTGTAAACAGAGGGATAGTTCAGTGAGTATTGTAAACAGAGCATTAGTACAGTGAGTTTTGTAAACAGAGCTATACTACAGTGAGTATTGTAAACAGAGTGTTAGTACAGTGAATATTGTAAAAAGAGCTTTAGTACAGTGAGCATTGTAAACAGAGCGATAGTACAGTGAGTATTTTAAACAGAGGGATAGTACAGTGAGTATTGTAAACAGAGCATTAGTGCAGTGAGTATTGTAAACAGAGCGTTAGTGCAGTGAGTATTGTAAACAGAGGGATACTACAGTGAGTATTGTAAACAGAGCGGTAGTACTTTGAGTATTGTAAACAGAGGGATAGTACAGTGAGTATTGTAAACAGAGTGTTAGTACAGTGAATATTGTAAAAAGAGCTTTAGTACAGTGAGCATTGTAAACAGAGCAATAGTGCAGTGAGTATTGTAAACAGAGGGATAGTTCAGTGAGTATTGTAAACAGAGCGTTAGTACAGTGAGTATTGTAAACAGAGCGATAATACAGTGAGTATTGTAAACAGAGCTATACTACAGTGAGTATTGTAAACAGAAGGATAGTACAGTGAGTGTTGTAAACAGAGCGTTAGTACAGTGAGTATTGTAAACAGAGCTATACTACAGTGAGTATTGTAAACAGAGGGATAGTTCAGTGAGTATTGTAAACAGAGCGTTAGTACAGTGAGTTTTGTAAACAGAGCGATAGTACAGTGAGTATTGTAAACAGAGCTATACTACAGTGAGTATTGTAAACAGAGTGTTAGTACAGTGAATATTGTAAAAAGAGCTTTAGTACAGTGAGCATTGTAAACAGAGCGATAGTACAGTGAGTATTGTAAACAGAGGGATAGTTCAGTGAGTATTGTAAACAGAGCGTTAGTACAGTGAGTATTGTAAACAGAGGGATAGAACAGTGAGTATTGTAAACAGAGCGTTAGTACAGTGAGTATTGTAAACAGAAGGATACTACAGTGAGTATTGTAAACAGAGCATTAGTACAGTGAGTATTGTAAAAAGAGCGATAGTACAGTGAGTATTGTAAAAAGAGCAATAGTACAGTGAGCATTGTTAACAGAGCGATAGTACAGTGAGTATTGTAAACAGAGGGATAGTTCAGTGAGTATTGTAAACAGAGTGTTAGTACAGTGAGTATTGTAAACAGAGCGACAGTACAGTGAGTATTGTAAACAGAGCTATACTACAGTGAGTATTGTAAACAGAGGGATAGTACAGTGAGTATTGTAAACAGAGCGTTAGTGCAGTGAGTATTATAAACAGAGGGATAGTACAGTGAGTATTGTAAACAGAGCGATAGTACAGTGATTATTGTAAACAGAGGGATAGTATAGTGAATATTGTAAACAGAGGGATAGTACAGTGATTATTTTAAACATTGTGATAGTACACTGAGTATTGTAAACAGAGGGATATTACAGTGAGTTTTGTAAACAGAGCGTTAATACAGTGAGTTTTGTAAACAGAGCAATAGTACAGTGAGTATTGTAAACAGAGGGATATTACAGTGAGTTTTGTAAACAGAGCGTTAGTACGGTGAGTATTGTAAACAGAGGGATAGTACAGTGCGTACTGTAAACAGAGGGATAGTACAGTGAGTATTGTAAACAGAGCGATAGTACAGTGGATATTGTAAACAGAGCGATACTACAGTGAGTATTGTAAACAGATCGATACTACAGTGAGTATTGTAAACAAAGAATAGTACAATGAGTATTGTAAACAGAGCATTAGTGCAGTGAATATTGTAAACAGAGGGATAGTACAGTGAATACTGTAAACAGAGGGATAGTACAGTGAGTATTGTAAACAGAGCGATAGTACAGTGATTATTGTAAACAGAGGGATAGTATAGTGAATATTGTAAACAGAGGGATAGTACAGTGAGTTTTGTAAACAGAGCGATAGTACAGTGAGTATTGTAAACAGAGGGATATTACAGTGAGTTTTGTAAACAGAGCGATAGTACAGTGAATATTGTAAACAGAGGGATAGTACAGTGAGTATTGTAAACACAGCGATAGTACAGTGAATATTGTAAACAGAGGGATAGTACAGTGAGTATTGTAAACAGAGGAATACTACAGTGAGTATTGTAAACAGAGGGATAGTACAGTGAGTATTGTAAACAGAGCTATACTACAGTGAATATTGTAAACAGGGTGTAGTGAATATTGTAAACAGAGCGATAGTACAGTGAGTATTGTAAACAAAGTGTTAGTGCAGTGAGTATTGTAAACAGAGGGATACTACAGTGAGTATTGTAAACAGAGGGATAGTACAGTGAGTATTGTAAACAGAGTGTTAGTACAGTGAATATTGTAAAAAGAGCTTTAGTACAGTGAGCATTGTAAACAGAGCAATAGTGCAGTGAGTATTGTAAACAGAGGGATAGTTCAGTGAGTATTGTAAACAGAGCGTTAGTACAGTGAGTATTGTAAACAGAGCGTTAGTACAGTGAGTATTGTAAACAGAGCGATAGAACAGTGAGTATTGTAAACAGAGCTATACTACAGTGAGTATTGTAAACAGAGGGATAGTACAGTGAGTTTTGTAAACAGAGCTATACTACAGTGAGTATTGTAAACAGAAGGATAGTTCAGTGAGTATTGTAAACAGAGCGTTAGTACAGTGAGTTTTGTAAACAGGGCGATAGTACAGTGAGTATTGTAAAGAGAGCTATACTACAGTGAGTATTGTAAACAGAGTGTTAGTACAGTGAATATTGTAAAAAGAGCTTTAGTACAGTGAGCATTGTAAACAGAGCGATAGTACAGTGAGTATTGTAAACAGAGGGATAGTACAGTGAGTATTTCTTTCATGTAATTAGCAAGAGTCCATGAGCTAGTGACGTATGGGATATACATTCCTACCAGGAGGGGCAAAGTTTCCCAAACCTCAAAATGCCTATAAATACACCCCTCACCACACCCACAATTCAGTTTGACAAACTTTGCCTCCTATGGAGGTGGTGAAGTAAGTTTGTGCTAGATTCTACGTTGATATGCGCTCCGCAGCAAGTTGGAGCCCGGTTTTCCTCTCAGCGTGCAGTGAATGTCAGAGGGATGTGAGGAGAGTATTGCCTATTTGAATGCAGTGATCTCCTTCTACGGGGTCTATTTCATAGGTTCTCTGTTATCGGTCGTAGAGATTCATCTCTTACCTCCCTTTTCAGATCGACGATATACTCGTATTTATATACCATTACCTCTGCTGATTCTCGTTTCAGTACTGGTTTGGCTTTCTACAAACATGTAGATGAGTGTCCTGGGGTAAGTAAATCTTATTTTCTGTGACACTCTAAGCTATGGTTGGGCACTTTGTTTATAAAGTTCTAAATATATGTATTCAAACATTTATTTGCCTTGACTCAGAATGTTCAACATTCCTTATTTTCAGACAGTCAGTTTCATATTTGGGATAATGCATTTGAATTAATCATTTTTTCTTACCTTCAAAAATTTGACTCTTTTTTCCCTGTGGGCTGTTAGGCTCGCGGGGGCTGAAAATGCTTCATTTTATTGCGTCATTCTTGGCGCGGACTTTTTTGGCGCAAAAAAATCTTTTCCGTTTCCGGCGTCATACGTGTCGCCGGAAGTTGCGTCATTTTTTGACGTTATTTTGCGCCAAAAATGTCGGCGTTCCGGAAGTGGCGTCATTTTTGGCGCCAAAAGCATTTAGGCGCCAAATAATGTGGGCGTCTTATTTGGCGCTAAAAAAATATGGGCGTCGCTTTTGTCTCCACATTATTTAAGTCTCATTTTTCATTGCTTCTGGTTGCTAGAAGCTTGTTCTTTGGCATTTTTTCCCATTCCTGAAACTGTCATTTAAGGAATTTGATCAATTTTGCTTTATATGTTGTTTTTTCTCTTACATATTGCAAGATGTCTCACGTTGCATCTGAGTCAGAAGATACTTCAGGAAAATCGCTGTCTAGTGCTGGACCTACCAAAGCTAAGTGTATCTGCTGTAAACTTTTGGTAGCTATTCCTCCGGCTGTTGTTTGTATTAATTGTCATGACAAACTTGTTAATGCAGATAATATTTCCTTTAGTAAAGTACCATTGCCTGTTGCAGTTCCTTCAACATCTAAGGTGCAGAATGTTCCTGATAACATAAGAGATTTTGTTTCTGAATCCATCAAGAAGGCTATGTCTGTTATTTCTCCTTCTAGTAAACATAAAAAATCTTTTAAAACTTCTCTCCCTACAGATGAATTTTTAAATGAACATCATCATTCTGATTCTGATGATTCTTCTGGTTCAGAGGATTCTGTCTCAGAGATTGATGCTGATAAATCTTCATATTTATTTAAAATGGAATTTATTCGTTCTTTTCTTAAAGAAGTACTAATTGCTTTAGAAATAGAGGATTCTGGTCCTCTTGATACTAATTCTAAACGTTTAGATAAGGTATTTAAATCTCCTGTGGTTATTCCAGAAGTTTTTCCTGTTCCTAATGCTATTTCTGAAGTAATTTCCAAAGAATGGGATAAATTGGGTAATTCATTTACTCCTTCTAAACGTTTTAAGCAATTATATCCTGTGCCGTCTGACAGATTAGAATTTTGGGACAAAATCCCTAGAGTTGATGGGGCTATTTCTACCCTTGCTAAACGTACTACTATTCCTACGTCAGATGGTACTTCGTTTAAGGATCCTTTAGATAGGAAAATTGAATCCTTTCTAAGAAAAGCTTATCTGTGTTCAGGTAATCTTCTTAGACCTGCTATATCATTGGCTGATGTTGCTGCAGCTTCAACTTTTTGGTTGGAAACTTTAGCGCAACAAGTAACAGATCATGATTCTCATAATATTATTATTCTTCTTCAGCATGCTAATAATTTTATCTGTGATGCCATTTTTGATATTATTAGAGTTGATGTCAGGTTTATGTCTCTAGCTATTTTAGCTAGAAGAGCTTTATGGCTTAAGACTTGGAATGCTGATATGGCTTCTAAATCAACTCTACTTTCCATTTCTTTCCAGGGTAACAAATTATTTGGTTCTCAGTTGGATTCTATTATCTCAACTGTTACTGGTGGGAAAGGAACTTTTTTACCACAGGATAAAAAATCTAAGGGTAAAAACAGGGCTAATAATCATTTTCGTTCCTTTCGTTTCAACAAAGAACAAAAGCCTGATCCTTCATCCTCAGGAGCAGTTTCAGTTTGGAAACCATCTCCAGTCTGGAATAAATCCAAGCCTGCTAGAAAGGCAAAGCCTGCTTCTAAGTCTACATGAAGGTGCGGCCCTCATTCCAGCTCAGCTGGTAGGGGGCAGGTTACGTTTTTTCAAAGAAATTTGGTTCAATTCTGTTCACAATCTTTGGATTCAGAACATTGTTTCAGAAGGGTACAGAATTGGTTTCAAGATGAGACCTCCTGCAAAGAGATTTTTTCTTTCCCGTGTCCCAGTAAATCCAGTGAAAGCTCAAGCATTTCTGAATTGTGTTTCAGATCTAGAGTTGGCTGGAGTAATTATGCCAGTTCCAGTTCCGGAACAGGGGATGGGGTTTTATTCAAATCTCTTCATTGTACCAAAGAAGGAGAATTCCTTCAGACCAGTTCTGGATCTAAAAATATTGAATCGTTATGTAAGGATACCAACGTTCAAAATGGTAACTGTAAGGACTATCTTGCCTTTTGTTCAGCAAGGGCATTATATGTCCACAATAGATTTACAGGATGCATATCTGCATATTCCGATTCATCCAGATCATTATCAGTTCCTGAGATTCTCTTTTCTGGACAAGCATTACCAGTTTGTGGCTCTGCCGTTTGGCCTAGCTACAGCTCCAAGAATTTTTACAAAGGTTCTCGGTGCCCTTCTGTCTGTAATCAGAGAACAGGGTATTGTGGTATTTCCTTATTTGGAAGATATCTTGGTACTTGCTCAGTCTTTACATTTAGCAGAATTTCATACGAATCGACTTGTGTTGTTTCTTCAAGATCATGGTTGGAGGATCAATTTACCAAAAAGTTCATTGATTCCTCAGACAAGGGTGACCTTTCTGGGTTTCCAGATAGATTCAGTGTCCATGACTCTGTCTTTAACAGACAAGAGACGTCTAAAATTGATTTCAGCTTGTCGAAACCTTCAGTCACAATCATTCCCTTTGGTAGCCTTATGCATGGAAATTCTAGGTCTTATGACTGCTGCATCGGACGCGATCCCCTTTGCTCGTTTTCACATGCGACCTCTTCAGCTCTGTATGCTGAATCAATGGTGCAAGGATTACACAAAGATATCTCTAATAATATCTTTAAAACCGATTGTACGACACTCTCTAACGTGGTGGACAGATCACCATCGTTTAATTCAGGGGGCTTCTTTTGTGCCTCCGACCTGGACTGTAATTTCAACAGATGCAGGTCTCACGGGTTGGGGAGCTGTGTGGGGATCTCTGACAGCACAAGGAGTTTGGGAATCTCAGGAGGTGAGATTACGATCAATATTTTGGAACTTCGTGCAATTTTCAGAGCTCTTCAGTTTTGGCCTCTTCTGAAGAGAGAATCGTTCATTTGTTTTCAGACAGACAATGTCACAACTGTGGCATACATCAATCATCAAGGAGGGACTCACAGTCCTCTGGCTATGAAAGAAGTATCTTGAATTCTGGTTTGGGCGGAATCCAGCTCCTGTCTAATCTCTGCGGTTCATATCCCAGGTATAGACAATTGGGAAGCGGATTATCTCAGTCGCCAAACGTTGCATCCGGGCGAATGGTCTCTTCACCCGGAGGTATTTCTTCAGATTGTTCAAATGTGGGAACTTCCAGAAATAGATCTGATGGCGTCTCATCTAAACAAGAAACTTCCCAGGTATCTGTCCAGATCCCGGGATCCTCAGGCGGAGGCAGTGGATGCATTATCACTTCCTTGGAAGTATCATCCTGCCTATATCTTTCCGCCTCTAGTTCTTCTTCCAAGAGTAATCTCCAAGATTCTGAAGGAATGCTCGTTTGTTCTGCTGGTAGCTCCGGCATGGCCTCACAGGTTTTGGTATACGGATCTGGTCCGGATGGCCTCTTGCCAACCGTGGACTCTTCCGTTAAGACCAGACCTTCTGTCGCAAGGTCCTTTTTTCCATCAGGATCTGAAATCCTTAAATTTAAAGGTATGGAGATTGAACGCTTGATTCTTGGTCAAAGAGGTTTCTCTGACTCTGTGATTAATACTATGTTACAGGCGCGTAAATCTGTATCTAGAGAGATATATTATAGAGTCTGGAAGACTTATATTTCTTGGTGTCTTTCTCATCATTTTTCTTGGCATTCTTTAGAATACCGAGAATTTTACAGTTTCTTCAGGATGGTTTAGATAAGGGTTTGTCCGCAAGTTCCTTGAAAGGTCAAATCTCTGCTCTTTCTGTTCTTTTTCACAGAAAGATTGCTATTCTTCCTGATATTCATTGTTTTGTACAAGCTTTGGTTTGTATAAAACCTGTCATTAAGTCAATTTCTCCTCCTTGGAGTTTGAATTTGGTTCTGGGGGCTCTTCAAGCTCCTCCGTTTGAACCTATGCATTCATTGGACATTAAATTACTTTCTTGGAAAGTTTTGTTCCTTTTGGCAATCTCTTCTGCCAGAAGAGTTTCTGAATTATCTGCTCTTTCTTGTGAGTCTCCTTTTCTGATTTTTCATCAGGATAAGGCGGTGTTAAGAACTTCTTTTGATTTTTTACCTAAAGTTGTGAATTCCAACAACATTAGTAGAGAAATTGTGGTTCCTTCATTATGTCCTAATCCTAAGAATTCTAAGGAGAAATCGTTGCATTCTTTGGATGTTGTTAGAGCTTTGAAATATTATGTTGAAGCTACTAAGTCTTTCCGTAAGACTTCTAGTCTATTTGTTATCTTTTCCGGTTCTAGAAAAGGCCAGAAAGCTTCTGCCATTTCTTTGGCATCTTGGTTGAAATCTTTAATTCATCTTGCCTATGTTGAGTCGGGTAAAACTCCGCCTCAGAGGATTACAGCTCATTCTACTAGGTCAGTTTCTACTTCCTGGGCGTTTAGGAATGAAGCTTCGATTGATCAGATTTGCAAAGCAGCAACTTGGTCCTCTTTGCATACTTTTACTAAATTCTACCATTTTGATGTATTTTCTTCTTCTGAAGCAGTTTTTGGTAGAAAAGTACTTCAGGCAGCGGTTTCAGTTTGAATCTTCTGCTTATGTTTTTCATTAAACTTTATTTTGGGTGTGGATTATTTTCAGCAGGAATTGGCTGTCTTTATTTTATCCCTCCCTCTCTAGTGACTCTTGTGTGGAAAGATCCACATCTTGGGTAATCATTATCCCATACGTCACTAGCTCATGGACTCTTGCTAATTACATGAAAGAAAACATAATTTATGTAAGAACTTACCTGATAAATTCATTTCTTTCATATTAGCAAGAGTCCATGAGGCCCGCCCTTTTTTTGTGGTGGTTATGATTTTTGTATAAAGCACAATTATTCCAATTCCTTATTTTATATGCTTTTGCACTTTTTTTTTATCACCCCACTTCTTGGCTATTCGTTAAACTGAATTGTGGGTGTGGTGAGGGGTGTATTTATAGGCATTTTGAGGTTTGGGAAACTTTGCCCCTCCTGGTAGGAATGTATATCCCATACGTCACTAGCTAATGGACTCTTGCTAATATGAAAGAAATGAATTTATCAGGTAAGTTCTTACATAAATTATGTTTTTAAACAGAGCATTAGTACAGTGAGTATTGTAAATAGAGCGTTAGTACAGTGAGTTTTGTAAACAGAGCGATAGCACAGTGAATATTGTAAACAGAGGGATAGTACAGTGAGTATTGTAAACAGAGCGTTAGTGCAGCGAGTATTGTAAACAGAGGAATACTACAGTGAGTATTGTAAACAGAGGGATAGTACAGTGAGTATTGTAAACAGAGCTATACTACAGTGAATATTGTAAACAGGGTGTAGTGAATATTGTAAACAGAGCGATAGTACAGTGAGTATTGTAAACAAAGTGTTAGTGCAGTGAGTATTGTAAACAGAGGGATACTACAGTGAGTATTGTAATAGAGCGTTAGTACAGTGAGTACTGTAAACAGAGCGATAGTGTAGTGAGTATTGTAAACAGAAAAATAGTACAGTGAATATTGTAAACAGAGGGATAGTACAGCGAGTATTGTAAACAGAGCGATACTTCAGTAATTATTGCAAACAGAGGGATAGTTCAGTGAATATTGTAAACAGAGCGATAGTACAGTGAGTATTTTAAACAAAGCAATAGTACAGTGAATACTGTAAACAGAGGCATAGTACAGTGAGTATTGTAAACAGAGGGATAGTATAGTGAATATTGTAAACAGAGGGATAGTACAGTGTTTATTGTAAACATTGGGATAGTACAGTGAGTATTGTAAACAGAGGGATATTACAGTGAGTTTTGTAAACAGAGCGTTAATACAGTGAGTTTTGTAAACAGAGCAATAGTACAGTGAGTATTGTAAACAGAGGGATATTACAGTGAGTTTTGTAAACAGAGCGTTAGTACGGTGAGTATTGTAAACAGAGGGATAGTACAGTGAGTATTGTAAACAGAGGGATAGTACAGTGCGTACTGTAAACAGAGGGATAGTACAGTGAGTATTGTAAACAGAGCGATAGTACAGTGGATATTGTAAACAGAGCGATACTACAGTGAGTATTGTAAACAGAGCGATACTACAGTGAGTATTGTAAACAAAGAATAGTACAGTGAGTATTGTAAACAGAGTGTTAGTACAGTGAGTATTGTAAACAGAGCGTTAGTACAGTGAGTATTTTAAACAGAGGGATAGTACAGTGAGTATTGTAAACAGAGCATTAGTGCAGTGAGTATTGTAAACAGAGCGTTAGTGCAGTGAGTATTGTAAACAGAGGGATACTACAGTGAGTATTGTAAACAGAGCGGTAGTACTTTGAGTATTGTAAACAGAGGGATACTACAGTGATTTTTGTAAACAGAGGGATAGTACAGTGAGTATTGTAAACAGAGTGTTAGTACAGTGAATATTGTAAAAAAGAGCTTTAGTACAGTGAGCATTGTAAACAGAGCAATAGTGCAGTGAGTATTGTAAACAGAGGGATAGTTCAGTGAGTATTGTAAACAGAGCGTTAGTACAGTGAGTATTGTAAACAGAGCATTAGTACAGTGAGTGTTGTAAACAGAGCTATACTACAGTGAGTATTGTAAACAGAGGGATAGTTCAGTGAGTATTGTAAACAGAGCGTTAGTACAGTGAGTTTTGTAAACAGGGCGATAGTACAGTGAGTATTGTAAACAGAGCTATACTACAGTGAGTATTGTAAACAGAGTGTTAGTACAGTGAATATTGTAAAAAGAGCTTTAGTACAGTGAGCATTGTAAACAGAGCGATAGTACAGTGAGTATTGTAAACAGAGCGTTAGTACAGTGAGTATTGTAAACAGAGCGTTAGTACAGTGAGTTTTGTAAACAGAGCGATAGTACAGTGAATATTGTAAACAGAGGGATAGTGCAGTGGGTATTATAAACAGAGGGATACTACAGTGAGTATTGTAAACGGAGCGTTAGTACAGTGAATATTGTAAACAGAGGGATAGTACAGCGAGTATTGTAAACAGAGCGATACTTCAGTAATTATTGCAAACAGAGGGATAGTTCAGTGAATATTGTAAACAGAGCGATAGTACAGTGAGTATTTTAAACAAAGCAATAGTACAGTGAATACTGTAAACAGAGGCATAGTACAGTGAGTATTGTAAACAGAGGGATAGTATAGTGAATATTGTAAACAGAGGGATAGTACAGTGTTTATTGTAAACATTGGGATAGTACAGTGAGTATTGTAAACAGAGGGATATTACAGTGAGTTTTGTAAACAGAGCGTTAATACAGTGAGTTTTGTAAACAGAGCAATAGTACAGTGAGTATTGTAAACAGAGGGATATTACAGTGAGTTTTGTAAACAGAGCGTTAGTACGGTGAGTATTGTAAACAGAGGGATATTACAGTGAGTTTTGTAAACAGAGCGTTAGTACGGTGAGTATTGTAAACAGAGGGATAGTACAGTGAGTATTGTAAACAGAGGGATAGTACAGTGAGTATTGTAAACAGAGCGTTAGTACAGTGAGTATTTTAAACAGAGGGATAGTACAGTGAGTATTGTAAACAGAGCATTAGTGCAGTGAGTATTGTAAACAGAGCGATACTACAGTGAGTATTGTAAACAAAGAATAGTACAGTGAGTATTGTAAACAGAGGGATAGTACAGTGAGTATTGTAAACAGAGCGATAGTACAGTGGATATTGTAAACAGAGCGATACTACAGTGAGTATTGTAAACAGAGCGATACTACAGTGAGTATTGTAAACAAAGAATAGTACAGTGAGTATTGTAAACAGAGTGTTAGTACAGTGAGTATTGTAAACAGAGCGTTAGTACAGTGAGTATTTTAAACAGAGGGATAGTACAGTGAGTATTGTAAACAGAGCATTAGTGCAGTGAGTATTGTAAACAGAGCGTTAGTGCAGTGAGTATTGTAAACAGAGGGATACTACAGTGAGTATTGTAAACAGAGCGGTAGTACTTTGAGTATTGTAAACAGAGGGATACTACAGTGAGTATTGTAAACAGAGGGATAGTACAGTGAGTATTGTAAACAGAGTGTTAGTACAGTGAATATTGTAAAAAAGAGCTTTAGTACAGTGAGCATTGTAAACAGAGCAATAGTGCAGTGAGTATTGTAAACAGAGGGATAGTTCAGTGAGTATTGTAAACAGAGCGTTAGTACAGTGAGTATTGTAAACAGAGCGTTAGTACAGTGAGTGTTGTAAACAGAGCTATATTACAGTGAGTATTATAAACAGAGGGATAGTTCAGTGAGTATTGTAAACAGAGCGTTAGTACAGTGAGTTTTGTAAACAGGGCGATAGTACAGTGAGTATTGTAAACAGAGCTATACTACAGTGAGTATTGTAAACAGAGTGTTAGTACAGTGAATATTGTAAAAAGAGCTTTAGTACAGTGAGCATTGTAAACAGAGCGATAGTACAGTGAGTATTGTAAACAGAGCGTTAGTACAGTGAGTATTGTAAACAGGGCGTTAGTACAGTGAGTTTTGTAAACAGAGCGATAGTACAGTGAATATTGTAAACAGAGGGATAGTGCAGTGAGTATTATAAACAGAGGGATACTACAGTGAGTATTGTAAACGGAGCGTTAGTACAGTGAATATTGTAAACAGAGGGATAGTATAGTAAATATTGTAAACAGAGGGATAGTACAGTGAGTATTGTAAACAGAGCGTTAGTACAGTGAGTATTGTAAAAAGAGCGATAGTACAGTGAGTATTGTAAACAGAGGGATATTACAGTGAGTTTTGTAAACAGAGGGTTAGTACAGTGAGTTTTGTAAACAGAGCGATAGTACAGTGAGTATTGTAAACAGAGGGATATTACAGTGAGTATTGTAAACAGAGGGATAGTACAGTGCGTACTGTAAACAGAGGGATAGTACAGTGAGTATTGTAAACAGAGCGATACTACAGTGAGTATTGTAAACAGAGTGATAGTACAGTGAGTATTTTAAACAGAAAGATACTACAGTGAGTATTGTAAAGAGAGCGTTAGTACAGTGAGTATTGTAAAAAGAGCGATAGTCCAGTGAGCATTGTAAACAGAGCGATAGTACAGTGAGTATTGTAAACAGAAGGATACTACAGTGAGTATTGTAAACAGAGCGTTAGTACAGTGAGTATTGTAAACAGAGGGATAGTTCAGTGAGTATTGTAAACAGAGCGTTAGTACAGTGAGTATTGTAAACAGAGGGATAGTACAGTGAGTATTGTAAACAGAGCGTTAATACAGTGAGTATTGTAAACAGAAGGATACTACAGTGAGTATTGTAAACAGAGCATTAGTACAGTGAGTATTGTAAACAGAGGGATAGTTCAGTGAGTATTATAAACAGAGGGATACTACAGTGAGTATTGTAAACGGAGCGTTAGTACAGTGAATATTGTAAACAGAGGGATAGTACAGCGAGTATTGTAAACAGAGCGATACTTCAGTAATTATTGCAAACAGAGGGATAGTTCAGTGAATATTGTAAACAGAGCAATAGTACAGTGAGTATTTTAAACAAAGCAATAGTACAGTGAATACTGTAAAAAGAGGCATAGTACAGTGAGTATTGTAAACAGGGATAGTATAGTGAATATTGTAAACAGAGGGATAGTACAGTGTTTATTGTAAACATTGGGATAGTACAGTGAGTATTGTAAACAGAGGGATATTACAGTGAGTTTTGTAAACAGAGCGTTAATACAGTGAGTATTGTAAACAGAAGGATACTACAGTGAGTATTGTAAACAGAGCATTAGTACAGTGAGTATTGTAAACAGAGGGATATTACAGTGAGTTTTGTAAACAGAGCGTTAGTACGGTGAGTATTGTAAACAGAGGGATAGTACAGTGAGTATTGTAAACAGAGGGATAGTACAGTGCGTACTGTAAAAAGAGGGATAGTACAGTGAGTATTGTAAACAGAGCGATAGTACAGTGGATATTGTAAACAGAGCGATACTACAGTGAGTATTGTAAACAGAGCGATACTACAGTGAGTATTGTAAACAAAGAATAGTACAGTGAGTATTGTAAACAGAGTGTTAGTACAGTGAGTTTTGTAAACAGAGCGTTAGTACAGTGAGTATTTTAAACAGAGGGATAGTACAGTGAGTATTGTAAACAGAGCGTTAGTGCAGTGAGTATTGTAAACAGAGGGATACTACAGTGAGTATTGTAAACAGAGTGGTAGTACTTTGAGTATTGTAAACAGAGGGATACTACAGTGAGTATTGTAAACAGAGGGATAGTACAGTGAGTATTGTAAACAGAGTGTTAGTACAGTGAATATTGTAAAAAAGCGCTTTAGTACAGTGAGCATTGTAAACAGAGCAATAGTGCAGTGAGTATTGTAAACAGAGGGATAGTTCAGTGAGTATTGTAAACAGAGCGTTAGTACAGTGAGTTTTGTAAACAGGGCGATAGTACAGTGAGTATTGTAAACAGAGCTATACTACAGTGAGTATTGTAAACAGAGTGTTAGTACAGTGAATATTGTAAAAAGAGCTTTAGTACAGTGAGCATTGTAAACAGAGCGATAGTACAGTGAGTATTGTAAACAGAGCGTTAGTACAGTGAGTATTGTAAACAGAGCGTTAGTACAGTGAGTTTTGTAAACAGAGCGATAGTACAGTGAATATTGTAAACAGAGGGATAGTGCAGTGAGTATTATAAACAGAGGGATACTACAGTGAGTATTGTAAACGGAGCGTTAGTACAGTGAATATTGTAAACAGAGGGATAGTATAGTAAATATTGTAAACAGAGGGATAGTACAGTGAGTATTGTAAACAGAGCGTTAGTACAGTGAGTATTGTAAAAAGAGCGATAGTACAGTGAGTATTGTAAACAGAGGGATATTACAGTGAGTTTTGTAAACAGAGGGTTAGTACAGTGAGTTTTGTAAACAGAGCGATAGTACAGTGAGTATTGTAAACAGAGGGATATTACAGTGAGTATTGTAAACAGAGGGATAGTACAGTGCGTACTGTAAACAGAGGGATAGTACAGTGAGTATTGTAAACAGAGCGATACTACAGTGAGTATTGTAAACAGAGTGATAGTACAGTGAGTATTTTAAACAGAAAGATACTACAGTGAGTATTGTAAAGAGAGCGTTAGTACAGTGAGTATTGTAAAAAGAGCGATAGTCCAGTGAGCATTGTAAACAGAGCGATAGTACAGTGAGTATTGTAAACAGAGGGATAGTTCAGTGAGTATTGTAAACAGAGCGTTAGTACAGTGAGTATTGTAAACAGAGGGATAGTACAGTGAGTATTGTAAACAGAGCGTTAATACAGTGAGTATTGTAAACAGAAGGATACTACAGTGAGTATTGTAAACAGAGCATTAGTACAGTGAGTATTGTAAACAGAGGGATAGTTCAGTGAGTATTGTAAACAGAGCGTTAGTACAGTGAGTATTGTAAACAGAGCGACAGTACAGTGAGTATTGTAAACAGAGCGATAGTACAGTGGGTATTGTAAACAGAGCGTTACTATAGTGAGTATTGTAACTAGAGCATTAGTATAGTGAGTATTGTAAACAGAGCGTTAATACAGTGAGTATTGTAAACAGAAGGATACTACAGTGAGTATTGTAAACAGAGCATTAGTACAGTGAGTATTGTAAACAGAGGGATAGTTCAGTGAGTATTGTAAACAGAGCGTTAGTACAGTGAGTATTGTAAACAGAGCTATACTACAGTGAGTATTGTAAACAGAGGGATAGTACAGGGAGTATTGTAAACAGAGCGTTAGTGCAGTGAGTATTATAAACAGAGGGATAGTACAGTGAGTATTGTAAACAGAGCGATAGTACAGTGATTATTGTAAACAGAGGGATAGTATAGTGAATATTGTAAACAGAGGGATAGTACAGTGATTATTGTAAACATTGGGATAGTACAGTGAGTATTGTAAACAGAGGGATATTACAGTGAGTTTTGTAAACAGAGTGTTAATACAGTGAGTTTTGTAAACAGAGCAATAGTACAGTGAGTATTGTAAACAGAGGGATATTACAGTGAGTTTTGTAAACAGAGCGTTAGTACGGTGAGTATTGTAAACAGAGGGATAGTACAGTGAGTATTGTAAACAGAGGGATAGTACAGTGCGTGCTGTAAACAGAGGGATAGTACAGTGAGTATTGTAAACAGAGCGATAGTACAGTGGATATTGTAAACAGAGCGATACTACAGTGAGTATTGTAAACAGAGTGATACTACAGTGAGTATTGTAATCAAAGAATAGTACAATGAGTATTGTAAACAGAGTGTTAGTACAGTGAGTATTGTAAACAGAGCGTTAGTACAGTGAGTATTGTAAACAGAGCGTTAGTGCAGTGAGTATTGTAAACAGAGGGATATTACAGTGAGTATTGTAAACAGAGCGGTAGTACTTTGAGTATTGTAAACAGAGGGATAATACAGTGAGTATTGTAAACAGAGGGATAGTACAGTGAGTATTGTAAACAGAGTGTTAGTACAGTGAATATAGTAAAAAGAGCTTTAGTACAGTGAGCATTGTAAACAGAGCAATAGTGCAGTGAGTATTGTAAACAGAGCGTTAGTACAGTGAGTATTGTAAACAGAGCGATAGTACAGTGAGTATTGTAAACAGAGCTATACTACAGTGAGTATTGAAAACAGAGGGATAGTACAGTGAGTATTGTAAACAGAGCGTTAGTACAGTGAGTATTGTAAACAGAGCTATACTACAGTGAGTATTGTAAACAGAGGGATAGTTCAGTGAGTATTGTGAACAGAGCGTTAGTACAGTGAGTTTTGTAAACAGAGCTATACTACAGTGAGTATTGTAAACAGAGTGTTAGTACAGTGAGTATTGTAAAAAGAGCTTTAGTACAGTGAGCATTGTAAACAGAGCGATAGTACAGTGAGTATTGTAAACAGAGGGATAGTACAGTGAGTATTTTAAACAGAGCGTTAGTACAGTGAGTATTGTAAACAGAGCGTTAGTACAGTGAGTATTGTAAACAGAGCGTTAGTACAGTGATTATTGTAAACAGAGGGATAGTACAGTGAGTATTGCAATCAGAGGGATAGTACAGTGGCGGGTAGTGTAAACAGAGCATTAGTACAATGAGCATTATAAACAGAGCGTTAGTGCAGTGAGTATTGTAAACAGAGCGTTAGTACAGTGAGTATTGTAAACAGAAGGATACAGTGAGTATAGTAAACAGAGCGTTTGTACAGTAAATATTGTAAAAAGAGCGATAGTACAATGAGTTTTGTAACCAGAGCGATAGTACAGTGAGTATTGTAAACAGAGCGTTAGTACAGTGAGTATTGTAAACAGAGCATTAGTACATGAGTATTGTTAACAGAGCGATAGTACAGTGAGTATTGTAAACAGAGCATTAGTACATGAGTATTGTAAACAGAGCGTTAATACAGTGAGTATTGTAAACAGAGCGTTAATACAGTGAGTATTGTAAACAGAGTGACAGTACAGTGAGTTTTGTAAACAGAGCATTAGTACAGTGAGTATTGTAAACAGAGTTATAGTACAGTGAATTTTGTCAACAGAGAAATACTACAGTGAGTATTGTAAACAGAGTGCTAGTACAGTGAGTATTGTAAACAGAGGAATAGTGCTGTGAGTATTGTAAACAGAGAGATAGTACAGTGAGTATTTTAAAGAGAGGTATAGTGCAGTGCGGATTGTAACCAGAGCATTAGTACAATGAGTATTATAAACAGAGCGTTTGTAAAGTGAGTATTGTAAACAGAGCGTTAGTACAGTGAGTATTGTAAACAGAAGGATACAGTGAGTATTGTAAACAGAGCGTTTGTACAGTAAACATTGTAAATAGAGCGATAGTACAGTGGGTATTGTAAACAGAGCGTTACTATAGTGAGTATTGTAACTAGAGCATTAGTATAGTGAGTATTGTAAACAGAGCATTAGTACAGTGAGTATTGTAAACAAAGCATTAGTACAGTGAGTATTGTAAACAGAAGGATACAGTGAGTATTGTAAACAGAAGGATACAGTGAGTATTGTAAACAGAGCGTTTGTACAGTAAACATTGTAAATAGAGCGATAGTACAGTGGGTATTGTAAACAGAGCGTTACTATAGTGAGTATTGTAACTAGAGCATTAGTATAGTGAGTATTGTAAACAGAGCATTAGTACAGTGAGTATTGTAAACAAAGCATTAGTACAGTGAGTATTGTAAACAGAAGGATACAGTGAGTATTGTAAACAAAGCGTTTGTACAGTAAACATTGTAAATAGACCGATAGTACAGTGGGTATTGTAAACAGTGCGTTAGTACAGTGAGTATTGTAAACAGAGTTATAGTACAGTGAGTAGTGTAAACAGAAAGATACAGTGAGTATTGTAAACAGAGCGTTTGTACAGTAAACATTGTAAATAGAGCGATAGTACAGTGGGTATTGTAAACAGAGCGTTAGTACAGTGAGTATTGTAAACAGAGCGATAGTACAGTGGGTATTGTAAACAGAGCGTTACTATAGTGAGTATTGTAACTAGAGCATTAGTATAGTGAGTATTGTAAACAGAGCATTAGTACAGTGAGTATTGTAAACAGAAGGATACAGTGAGTATTGTAAACAGAGCGTTTGCACAGTAAACTTTGTAAATAGAGCGATAGTACAGTGGGTATTGTAAACAGAGCGATAGTACAGTGAGTATTGTAAACAGAGCGATAGTACAGTGAGTATTGTAAACAGAACGTAAGTACAGTGAGTATTGTAAACAGAGCGTTAGTATAGTGGGTATTGTAAACAGAGCGTTAGTACAGTGAGTATTGTAAACAGAGGAATAGTGCAGTGAGTATTGTAAACAGAACGTAAGTACAGTGAGTATTGTAAACAGAGCGTTAGTACAGTGAGTATTGTAAACAGAGCGATAGTACAGTGAGTATTGTAAACAGAACGTAAGTACAGTGAGTATTGTAAACAGAACGTAAGTACAGTGAGTATTGTAAACAGAGCATTAGTACAGTGAGTATTGTAAACAGAGCGAAACTACAGTGAGTATTGTAAACAGAGCGTAATTACAGTGAGTATTGTAAACAGAACGTAAGTACAGCGGGTATTGTAAACAGAGCATTAGTACAGTGAGTATTGTAAACAGAGCGATAGTACAGTGAGTATTGTAAACAGAACGTAAGTACAGTGAGTATTGTAAACAGAGCATTAGTACAGTGAGTATTGTAAACAGAGCGATAGTACAGTGAGTATTGTAAACAGAGGGATATTACAGTGAGTTTTGTAAACAGAGGGTTAGTACAGTGAGTTTTGTAAACAGAGCGATAGTACAGTGAGTATTGTAAACAGAGGGATATTACAGTGAGTATTGTAAACAGAGGGATAGTACAGTGCGTACTGTAAACAGAGGGATTGTACAGTGAGTATTGTAAACAGAGCGATACTACAGTGAGTATTGTAAACAGAGTGATAGTACAGTGAGTATTTTAAACAGAAAGATACTACAGTGAGTATTGTAAAGAGAGCGTTAGTACAGTGAGTATTGTAAAAAGAGCGATAGTCCAGTGAGCATTGTAAACAGAGCGATAGTACAGTGAGTATTGTAAACAGAGGGATAGTTCAGTGAGTATTGTAAACAGAGCGTTAGTACAGTGAGTATTGTAAACAGAGGGATAGTACAGTGAGTATTGTAAACAGAGCGTTAATACAGTGAGTATTGTAAACAGAAGGATAGTACAGTGAGTATTGTAAACAGAGCATTAGTACAGTGAGTATTGTAAACAGAGGGATAGTTCAGTGAGTATTGTAAACAGAGCGTTAGTACAGTGAGTATTGTAAACAGAGCGACAGTACAGTGAGTATTGAAAACAGAGCTATACTACAGTGAGTATTGTAAACAGAGGGATAGTACAGGGAGTATTGTAAACAGAGCGTTAGTGCAGTGAGTATTATAAACAGAGGGATAGTACAGTGAGTATTGTAAACAGAGCGATAGTACAGTGATTATTGTAAACAGAGGGATAGTATAGTGAATATTGTAAACAGAGGGATAGTACAGTGATTATTGTAAACATTGGGATAGTACAGTGAGTATTGTAAACAGAGGGATATTACAGTGAGTTTTGTAAACAGAGTGTTAATACAGTGAGTTTTGTAAACAGAGCAATAGTACAGTGAGTATTGTAAACAGAGTTATATTACAGTAAGTTTTGTAAACAGAGCGTTAGTATTGTGAGTATTGTAAACAGAGGGATAGTACAGTGAGTATTGTAAACAGAGGGATAGTACAGTGAGTATTGTAAACAGAGGGATAGTACAGTGCGTGCTGTAAACAGAGGGATAGTACAGTGGATATTGTAAACAGAGCGATACTACAGTGAGTATTGTAAACAGAGCGATACTACAGTGAGTATTGTAATCAAAGAATAGTACAATGAGTATTGTAAACAGAGTGTTAGTACAGTGAGTATTGTAAACAGAGCGTTAGTACAGTGAGTATTGTAAACAGAGCGTTAGTGCAGTGAGTATTGTAAACAGAGGGATATTACAGTGAGTATTGTAAACAGAGCGGTAGTACTTTGAGTATTGTAAACAGAGGGATAATACAGTGAGTATTGTAAACAGAGGGATAGTACAGTGAGTATTGTAAACAGAGTGTTAGTACAGTGAATATAGTAAAAAGAGCTTTAGTACAGTGAGCATTGTAAACAGAGCAATAGTGCAGTGAGTATTGTAAACAGAGGGATAGTTCAGTGAGTATTGTAAACAGAGCGTTAGTACAGTGAGTATTGTAAACAGAGCAATAGTGCAGTGAGTATTGTAAACAGAGGGATAGTTCAGTGAGTATTGTAAACAGAGCGTTAGTACAGTGAGCATTGTAAACAGAGCAATAGTGCAGTGAGTATTGTAAACAGAGGGATAGTTCAGTGAGTATTGTAAACAGAGCGTTAGTACAGTGAGTATTGTAAACAGAGCGATAGTACAGTGAGTATTGTAAACAGAGCTATACTACAGTGAGTATTGTAAACAGAGGGATAGTACAGTGAGTATTGTAAACAGAGCGTTAGTACAGTGAGTATTGTAAACAGAGCTATACTACAGTGAGTATTGTAAACAGAGGGATAGTTCAGTGAGTATTGTGAACAGAGCGTTAGTACAGTGAGTTTTGTAAACAGAGCTATACTACAGTGAGTATTGTAAACAGAGTGTTAGTACAGTGAGTATTGTAAAAAGAGCTTTAGTACAGTGAGCATTGTAAACAGAGCGATAGTACAGTGAGTATTGTAAACAGAGGGATAGTACAGTGAGTATTTTAAACAGAGCGTTAGTACAGTGAGTATTGTAAACAGAGCGTTAGTACAGTGAGTATTGTAAACAGAGCGTTAGTACAGTGATTATTGTAAACAGAGGGATAGTACAGTGAGTATTGCAATCAGAGGGATAGTACAGTGGCGGGTAGTGTAAACAGAGCATTAGTACAATGAGCATTATAAACAGAGCGTTAGTGCAGTGAGTATTGTAAACAGAGCATTAGTAAAGTGAGTATTGTAAACAGAGCGTTAGTACAGTGAGTATTGTAAACAGAAGGATACAGTGAGTATAGTAAACAGAGCGTTTGTACGGTAAATATTGTAAAAAGAGCGATAGTACAATGAGTTTTGTAACCAGAGCGATAGTACAGTGAGTATTGTAAACAGAGCGTTAGTACAGTGAGTATTGTAAACAGAGCATTAGTACATGAGTATTGTTAACAGAGCGATAGTACAGTTAGTATTGTAAACAGAGCATTAGTACATGAGTATTGTAAACAGAGCGTTAATACAGTGAGTATTGTAAACAGAGTGACAGTACAGTGAGTTTTGTAAACAGAGCATTAGTACAGTGAGTATTGTAAACAGAGTGATAGTACAGTGAATTTTGTAAACAGAGAAATACTACAGTGAGTATTGTAAACAGAGTGCTAGTACAGTGAGTATTGTAAACAGAGGAATAGTGCTGTGAGTATTGTAAACAGAGAGATAGTACAGTGAGTATTTTAAAGAGAGGTATAGTGCAGTGCGGATTGTAATCAGAGCATTAGTACAATGAGTATTATAAACAGAGCGTTTGTAAAGTGAGTATTGTAAACAGAGCGTTAGTACAGTGAGTATTGTAAACAGAAGGATACAGTGAGTATTGTAAACAGAGCGTTTGTAAACATTGTAAATAGAGCGATAGTACAGTGGGTATTGTAAACAGAGCGTTACTATAGTGAGTATTGTATCTAGAGCATTAGTATAGTGAGTATTGTAAACAGAGCATTAGTACAGTGAGTATTGTAAACAAAGCATTAGTACAGTGAGTATTGTAAACAGAAGGATACAGTGAGTATTGTAAACAGAAGGATACAGTGAGTATTGTAAACAGAGCGTTTGTACAGTAAACATTGTAAATAGAGCGATAGTACAGTGGGTATTGTAAACAGAGCGTTACTATAGTGAGTATTGTAACTAGAGCATTAGTATAGTGAGTATTGTAAACAGAGCATTAGTACAGTGAGTATTGTAAACAAAACATTAGTACAGTGAGTATTGTAAACAGAAGGATACAGTGAGTATTGTAAACAGAGCGTTTGTACAGTAAACATTGTAAATAGACCGATAGTACAGTGGGTATTGTAAACAGTGCGTTAGTACAGTGAGTATTGTAAACAGAGTTATAGTACAGTGAGTAGTGTAAACAGAAAGATACAGTGAGTATTGTAAACAGAGCGTTTGTACAGTAAACATTGTAAATAGAGCGATAGTACAGTGGGTATTGTAAACAGAGCGTTAGTACAGTGAGTATTGTAAACAGAGCGATAGTACAGTGGGTATTGTAAACAGAGCGTTACTATAGTGAGTATTGTAACTAGAGCATTAGTATAGTGAGTATTGTAAACAGAGCATTAGTACAGTGAGTATTGTAAACAGAAGGATACAGTGAGTATTGTAAACAGAGCGTTTGTACAGTAAACTTTGTAAATAGAGCGATAGTACAGTGGGTATTGTAAACAGAGCGATAGTACAGTGAGTATTGTAAACAGAGCGATAGTACAGTGAGTATTGTAAACAGAACGTAAGTACAGTGAGTATTGTAAACAGAGCGTTAGTATAGTGGGTATTGTAAACAGAGCGTTAGTACAGTGAGTATTGTAAACAGAGGAATAGTGCAGTGAGTATTGTAAACAGAACGTAAGTACAGTGAGTATTGTAAACAGAGCGTTAGTACAGTGAGTATTGTAAACAGAGCGATAGTACAGTGAGTATTGTAAACAGAACGTAAGTACAGTGAGTATTGTAAACAGAACGTAAGTACAGTGAGTATTGTAAACAGAGCATTAGTACAGTGAGTATTGTAAACAGAGCGATACTACAGTGAGTATTGTAAACAGAGCGTAATTACAGTGAGTATTGTAAACAGAACGTAAGTACAGCGGGTATTGTAAACAGAGCATTAGTACAGTGAGTATTGTAAACAGAGCGATAGTACAGTGAGTATTGTAAACAGAACGTAAGTACAGTGAGTATTGTAAACAGAGCATTAGTACAGTGAGTATTGTAAACAGAGCGATACTACAGTGAGTATTGTAAACAGAGCGTAATTACAGTGAGTATTGTAAACAGAGCGTAAGTACAGTGAGTATTGTAAACAGAGCATTAGTACAGTGAGTATTGTAAACAGAGCGATAGTACAGTGGGTATTGTAAACAGAGCATTAGTACAGTGAGTATTGTAAACAGAGCGTTAGTACAGTGAGTATTGTATTGTAAACAGAAGGATACAGTGAGTATTGTAAACAGAGCATTAGTACAGTGAGTATTGTAAACAGAAGGATACATTGGGTATTGTAAACAGAGCGTTAGTACAGTGAGTATTGTAAACAGAGCGATAGTACAGTGAGTATTGTAAACCGAACGATAGTACAGTGGGTATTGTAAACAGAACGTAAGTACAGTGAGTATTGTAAACAGAACGATAGTACAGTGGGTATTGTAAACAGAACGTAAGTACAGTGAGTATTGTAAACAGAGCTATACTACAGTGAGTATTGTAAACAGAGGGATAGTACTGTGAGTATTGTAAACAGAGCGTTAGTACAGTGGGTATTGTAAACAGAGCGATAGTACAGTGGGTATTGTAAACAGAACGTAAGTACAGTGAGTATTGTAAACAGAGCGTTAGTACAGTGAGTATTGTAAACAGAGCGTTAGTACAGTGAATATTGTAAAGAGAGTGATAGTACAGCGAGTATTGTAAACAGAGTGATAGTACAGTGAGTATTGTAAACAGAGTGATAGTACAGTGAGTATTGTAAACAGAGCTTTAATACAGTGAGTATTGTAAACAGAGCGTTAATACAGTGAGTATTGTAAACAGAGCGATAGTACAGTGAGTATTGTAAACAGAACGTAAGTTCAGTGAGTATTGTAAACAGAGCGTTAGTACAGTGATTATTGTAAACAGAGCTATACTATGTGTGATGTCATCAGTAATGAAATTGAAAACAAGGCGGTTTATAATTAGAAATCTCTGGATTCTGAGAGAATGTGGATCTAAACACTGGCGTCACCTTATATTGTTTGCCAGGCAATATTTATCATAAGTGCAAACACATTTCTTCCTGTGCCATAGTGCAGTCTTATTCAGCTCACTGCTGCTTTAAGATGCAAATTCCTTTTATTTAACTTCATCTTTTTTAATCAAGGCAATAAGATTTGTCTGTGCCAGTTGCTGTGCGGATTAAACACAATAAACAGCATATTAATAAAAGCTTGAACCAAGAAATCGAGCTGCATCTGCAGAAACAAGCTGCTGACTGCTAGAGGTTAATAACACCATTACTAGCTACTCAATTCTGTGTGCGTCTGTAGAGCTTGCTATAAGCCTTCTTTTACTCCTCGTTAATTGAGCTAATAAAACCTCACTGACCCGTCCATGCTGCCATTATCTGCCAGTTTACTAAGACTGGACTGCAATGTTTATTCTGGGATATGGAATCCACCCTTGTACTGACGAGGTGCGATTGATTCTTACTGTAGGGGAGGGTGATATTGGATCCTGAAGCCTCTCAGCGTCAGGGAGCTAAGAATGCCTACTTCTTGAGTAAAACTGGTGATGGCTCAATTTGTCAGCAGTAAAATAGCATAACCTCTGGGAATACAATTCATTGGCTTTTGCATCTGTAACACAAGCACTCAGTATCCCACTTATATGCATTGGTTGCTGCAGTGTTGGCTGGGTATGGAGATACGTGTGTTAGTAAATGTTATGATCACAGAATACCAGTCATAGTAATACTGGCAGCTTGTAGGACAATAGGGGCTGTCAGCTGTGCTTGTGAATTGTAAAGCAATGTCCCCTGTACGGCAGAGCTGTAGAGTCACATTGTGTGTGTGTTAACAGGGGTTGGCATGAGTGACAAGTTTTATCGTAAGCTTATCACGTCTTTAAAAGTGCCACAAGAACTGACACTATGTTGAGGGAGCCTGACAAAATATTCCAAGCTCCTGACATAGTGGCATCACCGAGAGGCGTTTACTATACATGTGATTGGTCGGCGATGCTGGCTATAGATAACAGGAGAAATAGTAACAGGGTCCAGCAGCACAAATATTGCTTCACAGAGATATTTATTGCATTATATCAAAGACAAAACTCCACAAGGTTTAAGGTCAGTTTGACCGAAACGTTGTGGAGTTTTTTTCTGATATAATGCAATAAATATCTTTGTGAAGCAATATTGGTGCTGCTGGACCCTGTTTCTATTAATATTGGGGGTGAGTACAGTACCCCTCAGCGTGCACCTTTTCAGTGGTGTTGGACTTTCTCTTTTGTATATGGCTATAGATAACACCCAGCATTGCCGCCCATATTGGTGATGTATAGTAAAAAATATATATAGTGCCTAACTGCTAATTCTGATACCCCTAAACCCTAATCTCCTAACCACCCCAAATACCATATGGTATGATCAACAATTTGTAAAATACTATGCATTCTTATGTATGATGCATATTCTTTTAACTATTTTTAATTATTTAAATATTGATTATGATTTTAGCAACATAGCATCATAGTTATAATGGGGAGGTTTATTATTTATAGTATAGTTTATTATAGTGAGTATGTGCTAGTTAGCTGGGTCGTGCAAGGGGAGTGTAGGTTAGATGTGATGTAGGTGTAGGCGGTCGGTGGGAGGTAGTGAGGTGGTGCAGGGGCAGTTTAGATTAGATGTGATGTTGTCAGGGTTTGTTCCCTGTTTTGTTTGCCATGTGTTGCTGGCAGCCATTTTACTCACCTCTCTTGCTGACTATGGTGCATTGTAGGGGATGCTGCTCATTTCCTGCACTTCCTTTTATGGCCAGACTGGTGTGCATCATCTGTGTGAGACAGGATGCAGTCTCAGAATTGTGATATCATCACTTATTATTTAAAGGGTCTCTGTTCAGTATGCTTTGCATTTTCGTTGTCTCAGACCTGTTTGTGAGAGTTCCTGTGTATTACCAGGCTGTCTGACGTCCTTCCTGGTTCCTGATCCCTGGCTTGTTCCTGACTCTACTGTTTTCCTTGTTCCTTATTCCGGCTCGTCTGACTACCAGCTCTGGTTTTGACTCCTGGCTTGTTATTTGACTTGTGGACTTTTTATTATTATTTTTGTTATTAATAAAGGTGTGATTATTTTTGCACTTCTCGTCTCAGTCTGATTCCTGGCACCCTGACATTACGCAAATGCCATGAATCCTGATGGTGCTAATAATCCACCTTTACCTGCCATCATTTCCAGGATGGATGAACAGGATCACCGCTTGGATCAATTTGCACTAGCCCTGCAAACCCTGCTGACTCGCACTGCACATTTGGATCAAAGTGTCCCACAAGTTATGACTGCTCCTGTTTCCGCTGCTGCACCTAGTCCTACCAGGAGCATGTCCTGTTCTGCACCTCTACCTCAGCGATATGGAGGCGATCCTATTCAGTGCAGAGGGTTTTTGAACCAGGTGGCCATTTACTTTGAGATGTTACCTCAGGCGTTTCCCTCTGACAGAGCTAAGGTGGGATTTCTCATCTCGTTACTCTCTGACACAGCTTTTGCCTGGGCTAATCCCTTGTGGGAGACTAATAAACCTGTGATTTCAAATTACCCTGAATTTGTGGCCTCCTTTCGAAGGGTATTTGATGTTCTGGCTCGCTCCTCCTTTGCTGCTAAACGACTCATGTCCATTCAGCAAGGTACAAAATCTGTTGCTCAGTATGCTATTGAGTTCCGTACGCTTGCCGCAGAGGTTGGTTGGAACAATGAAGCCCTTGTTGCCGCCTTCTTTCATGGGCTCTCTGATGCGATTAAAGACGAAGTTGCTGCCAGAGATTTACCAGAGGATCTCGAGGCATTGGTGTCTTTTTTGATCCTAATTGACATCAGACTCAGAGAGAGGCCCTCTTTCAAGGAGCGTTTGCGGAAGCCTCCTGTTCTGTTGTCTCCTACATGTTTGTTCCCACCCATGCCTCCCTCACCTCCCGTGCCTCTTGGTCCCGAGTCACCAGGTACTGCTGAGCCGATGCAGTTGGGATTCACGCGTCTCTCTGCGGTGGAGAGGGCCTTTAGGAGGAGGGAGGGGCTCTGCCACTTAAGGAGAAACCTTTGGTCACGGTTGTCCTTTCCTGGGTGGACCCCTCCATAGTCACCCAGGCTCTTGTTGACTCCGGTGCTGCTGGCTATTTCATTGACTGAGCTTTTGTATCAAAGCACTCCATTTCTGTTTTGCCTTGGTCCGTTCTGCTTGCTATTGAGGCCATTGATGGCAGGCCACTTCAGCCCGCACTCGTTACTCACGAAACTGCTCCGTTGTCTATGGCTGTTGGGGCTCTCCATTTTGAAACCCTTCAGTTCCAGGTGATAAACTCTCCGCATTTTCCGGTTGTACTGGGTTATCCCTGGCTCCAAAAGCACAATCCCAGTCTCGACTGGCGCAGGTCCGAAATTTTGTCGTGGTCCCCGCAATGTATTTCCACTTGTCTTCGGAAACCAGTTAAAGTCTTGTGCACTTCTTCGGTATCTCAATTACCAGAGGGGTACCGAGAGTTCCTAGACGTTTTTGACAAGGTGCGTGCCGGTACGTTGCCTCCTTACCGGTCTTACGATTGTGCCATAGACCTGCAACCCAGAACCATTCCTCCTCGGGGCCGGGTTTACCCTCTGTCTCTTGCAGAGAATTGTGCTATGGAGGAGTATGTTGCCGATGCTCTGTCACGGGGGATCATCCGCAAATCCGGCTCTCTTGCAGGGGCTGGCTTCTTCTTTGTGAAGAAAAAGGGTGGCGAGTTAAGACCATGCATCGATTATAGGGGTCCTAATCGTCTTACCATTAAGAATGCTTACCCTATTCCGCTCATTACGGAACACTTTGACTGCCTCAAGGGACCTACGGTCTTTACTAAACTTGATTTGAGAGGAGCGTACAATCTCGTTAGGATCAAGGAGGGCCACGAATGGAAAACAGCATTTAACACCAGGAGCGGGCATTATGGGTATCTTCTATTGCCCTTTGGCTTATGTAATGCTCCTGCTGTTTTCCAGGAATTTATTAATGATGTTCTACGAGATATGTTGCAACAGTGTGTTGTGGTGTACTTAGACGACATCCTCATACACTCACCCACACTTGAGGCTCATCGTTCTGATGTTACACGGGTTCTTCAGAGACTACGTGAGAACGGCCTGTTTTGTAAACTTGAGAAATGTGAGTTCCATCAGACTCAAGTAACCTTCCTAGGTTATGTTATCTCCGTTGCAGGGTTCTCCATGGATCCTGACAAGTTATCTGCGGTTCTGCAGTGGCCTCGCCCAGTTGGTCTTCGGTCTATTCAACGTTTTTTGGGCTTCTCCAATTACTATAGAAAGTTTATTAAAAACTTTTCTTCCTTGGTCAAACCTATCACAGACATGACCCTTAAAGAGAATGATCCACTCCATTGATCACCTACTGCCGTTAAGGCCTTTGATGGTCTTAAGACTGCCTTTGCTGCAGCTCCAGTTCTGGCTCATCCTAACCCTGTCCTGCCTTTCATTCTTGAGGTCGATGCGTCTGAGACTGGAGTAGGTACCCTCTTGTCTCAACGTCCTACGCCTGACGGTTCCTTGCATCCGTGTGGTTTCTTCTCTAAGAAATTGTCTCCAGCGGAGTGCAATTATGAAATTGACGACAGGGAATTACTGGCCATTATTTTGGCACTCAAGGAATGGATGCATCTTCTCGAGGGTACTAGCGTGCCAGTGCTCATTCTTACTGACCACAAGAGTTTAACTTATAATTTAACTTATCTATCTGAAGCAAAACGTTTGTCGCCCCGACAGGCCAGATGGGCGCTATTTTTGTCTCGGTTTAATTATGTGGTCTCCTACCTGCCTGGTAGTAAGAATGTTTGGGCTGATGCCCTCTCTCGACAATTTTCACCTCTGTCCAAGGAGGAGTCTGTACCTACTCCTATTATTCCTCCTGACCATATTTTAGCTACCATACGTACTAATTTGACTTCTCCCTTGGGGGAGGAGATCCTGGCTGCACAAACCAATGCACCTCCTGAGAAACCTAGTGGTAAGGGTTTTGTTCCTGAGAATCTTCAAACTAAACTTTTGCACACTTACCACAATCCTAAAGCCGCAGGTCACCCAGGCAAGAACCAAATGATTTGGTCTGTCACTCGACAATTCTGGTGGCCAGGTCTTCGTTCTGATGTTGCTGTGTATGTTGCCTCCAGCTCAGTTTGTGCACAGAATAAGACTCCTCAACGTCTTCCTGTGGGTCTTCTTTAACCTATTGCTAATGGTGAGTGTCCTTGGACACATCTTTCCATGGACTTCATTGTCGAGCTCCCTGTTTCCAATGGCAATACTGTTATCCTTATGGTGGTTGACCGTTTTTCTAAAATGTCACATTGCATTCCCTTGATGAAGTTGCCTACCGCTCAGGAGCTTGCTTCAATTTTTGCCCGGGAGGTTATCCCCATTCATGGCGAATTATGGGTTTCAACCATCCTTGTTGCCCGATTCATTCATGTCTCAGGGTATTCCGGCTTTGGAGGAGCATCTTCGGCAACTCCGTTCCATGTGGGTGCAGATTCAGGATTGCCTTCATCGTTTTATGCAGCACCAAAAGTTCCAGGCTGATCGTAGGCCCACGCCTTCCTACCAGGTTGGTGAGATAGTTTGGCTGTCCTCCTGCAACTTGACCCTTCGTGTGCCTTCCAATAAACTGGCTCCCCATTATGTTGGTCCTTTTTGAATACTCCGACAGGTCAATCCTGTGGCCTACGCTCTTGACCTTCCACCTGCAATGCGCATCTCCAATGTTTTTCATGTCTCCCTCTTGAAACCATTGGTTTGTAATCGGTTTACCACTGTGTTGCCTCGTCTCCGTCCTATCTTTGTTGACAACCATGAGGAGTATGAGGTCAGCAGCATTATTGACTCTCGTAGGTCCAGGGGCCGTGTACAGTATTTGGTTCACTGGAGGGGCTACAGTCTGGAGGAGCGTTCTTGGGTTCCCTCCTCTGATGTTCATGCTCCCGCCTTCCTCCGTGCCTTCCATGCCCGTTTCCCCAATAAGCCTTTTGTCCTCCCGCGGGGGAGGGGTCGTTGAGGGGAGGGTACTGTCAGGGTACTGTCAGGGTTTTTTCCCTGTTTTGTTTGCCATGTGCTGCTGGCAGCCATTTTACTCACCTCTCTTGCTGACTATGGTGCATTGTGGGGGATGGTGCTCATTTCCTGCACTTCCTTTTATGGCCATACTGGTGTACATCATCTGTGTGAGACAGGATGCAGTCTCAGAATTGTGATGTCATCACTTATTATTTAAAGGGCCTCTGTTCAGTATGCTTTTCCTTTGCGTTGTCTCAGACCTGTTTGTGAGAGTTCCTGTGTATTACCTGGCTGTCTGACGTCCCTCCTGGTTCCTGATCTTTGGCTTGTTCCTGACTCTGCTGTTTTCCTTGTTCCTGATTCCGGCTTGTCTGACTTCGCTTTGGCTCCTGACTCGGCTCGTCTGACTACCAGCTCTGGTTTTGACTCCTGGCTTGTTATTTGACTTGTGGACTTTTTATCATTTTTGTTGTTATTAATAAAGGTGTGATTATTTTTGCACTTCTCGTCTCAGTCTGATTCCTGGCACCCTGACAGATGTAGATATAGGTGTTCAGGGAGAGTTAGCGGGCGGGCTAATGGGAGCTTGGCAGGGCGTGCTAATGGGAGTAGCGGGGCATGCTAATGGGAGCACTTTGCTTTTGACACATCAACCCAAGATTGATATGTTTGAATCAGCGAAGTGCAGGTTGTGAGGAGGGTAGTGGCCATGTTTTTCTCGTTAGCTATCAGCTGTCGAGACAATATCATTTGAGATAGTTAGTGTAGGTGTAATTAAACTTAGGTTCCCAATATTTGGAGTGTGCTTACACGGAAACTAATTTTAGTTTCATTGAGCGCACTGTCTGCGTCATGTAGGTCCATTTTAAATAGGGCCCCCCGGCTGCAGCAATATGCCAAGGAGCAGCGATGTCTGTGATGCGGGTGGTGATGTCACGTTCTCATTGTCTTCTATGGGAGAGACATCACTGGCATTGCTCGGACATGCCACTTTTCTTTGACTATCTCAACAAACTGCCAGACTGACGAGGCCAGTGAGGCAGTTTCTCGACTGTCTGTTGATGCTTTGAATATCGGGGCCTATCTGTCTCTTTCTTCCCTCTCATTATCTTTCTATTCCCTCCCCCCTTTCTCTCAGTCTTTCTTCTCCTGTTTCTATTTTTCTCCTTATCTCAGTCTCTTCCCTCCCCTCTAAGCATCTATCTCTTCCTTGTCCATATTTCTCTCTCCTTCCCTCTCCAACTTCTCTTCCCGCTCCCCATTTTTCCCTGTCCCCATCTTTCCCATTCCACACTCTCTCCCCATCTCCATCTTTGCTGCCTCAGTTCTTTTTTGAACAAACAGAGTCAGTTTTGGCATGAGCCCCTCATAAGCATAATCTGTGCTTGCTCATGCCGGTTATGGTACCATAAAGGGCTACAAGGTGGCGACAGAACCAGGGGCACCACAGCAGCAAACGGCACTCTCAATCCTGTTGCCAGGTGCCACAGCTATTGTGCATTACATATAGTCGTTATTTTTCTATAGGCTCAGTGCATCATTGTCATGGTTCCAAATAAAGATGCAGTGTTAAGTGGCCTCTTACAAAAACAAACATGCTACATGTGATGCGCTCTAAGTAATGATATGACGTCAGCCACAGGTAAGTGGGATCACAGTTTTCCTATACGTAAAAGCCCCACTACCATAAATGTTCTCAGCTAACAAACCTGAACTGCTTACTTCTGTTTGCACTATCCAGTATATGGATTATATTATTAACAGATAAACATTTATACTATATGGATCTTTTACTATTAAGGAAATATGATTCAGTGGCATCTTAGAAAACTTTAGTCCACTTGGGTACCAGGAAACCCCCCCATTAATTAAAGCATGCTCTCTTACATGATGAAAATGGAATGTCTAGTGACTTGTTTAAATCCTATGTACATAAGTAATTTTTTTTAGATGGACTGTAAGATTGGCTGATCCATGATCTTAATGTTGCTTCATCCTGAACAGTTAAAATGATCAGTTTCTTCCTGATCTATGGATCTGACAACCTATTTAGGGACAAGAAGAGGACGGGGACAAATGTCCTGACGTGGTGTGTAGAGTCAGGAAATCAGTATGTTTGTGATAAAGGTCAGCACATTCATTCACGCTGATAGGAAAACTATCTGCTATTCTGTAGCAAACACTTTGAATCTTTGAAAAATAAAAAGTGAAAACTTGGTGGAAAATGAATCTGATTTCTTACTTTTTCTATTCAGGTAGACAGATCCCCTCTGACCTGTTAGCATTTCCATCACACGCTAAGATGCGCCAGCTGTAGGAGGTTTGCTCTCAAGTGTTTGTGCTTGGAAGAGCTTGGTGAATTGCATTTGGAAGAAACATAACAGGGTCACCTCTGCCTCCGCATTGGGTTAAAACTTAGTTTATGAAAGTCTGTTACTCAGTTTGCAGTCAGCCTCACCAGAGACCAAGAGCAATTACTTTTGAAGCAAGTCCTATCTAAAATGTACACTACCTTTGAACTGCACGGTCCCCTGCCCTAGCAATCTATAAGCATATGGGGGTGGCAGTGAATGGACTTGTTCTGTTTGAACAGTGATAGTCTGGTAAAGCCTTTCAATTTGCATGATAAAGGCCAACAAGCTCTGCTGTAGGCACAGAGTGGCTTTGACACTGTCTTTGGTACAGCTTAATATATTGTAAGATTCTGGCTGGAAAATGGTTTGTTGTGAAGTAAATACGAGATTTTGTCTGTGTGTTAACTTAGCTCAGGCATCTGGAAATATCTTAATTTAAGAAATGGCTCTTGTAACAGCCTATTTTCAAGAAAAGAAACACAGATTTCTTCAATAAACTGGTCATAAAATAGGACGCCACTAGAAAGGGATCAGTTCCTGTTGGCGATGGGAAGAGTAAGTGATGTCTTTTTTTGCCACCCAGGGATTTGCAAAGAACCAATATGCTCTGTATAACAAGCAAACCTTGGAAACATCAAACAAGACCCAGTGCAAATTTATTTGGAAATAACTTAACATATTTTAAAAGAGCAATAGAATAATGAAGCAAAAGACAATCTTCACATATCTACTGGATAATGTTGAATGCTGATAACCAAAGCAAATTTGAATATATAGGGGCATTTCTAAGGAAAAAACTGGCACAGGACATCTATCTATTTATATAGAGAGATTAATGCAATCAAAATAACGTTTTCATCAAAGTCAACAAATACACCATGCACGTCCTGCCTCTGATAAGTAATGTGTAGTGCTTAAAGGGATAGTAAAGTCAGAATGAAATAGATAGGGCGCGTCATTTCAAACAACTTTCTAATTTACTTTCATCATTAAATTTGTTTTGTTCTCTTGTTATTCTTAGTTAAAAGCTAAACCTAGGTAGGCTCATATGCTAATTTTTAAACCCTTGAAGACTGCCTCTTATGTGAATGCATTTGACAGTTTTTCACAGCTAGAGGGCGTTAGTTCACGTGTTTCATATAGATAATATTGTGCTCATGCACGTGAAGTTATTTAAGAGTCTGCACTAATTGCCTGTAATGCAAGTCTGTCAAAAGATCTGAGATAAGGAGACAGTCTGCAGATGCTTAGATACAAGGTAATCACAGAGGTAAAAAGTGTATTAATATAACTGAGATAAGGGGGCAGTCTGCAGAGGCTTAGATACAAGGTAACCGCAGAGGTAAAAAGTGTATTAATATAACTGAGATAAGGAGCAGTCTGCAGATGCTTAGATACAAGGTAATCACAGAGGTAAAATGTATATTAATATAACTGAGATAAGGGGCAGTCTGCAGAGGCTTAGATACAAGGTAACTACAGAGGTAAAAAGTATATTAATATAACTGAGATAAGGAGCAGTCTGCAGATGCTTAGATACAAGGTAATCACAGAGGTAAAATGTATATTAATATAACTGAGATAAGGGGTCAGGCTGCAGAGGCTTAGATACAAGGTAACCACAGAGGTAAAAAGTGTATTAATATAACTGAGATAAGGAGCAGTCTGCAGAGACTTAGATACAAGGTAATCACAGAGGTAAAAAGTATATTAATATAACTGTGTTGGTTATGCAAAACTGGGGAATGGGTAATAAAGGGATTATCTATCTTTTTAAACAATAACATTTTTGGTGTTTACTATCCCTTTAAAACAGACTAATACATACTTGGAATTTGAGTCCACCATTCTCTTACACACCTTTCTATGTTGATGAAAACAATGTGTGGGGAATCCAGTTACTTTAAGCATAGTGCATTTGGCTTATCCATGCTTGCACATATTACCTAGACTGTGAGTATAGTGCTCCACATTAATAAGACAATGTTTTGTATATCCGCTAATGCTGCCCTTATACTAATCTATTTTAGTTCCTTGTAGAAACAATATGGGCAAACCATGGGGATTTTTCTTCCCAATCCATTTAAAGGGACAGTCAACACCAATATTTTTATTCTTTAAAAATATAGATAATCCCTTTATTACCCATTCCCTAGTTTTGCATAACCAATACAGTTATAATAATATACATTTTACCTCTGTGATTACCTTATAGCTAAGCCTTTTCTGACAGCCCACTGATCACATGACTTTATTTATTATCTATTGACTTGCATTTTAGCCAATTAGTGCTGTGTTATCCACAACCCATGGGAGTGAGCACAATGTTAGCTATAAGGCCCACATGAACTAGCAGTCTCCTGTTGAGAAAAGCAAATAAAAAAGCATGTGATGAGGCTGTCTGTAGTGGCTTAGAAACCGGCTAAAATGTAAAGGTTTAGAGATTATAAAGTATATTAATATAACAATGTTGGTTGTGCAAAGCTGGGGAATGGGTAGTAAAGGTGTTATCTTATTAAACAATAAAAATGTTAGTGTTGACTGTCCCTTTAATACATTATTTTCTGGTTGTACACTACATTTCACATATAGGGCTAGATTATAAGTGGCCAGTGTACACCCATTGTCATAGACACTACTATAAAGAAGAATATGCACAGGTACTGATCTAACAATCCAGTATAAAACCTTTTAAAAACGTACTGGGGATTCGCTTGTGCGCAATTGACTTTCAACTTGTAATACATGTTTGAGCAGTGTTTGACCACGAGCAAAAATGTAAATTAGCTCTCCACTTGTAATCTGGCTCTTAGGAGCCTATTTATCAAGGGCCGAAAGGCCCCTGATACCCCTGTTTCTCCATGCCGGAAATGGCAGTTATGAAGCAGCGGCCTTAAGACCGCTGCTCCTTAACTGGTCCGCCGCCTCTGAGGCTGCGGACATCAATTCGCCTGATCTCATACGATCGGGCTGATTAACACCCCCTGCTTGGGGCCGATTGGCCGTGAATCTGCAGGGGGTGGCATTACACAAGCATTTCACTAGAACTGCTTGCGCAGTGATAAATGCGATGTTTGGCGGATCATGTCCGCCAGACATTGATAAATCGGCCCCTCTATCTTTACATTAATAGTGTAAGATATTTTTTGATTTGTCGCATAATATAAATGATCAGTTTCAACATTTAAAAAAACAGATTTATTAGATTTTTATGGATAAAAAAAGACACAGAGGGCTGGTCCCTGCGTTGGTTTACTCATCTATAGAGCATCAGTGTAAATCACAGCATTATGATAAGATCCTATACACTAAAGGAAATGTTCTGGTAGATTACACATTCGCTTGCGATTCTGCGTTTACAATACTCAGATTTTTTTTTTCTTAAGAAGCCAGAAGCCATTAGACAGCTCTAGCCATGTTCCCCTTGCAGCCATTGTGTGCACAATGTGAGTAAGGCGCATTCTTACCGCTGGCTCCTATGTACACTCTTTATTATTGTGAAAATGAGTTTTCTGTTCTGACGCTGAATCGCAGGACATATTTACCCTTGAAATTGATATTGACAAAGTTTAATAAATGTTTCACAGTAGGCAGATATTACAGCCCCTAGGGAAAGGGCAGCGTGATGTGAGATTTCTGTGGCTTATCATAACGTATCTCAGTCACGAACTGTGCAATGCTGAAGAATGTAGTGCACTATAGCATCTGTGTTTCTCATGTACATTGTCAAGTCTTGGTCCAGTCATACAGCTGTCTGTAATGTAAGGTATTCACCACTGTATATATACAGCATAGATAGAACATCCCATAGAATCCCATAGAATCGTCTTCTTTCTCATGATAAAAACACACAAACATACAACATAAGATTTTGGGACTTTTTCAGTTTGTGAATAAATTGCATTTTGTACAGCATGCCACGAATCTGACAAATTTCTGCTATATATACTTTATAAACATTATATACTTTATAAACATTATATACTTTATATACATTATATACTTTATATACATTATATACTTTATAAACATTATATACTTTATATACAGTATATACTTTATAAACATTATATACTTTATATACATTATAAACATTATATACAGTATATACTTTATAAACATTATATACATTATATACTTTATAAACATTATATACATTATATACTTTATAAACATTATATACTTTATATACATTATATACTTTATAAACATTATATACATTACAGGGAGTGCAGAATTATTAGGCAAATGAGTATTTTGACCACATCATCCTCTTTATGCATGTTGTCTTACTCCAAGCTGTATAGGCTCGAAAGCCTACTACCAATTAAGCATATTAGGTGATGTGCATCTCTGTAATAAGAAGGGGTGTGGTCTAATGACATCAACACCCTATATCAGGTGTGCATAATTATTAGGCAACTTCCTTTCCTTTGGCAAAATGGGTCAAAAGAAGGACTTGACAGGCTCAGAAAAGTAAAAAATAGTGAGATATCTTGCAGAGGGATGCAGCACTCTTAAAATTGCAAAGCTTCTGAAGCGTGATCATCGAACAATCAAGCGTTTCATTCAAAATAGTCAACAGGGTCGCAAGAAGCGTGTGGAAAAACCAAGGCGCAAAATAACTGCCCATGAACTGAGAAAAGTCAAGCGTGCAGCTGCCAAGATGCCACTTGCCACCAGTTTGGCCATATTTCAGAGCTGCAACATCACTGGAGTGCCCAAAATCACAAGGTGTGCAATACTCAGAGACATGGCCAAGGTAAGAAAGGCTGAAAGACGACCACCACTGAACAAGACACACAAGCTGAAACGTCAAGACTGGGCCAAGAAATATCTCAAGACTGATTTTTCTAAGGTTTTATGGACTGATGAAATGAGAGTGAGTCTTGATGGGCCAGATGGATGGGCCCGTGGCTGGATTGGTAAAGGGCAGAGAGCTCCAGTTCCACTCAGACACCAGCAAGGTGGAGGTGGAGTACTGGTTTGGGCTGGTATCATCAAAGATGAGCTTGTGGGGCCTTTTCGGGTTGAGGATGGAGTCAAGCTCAACTCCCAGTCCTACTGCCAGTTTCTGGAAGACACCTTCTTCAAGCAGTGGTACAGGAAGAAGTCTGCATCCTTCAAGAAAAACATGATTTTCATGCAGGACAATGCTCCATCACACGCGTCCAAGTACTCCACAGCGTGGCTGGCAAGAAAGGGTATAAAAGAAGAAAATCTAATGACATGGCCTCCTTGTTCACCTGATCTGAACCCCATTGAGAACCTGTGGTCCATCATCAAATGTGAGATTTACAAGGAGGGAAAACAGTACACCTCTCTGAACAGTGTCTGGGAGGCTGTGGTTGCTGCTGCACGCAATGTTGATGGTGAACAGATCAAAACACTGACAGAATCCATGGATGGCAGGCTTTTGAGTGTCCTTGCAAAGAAAGGTGGCTATATTGGTCACTGATTTGTTTTTGTTTTGTTTTTGAATGTCACAAATGTATATTTGTGAATGTTGAGATGTTATATTGGTTTCACTGGTAAAAATAAATAATTGAAATGGGTATATATTTGTTTTTTGTTAAGTTGCCTAATAATTATGCACAGTAATAGTCACCTGCACACACAGATATCCCCCTAAAATAGCTATAACTAAAAACAAACTAAAAACTACTTCCAAAACTATTCAGCTTTGATATTAATGAGTTTTGTGGGTTCATTGAGAACATGGTTGTTGTTCAATAATAAAATTAATCCTCAAAAATACAACTTGCCTAATAATTCTGCACTCCCTGTATATACTTTATAAACATATACATTATATACTTTATATACAGTATATACTTTATAAACAGTATATACTTTATATACTTTATATACATTATATACTTTATACACATTATATACATTATAAACATTATATACATTATATACTTTATAAACATTATATACTTTATAAACATTATATACTCTATATACTTTATAAACATTATATACTTTATAAACATTATATACATTATATACTTTATATACATTATATACTTTATAAACATTATATACATTATATACTTTATAAACATATACATTATATACTTTATATACAGTATATACATTATATACTTTATATACTTTATATACTTTATAAACATTATATACTTTTTATACTTTATATACATTATATACTTTATAAACATTATATACTTTATATACATTATATACTTTATATACATGATATACTTTATAAACATTATATACTTTATATACATTATATAATTTATAAACATTATATACTTTATATACATTATATACTTTATATACATTATATAATTTATATACATTATATACTTTATATACATTATATACATTATATACTTTATATACTTTATATACTTTATAAACATTATATACTTTTTATACTTTATATACATTATATACTTTATAAACATTATATACTTTATATACATGATATACTTTATAAACATTATATACTTTATATACATTATATAATTTATAAACATTATATACTTTATATACATTATATACTTTATATACATTATATACTTTATATACATTATATACTTTATAAACATTATATACTTTATATAGTATATACTTTATATACATTATATACTTTATATACATTATATATTATTATATACTGTATATACAGTATATATTTTATATACAGTATATACTTTATAAACATTATATACTTTATATACATTATATACTTTATATACATTATATACTTTATAAACATTATATACTTTATATACAGTATATACTTTATATACATTATATACTTTATATACATTATATACTTTATATACATTATATATTATTATATACTGTATATACAGTATATATTTTATATACAGTATATACTTTATAAACATTATATACTTTATATAAATTATATACTTTATATACATTATATACTTTATATACATTATATACTTTATATACATTATATACTTTATAAACATTATATACTTTATATACAGTATATACTTTATATACATTATATACTTTATATACATTATATACTTTATATATATACATTATATACTTTATATACATTATATATTATTATATACTGTATATACAGTATATATTTTATATACAGTATATACTTTATAAACATTATATACTTTATATACATTATATACTTTATAAACATTATATACATTATATACTTTATAAACATGATATACTTTATATACATTATATACTTTATATACAGTATATACTTTATAAACATTATATACTTTATATACATTATATACTTTATAAACATTATATACATTATAAACATTATATACATTATAAACATTATATACTTTATATACATTATATACTTTATAAACATTATATACTTTATAAACATTATATACATTATATACTTTATAAACATTATAAACATTATATACATTATATACTTTATATACTTTATATACATTTTATACTTTATAAACATTATATACTTTATATACATTATATACTTTATAAACATTATATACTTTATATACATTATATACTTTATATACATTACATACTTTATAAACATTATATACATTATATACTTTATAAACATATATATTATATACTTTATAAACATTATATACATTTTATACTTTATAAACATTATATACTTTATATACAGTATATACTTTATAAACATTATATACATTATATACTTTATAAACATTATATACTTTGTATACATTATATACTTTGTATACATTATATACTTTGTAAACATTATATACATTTTATACTTTATATACATTATATACATTATATACTTTGTAAACATTATATACATTATATACTTTATATACATTATATACATTATATACATTATATACTTTGTAAACATTATATACATTATATACTTTGTAAACATTATATACATTATATGCTTTATATACATTATATAGCAATTACAAGACACAGGAAGTTTTAACCAGTGTGTATTGGTATCAGCATTTACTGAAGGGAACAAAGCTTGTAAGAGTCTCTTATCTCTGTATCTCACTTCACTCTCTCCCGTCTCTCTCCCTCTGTCTCTCACTCTATCTTGCTGCCTCCTTCTTTCCCCCCTTTCACTGTATCACATTGCCCTCTCTCCCCCTCTCACTGTATCACATTACCCTTTCTCCCCTTTCACTGTATCACATTACCCTCTCTCCCCTTTCACCTTATCACATTACCCTCTCCCCCTCTCACTGTATCACATTACATTCTCTCCCCTCTCACTGTATCACATTACCCTCTCTCCCCTTTCACCTTATCACATTACCCTCTCTCCCCTTTCACTGTATCACATTACCCTCTCTCCCCTTTCACTGTATCACATTACACTCTCTCCCCTCTCACTGTATCACATTACCCTCTCTCCCCTTTCACTGTATCACATTACCCTCTTTCCCCCTCTCACTGTATCACATTACCCTCTCTCCCCCTCTCACTGTATCACATTACCTTCTCTCTCCTCTCACTGTATCACATTACCCTCTCCCCCCTTTCACTGTATCACATTACCCTCTCCCCCCTTTCACTGTATCACTTTACCCTCTCCCCCTCTCACTGTGTCGCATTACCCTCTCTCTCCCTCTCACTGTATCACACTACCCTCTCTCACTGTATCACATTACCCTCTCTCCCCCTTTCACTGTATCACATTACCCTTTTTCCCCCTTTCACTGTATCACATTACCCTCTTTCCCCCTTTCACTGTATCACATTACCCTGTCTCCCCCTATCACTGTGTCACATTACCCTCTCTACCCCTCTCCCTGTGTCACATTACCCTCTCTACTCCTCTCAATGTGTCACATTACCCTCTCCCCCCTCTCACTGTGTCACATTACCCTCTCCCCCTCTCACTGTATCACATTACCCTCTCCCCCTCTCACTGTATCACATTACCCTCTCTCCCCCTTTCACTGTGTCACATTACCCTCTCTCCCCCTTTCACTTTGTCACGTTACCCTCTCTCCCCCTTTCACCGTGTGACATTAGCCTCACTCCCCTTTCACTGTGTCACATTACCCTCTCTCCCCTTTCACTGTGTCACATTACCCTCTCTCCCCTTTCACTGTGTCACATTACTCTCTCTCCCCTTTCACTGTGTCACATTACCCTCTCTCTCCCTTTCACTGTGTCACATTACCCTCTCTCCCCCTCTCACTGTATCACATTACCCTCTCCTCCTCTCAGTGTATCACATTACCCTCTCCCCCTCTCACTGTATTACATTACCCTCCCCCCCTCTCACTGTATTACATTACCCTCTCCCCCTCTCACTGTATCACATTACTCTCTCTCCCCCTTGCACTGTTTCACATTACCTTCTCTCTCCCCCTTGCAATGTGTCACATTATCCTCTCTCCCCCTTTCACTGTGTCACATTACCCCCTCTCACTGTGTCACATTACCCCCTCTCCCCCTCTCACTGTGTCACATTACCCCCTCTCCCCCTCTCACTGTCACATTACCCCCTCTCACTGTGTCACATCACCCTCTCCCCCCTCTCACTGTATCACATCACCCTCTCCCCCCTCTCACTGTATCACATCACCCTCTTTCCCCCTCTCACTGTGTCACATTACCCCCTCTCCCCCTCTCACTGTGTCACATCACCCTCTCTCCCCCCTCTCACTGTATCACATCACCCTCTTTCCCCCTCTCACTGTATCACATTACCCCCTCTCCCCCTCTCACTGTATCACATCACCCTCTTTCCCCCTCTCACTGTGTCACATCACCCTCTCTCCCCCTCTCACTGTATCACATCACCCTCTCTCCCCCTCTCACTGTATCACATTACCCTTTCTCCCCCTTTCACTGTGTCACATTACCCCCTCTCCCCCTCTCATTGTATCACATTACCCTCTCTCCCCCTCTCACTGTATCACATTACCCTCTCTCCCCTTTCACTGTGTCACATTAGCCCCTCTCCCCCTCTCACTGTGTCACATTACCCTCTCTCCCCCCTCTCACTGTATCACATTACCCTCTCCCCCTCTCACTGTATCACATTACCCTCTTTCCCCCTCTCACTGTGTCACATTACCCCCTCTCCCCCTCTCACTGTGTCACATTACCCTCTCTCCCCCTCTCACTGTATCACATTACCCTCTTTCCCCCTCTCACTGTGTCACATTACCCCCTCTCCCCCTCTCACTGTGTCACATTACCCTCTCTCCCCCTCTCACTGTATCACATTACCCTCTCCCCCTCTCACTGTATCACATTACCCTCTCTCCCCCTCTCACTGTGTCACATTACCCTCTCTCCTCCTTTCACTGTCACATTACCCTCTCTCCCCCTTTCACTGTATCACATTACCCTCTCCCCCTCTCACTGTATCACATTACCCTCTCTCCCCTTTGCACTGTGTCACATTACCCCCTCTCACTGTAGCACATTACCCTTTCTCCCCCTCTCACTGTATCACATTACCCTCTCTCCAACTCTCACTGTATCACATTACCCTTTCTCCCCCTCTCACTGTATCACATTACCCTTTCTCCCCCTCTCACTGTATCACATTACCCTCTCTCCAACTCTCACTGTGTCACATTACCCTCCCCCCTCTCGATCTATCACATTACCCTCTCCATCTATCACATTACCCTCTCCCCCTCTAACTGTATCACATTACCCTCTCTCCCCTTTGCACTGTGTCACATTACCCCCTCTCACTGTATCACATTACCCTTTCTCCCCCTCTCACTGTATCACATTACCCTCTCTCAACTCTCACTGTATCACATTACCCTCTCCCCCTCTCAATGTGTCGCATTACCCTCTCCCTCTCACTGTATCACACTACCCTCTCTCACTGTATCACATTACCCTCTCTCCCCCTTTCACTGTATCACATTACCCTCTTTCCCCCTTTCACTGTATCACATTACCCTCTTTCCCCCTTTCACTGTATCACATTACCTTGTCTCCCCCTATCACTGTGTCACATTACCCTCTCTACCCCTCTCCCTGTGTCACATTACCCTCTCTACTCCTCTCACTGTGTCACATTACCCTCTCCCCCCTCTCACTGTGTCACATTACCCTCTCCCCCTCTCACTGTATCACATTACCCTCTCCCCCTCTCACTGTATCACATTACCCTCTCTCCCCCTTTCACTGTGTCACATTACCCTCTCTCCCCCTTTCACTGTGTCACATTAGCCTCACTCCCCTTTCATTGTGTCACATTACCCTCTCTCCCCTTTCACTGTGTCACATTACCCTCTCTCCCCTTTCACTGTGTCACATTACCCTCTCTCTCCCTTTCACTGTGTCACATTACCCTCTCTCCCCCTCTCACTGTATCACATTACCCTCTCCTCCTCTCACTGTATCACATTACCCTCTCCCCCTCTCACTGTATTACATTACCCTCTCCCCCTCTCACTGTGTCACATTACCCCCTCTCCCCCTCTCACTGTGTCACATTACCCCCTCTCCCCCTCTCACTGTGTCACATCACCCTCTCTCCCCCTCTCACTGTATCACATCACCCTCTTTCCCCCTCTCACTGTGTCACATTACCCTCTCTCCCCCTCTCACTGTCACATCACCCTCTCTCCCCCTCTCACTGTATCACATCACCCTCTTTCCCCCTCTCACTGTATCACATTACCCCCTCTCCCCCTCTCACTGTATCACATCACCCTTTCTCCCCCTTTCACTGTGTCACATTACCCCCTCTCATTGTATCACATTACCCTCTCTCCCCCTCTCACTGTATCACATTACCCTCTCTCCCCTTTCACTGTGTCACATTACCCCCTCTCACTGTGTCACATTACCCTCTCTCCCCCTCTCACTGTATCACATTACCCTCTCCCCCTCTCACTGTATCACATTACCCTCTTTCCCCCTCTCACTGTGTCACATTACCCCCTCTTCCCCTCTCACTGTGTCACATTACCCTCTCTCCCCCTCTCACTGTATCACATTACCCTCTCCCCCTCTCACTGTATAACATTACCCTCTCTCCCCCTCTCACTGTGTCACATTACCCTCACTCCCCCTTTCACTGTATCACATTACCCTCTCCCCCTCTCACTGTATCACATTACCCTCTCCCCCTCTCACTGTATCACATTACCCTCTCTCCCCCTCTCACTGTGTCACATTACCCTCCCCCTCTCGATCTATCACATTACCCTCTCCCCCTCTAACTGTATCACATTACCCTTTCTCCCCCTTTCACTGTGTCACATTACCCCCTCTCATTGTATCACATTACCCTCTCTCCCCCTCTCACTGTATCACATTACCCTCTCTCCCCTTTCACTGTGTCACATTACCCCCTCTCACTGTGTCACATTACCCTCTCTCCCCCTCTCACTGTATCACATTACCCTCTCCCCCTCTCACTGTATCACATTACCCTCTTTCCCCCTCTCACTGTGTCACATTACCCCCTCTTCCCCTCTCACTGTGTCACATTACCCTCTCTCCCCCTCTCACTGTATCACATTACCCTCTCCCCCTCTCACTGTATAACATTACCCTCTCTCCCCCTCTCACTGTGTCACATTACCCTCTCTCCCCCTTTCACTGTCACATTACCCTCTCTCCCCCTTTGCACTGTGTCACATTACCCCCTCTCACTGTATCACATTACCCTTTCTCCCCCTCTCACTGTATCACATTACCCTCTCTCCAACTCTCACTGTATCACATTACCCTTTCTCCCCCTCTCACTGTATCACATTACCCTTTCTCCCCCTCTCACTGTATCACATTACCCTCTCTCCAACTCTCACTGTATCACATTACCCTCGCTCCCCCTCTCACTGTGTCACATTACCCTTTCTCCCCCTCTCACTGTATCACATTACCCTCTCTCCCCCTCTCAGTGTATCACATTACCCTCTCTCCCCCTCTCACTGTATCACATTACCCTCTCTCCCCCTCTCACTGTATCACATTACCCTCTCTCCCCCTCTCACTGTATCACATTACCCTCTCTCCCCCTCTCACTGTATCACATTACCCTCTCTCCCCCTCTCAGTGTATCACATTACCCTCTCTCCCCCTCTCACTGTATCACATTACCCTCTCTCCCCCTCTCACTGTATTACATTACCCTTTCTCCCCCTCACACTGTGTCACATTACCCTCTCTCCCCCTTTCACTGTATCACATTACCCTCTCCCCCTCTCACTGTATCACATTAACCTCTTTCCCCCTCTCACTGTATCACATTACCCTCTACCCCTCTCACTGTATCACATTACCCTCTCTCCCCCTCTCAGTGTATCACATTACCCTCTCTCCCCCTCTCACTGTATTACATTACCCTTTCTCCCCCTCTCACTGTATCACATTACCCTCTCTCCCCCTCTCACTGTATCACATTACCCTCTCTCCCCCTCTCACTGTATCACATTACCCTCTCTCCCCCTCTCACTGTATCACATTACCCTCTCCCCCTCTCACTGTATCACATTAACCTCTTTCCCCCTTTTTCTCCCACTGTACCCCTTCTCGCTTTAGTATCTTGTTTGTCCTTCTCTCTTACTCTCTCATATCTCCATCTCTTTTATCTTCACCACTAACGTTCCCCTCATTCCCCAGTCATTCTTTGCCTTTTGTCACAGGAGGTTGGCAGAGAAGTGTTGGAAGATTTGGAGTAGTCTCTTATGGAGGGTAGTACTCTTCGGAATGGGACTGTGTAAGGGTTTTTTCCCTGTTGTTTGCCATGTGCTGCTGGCAGTCATTTTACTCACCTCTCTTCCTGACTATGGTGCATTGTGGGGGATGCTGCTCATTTCCTACACTTCCTTTTATGGCCAGACTGGTGTGCATCATCCATGTGAGACAGGATGCAGTCTCAGAATTGTGATGTCATCACTTATTATTTAAAGGGCCTCTGTTTAGTATGCTTTGCCTTTGCGTTGTCTCAGACCTGTTTGTGAGAGTTCCTGTGTTTTACCTGGCTGCCTGACATCCTTCCTGGTTCCTGATCCCTGGCCTGTTCCTGACTCTGCTGTTTTCCTTGTTCCTGATTCCGGCTCGTCTGACTATTCGCTTTGGCTCCTGACTCGGCTCGCCTGACTACGAGCTCTGGTTTTGACTCCTGGCTTGTTATTTGACTTGTGGGCTTTTTATTATTTTTTGCTATGAATAAAGGTGTGATTATTTTTGCACTTCTCGTCTCAGTCTAATTCCTGGCACCTGGAGTCCGGAGATGCAGGGAGAGTCTTTCTGCGAACCCATCCCAACTCAGTTTAACAGCTTCATTAGCAATCAGTGTTGACAAGTTTCGCTGCCTGCTTTTCTTCTCTCAAGTCCATGTCAGGAGCGATGCTACTACCCTGTCACACTTGAAGGGCCGTGTTCCTGTTCCACGGCGTTGATTTTGGTAAGTTTCATTTATATATATTTGATAACGCAAGAAGACAGGGTCACAGTGTGTCTCCTTTATCTTTATAGAATTTAGGGTTATACCCTTGGAAGGGGGTTATTGAACAGGGGGGATGTTAATATGCATAATATTGTTTATTGTGTTTCTGCTGCATTTGTGTGAGATGAGGCTCTGTCAGTGTGGAACAGTCAGTTCATTAGAGAGAGAGAGAGGAGGCAGGCTTTTTTTGGCGCGTCTCTCTCTCCAGTGCAGGGGTGGTCCTGCATGGCATTCCATGTGACCGGGTGTGGCCTCTGTAACTTCTTCTTTCTCTACCTGCTTTCTGAGAGACGAAAGCTGTTTCTTGTAGTCCGGGTCATAGAAGGCGGTGAGTGCCCTGGCCATTGGGATATAAAGGTGACATTTATTTTTTTATCAAGTCTGTAATAAAGGCGCAAGCTATGGAGGACTCTGATATGTTAGAGGATACTCCCTCTTTATCTAAACCTATTAACTTTGTATATTGTGAGGAGGTTCCAGTCGAACCGCCTACGCAACTCTGTTCCACATGCTTTGACAATATTGCTATATTCAAAAAGACTAAAGTATTTAGGACGAGTGCGCCGTCCACCTCTGAGGGTTTGCCGCCCCGTGAGGTGCGTTCCCTACAATCATCTCCGTTTACACAAGCAGTTCCTCAGGGCACTACTAATCCTTCTGTGGGAGGAGCCCTTTGGCCTCCAGGCTTCACCGATCAGTTACAGACTGCGGTTTCTGCGTCCATTATTGCAATGCCTCGCCCTACTAAGCACAAGCGGAAAGTACGGCACTACTATCCGTCTCAGGGGTCTTCGACTCCAATGGATGTCTCAGATAGATTATCCGATGAGCAGGACAACTCTGAATTATCGCTCCTGGGTCGGAATCGGCTACTTCTAGGCCTCCATCTGCGGAGGAACCAGATTTTAAATTTAAGATGGAGCATTTGTGCTGAAAGAGGTGCTTGCTACGTTGTAGGTTCCGGAACCGAAGCTACCGGAGGAACCTTCGATCCCTAAACTGGATAGGGTTTATGAGGACAGGGTAGTGCCCCAGGCCTTCCCAGTTCCAGTCAAGATGCCTAGCATTATTAAGAATGAACGGGAAAAACTTGGTTCTTCTTTTTCCACCTCTTCTTCTTTTAAAAAGCTTTTACCCATTCCGGACGCGCAGCTTGAACTGTGGGGAAACACCGTCTCTAAGGTGGATGGTGCTATCTCCACGCTCACTAAGAGAACAACTATTCTGCTAGAGGATAGCTCCTCTTTCAAGGAACCCATGGATAAAAAGATGGAGTCCATGTTGCGGAAGATGTTCCAACTCACGGGGTGCGTTTTCCAACCGGCGGCGGTCACTGCGGTGGCTGGTGTGGCTACCTACTAGTGTGACGCTCTATCGGCAATGGTCGAGGTGGAGACTCCACTCGATTAGATTCTAGAACAAATCAAGGCCTTAAGGGTAGCGCATTCGTTCATTTGTGATGCTAACATGCAAATTATTCGCCTGAATGCTAAGCCATCAGGTTTTTCGGTTTTAGCCCGCAGGGCTCTGTGGCTAAAGTCGTGGTCTGCTGACATGACTTCCAAGTCTCACTTGCTTCCCCTCTCATTCAAAGGGAAAGTTTTGTTTGGCCCGGGCCTGGATTCTATCATATTTACGCTCATGGGTGGCAAGGGTGCCTTTCTGCCTCAGTATAAGAAGGCTAAACCTAATGGGGTCTACTTTTCGTCCCTTTCGTGCGGACAAGTCTCAGCGCCAGCATCCTCCCGCAAAGGCTGAGCAATCCAAGGGATCTTGGAAGCCAGCTAACTCTTGGAACAAGTCCAAGCAGAACAAGAAGCCTGCAAAGTCAAAAGTCTGCATGAAGGGGCGGCCCCCGACCCGTCCTCGGATCAGGTAGGGGGCACACTATCTTTTTTGCGGAGGCCTGGAGAAGAGACGTTATACACCCTTGGGTTCTGGAGGTCGTAGCCCAAGGTTACAGGATAGGTTTTAAGTCCTATCCATCCAGATGCAGATTCCTCCTCTCAAACATATCTTCAAGACCAAAAAAGAGAGACGCCTTCCTGGGGTGTGTGAGGGATCTCTCATCTCTCGGGGTAATCGTCCCAGTCTCTCCGTCAGAAAGAGTCCTGGGGTATTATTCAAACCTTTTCGTGGTCCCAATGAAGGAGAGCATGTTTCGTCCAATTCTGGACCTAAAAGCCCTAAACAAGTTTTTGTCAGTTTCATCGTTCAAGATGGAAACAATCAGGTCAATTTTGCCCCTGGTTCAAGAGGGGCAATTCATGACGACTATAGACCTAAAGGACGCTTACCTTCATGTTCCAATCCACAAGGATTACTTCAGGTTTCTAAGATTAGCTTTTCTAGACCAGCACTTCCAGTTTGTGGCCCTTCCGTTTGGTCTAGCGACTGCCCCAAGAGTCTTTACAAAGTTCCTGGGAGACCTTCTTGCAGTAGCGAGAACCAGAGGGATTGTAGTGGCACCTTATCTGGACGATATCCTGGTCCAGGCTCTATCCTACAGTCTTGCGGAGGATCACTGGAGAGCTCTTCTCCTTCGGTCCCACAGGTGGAAGATAAACGAAGGAAAGAGTTCATTGGTCCCCAGAAACAGGGTGGAATTCCTGGGTACGATAATAGATTCTTCAGCCATGAAGATATTCTTGACAGATCAGAGACGTTGCAAGCTTGCGTCCAACTGTCTTGCTCTTCAGACATCCTCCAGGACATCTGTGGTCTGGTGTATGGAGATGATCAGGCTAATGGTATCCAGCATAGATGTCATTCCATTCGCCAGGTTCCATCTCAGACATCTTCAGCTGTGCATGTTGAGACAATGGTACAGCGATCATTCAGATCTGTCCCAACAGATATCTCTGGACAGACCGGTGAGGGAGTCCCTATCTTGGTGGACCCAACCGGGGCAGTTGTCACAGGAGACATCCTTTTTGAGACCATCCTGGAAGATTGTGACCACGGATGCAAGTCTATCAGGATGGGGAGCTGTTTGGGGTAGATGAACTCGAGAGGAGTTGAGTCTACCTATAAATATTTTGGAACTTCGAGCGATATTCAACGCTCTGAGAGCTTGGCCCCTACTGGGGTCATCCTGATTCATCAGATTCCAATCGGACAACATTAACTTGGTGGCTTACATAAACCACCAGGGGGGGGGGCGAGAAGCTCCCTAGCCATGAGGGAAGTATCTCGGATTCTGGAATGGGCAGAGACTCACAATTGTTCGCTCTCAGCGATCCACATTCCGGGTGTGGACAACTGGGAAGCTGATTTTCTGAGCAGACAGACGTTTCATCCAGGGGAATGGTCTCTCCATCCCGAGATGTTCATGGAGATCTGCAGCAGATGGGGGATGCCGGAGATAGACCTCATGGCGTCCAGATTCAATTGCAAGCTACCCAGATACGGGTCACGATCCAGGGATCCCCAGGCGAAACTGATAGATGCCTTGGCGGTACCCTGGGACTTCAATCTAATTTACATATTTCCACCGTTGCCTTTTCTACCTCGGGTAGTGGCCCGCATCAAGCAGGAGCAAGCTTCGGCTATTCTGATTGCCCCGTCGTGGCCGAGCAGGATGTGGTTTATGGATCTGGTGGGGATGTCGTCATCTGCACCATGGAAGTTACCTTGTCGCAGGGATCTGCTGGTTAAAGGTCCTTTTCTACATCAAAATCTCGATTCTCTGAGGCTGACTGTGTGGAGATTGAACGGCTAGTCTTAGCCAAGAGAGGATTTTTCGGAAAAAGTGATTGACACTCTCATTCAGGCCAGGAAGCCGGTCACTCGGCGCATCTACCACAAGGTGTGGAGGACCTACTTGTCCTGGTGTTAGGAACGGGGATATCCCTGGCATAAGGTTAGAGTATCCAGGATGTTGGCCTTTCTCCAGAACGGTCTGGATAAAGGTCTGGCCACCAGTTCCCTAAGGGGACAGATCTCGGCTTTATCTGTAATGTTGCATAAGAAGCTTGCGGCGCTTCCTGACATTCAGTCCTTTGTTCAGGCTCTGGTTAGGATCAGGCCTGTCTTCAGGAATCCGGCTCCTCCTTGGAGCTTAAACTTGGATCTTAAGGTTTTGCAGAGGGCTCCATTTGAGCCTATGCATGTTCTTGACATTAAGGTTCTTTCATGGAAAGTCCTGTTATTACTGGCTTATGCATCGGCACACAGAGTCTCTGAGTTGGCGCCTTGCAATGCGAGCCGCCCTACTTAGTTTTTCATGCTGATAAGGCTGTTCTTCGCACTGGATTGAGATTCCTTCCTAAAGTGGTGTTGAGTCGTAACATCAATCAGGAAATAGTAGTTCCTTCTTTGTGTCCTAACCCTTCTTCTTCTTCGAAGGAGAGGTTACTTCATAATCTGGACGTGGTTCAGGCTTTTAAGTTTTATCTTCAGGCCACGGAGGAGTTCAGACAGACCTTGTCCTTATTTGTTGTGTACTCAGGGAAGCGCAGGGGGCAAAGGGCCTCTGCTATTTCGCTATCCTTTTGGCTGAGGAGTATGATCCATCTGGCATATGAGACAGTGGGACACAAGCCTCCTCAGAGGATTATGGCTCATTCGACTAGAGCTGTGGCCTCTTCTTGGGCCTTTAAGAATGAGGCTTCTATGGAGCAGATTTGTAAGGCAGCCACTTGGTCTTCCTTACATACTTTAGCTTTTGAGAGAGAGGTTCTGCAGGCTGTGGTGCTCTCGGATTAGGGTCCGCCTCCTTTTGCCCTCCCGCTTTTTTCATTCAGTGTCCTCTAGAGCTTGGGTATTTGTTCCCACAAGTAATGAATGAAGCAGTGGACTCTCCTCCCATTAAGATGGAAAACATAAATTATGCTTACCTGATAATTTCATTTACATCTGTGGTAGGAGAGTCCACTGCCCCCGCCCGTTTCTCTGGTGTGCGGACCTAAATTTCATTTTATTCTTCTGGCACCATTTATACCCTGATAATTCTCCTACTGTTCCTTTTTCCCTTGGCAGAATGACTGGGGGATGAGGGGAGTGGGGGAGGTATTTAAGCCTTTGGCTGGGGTGTCTTTGCCTCCTCCTGGTGGCCAGGTTCTGTATTCCCACAAGTAAGGCATGAAGCCGTGGACTCTCCTCCCACAGATGGAAATTAAATTATCAGGTAAGCATCATTTATGTTTTCAGACTGCACCTGTCCTGTGTTTTCTTTGTGTATGGGGGGCAACATTTGTGTTTGAGATAGCGAATCTAGTGCTACGGACACTCCTGCTTCTCTAGCTTACTGTTTAAGTTCCTTTGACCATCTTTCTAGGCTGTTCTAACTAGAATCTGATCCCTAATACAGTTATGCACCCTGTGTTTCTTACGTTCTTCAAAGGCACAGCACCACCATAGCTTTATTAGTGGCCTGTCCTATATCTCAGATCTTGGCCTTGCTATTCCTTGTTGGTGTAACTGTAAATTATGTATAAATACTCAAATGCAGGGTTGACCATACTTTAGTGAGACAAGCCTACTTTTATGCAATGCTTTTAAGTGTTAACTACATATGCACATAATTAGCATTAGAAAATATGATCCGCTGCTTAATAAATGGAGCCCCAAGAATCTTCAAAATCTGGCCTGTTAGGGAGACCAGAGGACAGGTTTAAAAGCCAGTGGTTTAAAGCCATAGTGTTACCAGTTGAGAGGGAATTGGGTAACCACAGAACAAGTCTGTGATATATTGGTCAGCGCTTACAGGTATACTGGTACATATAGATCTACCTCATACTGTACCTGCAGTAATACGTGGGTTCATCAAAGTGTTATTTTGCAGAAATAGAAAATTCTCTTGGAAAGTAACTAACTTTTTATTCTGTCTCCACAAAGTCTAAATAAATAGTTTAAATGTTGATAATTGAGTGTTTGTTTTTTGCAATATAAGCAGTTAATTTCCATACTTCAACCCAGAGAAATGAGTCGTGCAAACTGCAGAGAATTTGTACAGTAATAACGTATCTGAATAACTTAACGCCAATGTAGAAATGTTTAGGGATTGCATAAGAATGTTCAGATAGTCCCAATATGATAAGAGTTGTGCAGATAAAGTAAGGTAGTAATAAAATGCCTAAGGCTATATAGGTTAGATGTCATTTGCAAGCTAGGTAAAACACAGGGAGCCTTTTGTACTGCTCTCTGTATAGGCTTAGCTGTATACCGCAGCACATTTCCCAGTGAGATGCCGTTGGCACTACATATAGAGATGTACTTGCACCAGGGGATGTCTTGATATAACCCGTCCTGTTTCCAGTTTTAATGTCCTATATTTCCAGTGATAATGTTTGTGTACACTGTAGCCGGCTGCCCCTCTCTGTACACTACACTGGGATACTTTCCCTTGCTCCTGTCAACAATAATTAGCAATGTAAGACTAATGGAAAAAGTCATGTCTAATTACCCTGTTGAAGGCACAATTATACTATGAATGTTTGTGGTTTTAAGCTACTAACGAGGAGAGAAGGCTCATTTGCATAGCATTAAGTTAATTGAGTTGGAAGCTCTGGGGCGGATCGGGGGTGCTGATAGCAGGATTTCATTACCGAATAGATAATCATGACTGGAGTTGGGACCATTCTACTGACAGTTTTATTAATTAACAGCTATCTCATTACCTGCCGTGTCAGACCTTTCTATAAAAGGACTTGCTGCTTTTTTCCGTTTAATGAAACTGAGATAACTTTACTAAATGTGCCCTGTAATTAATTATAAAGCGCACTGCCTTCCTGATCTACACTAGCCTTACTTTAGACAGGGTTAGCAGCTGTTTGTGAACGCAGCCAATAGGCACCTCCAGCGTTTTGTGACGGTATTGGCATAGTCAGTGTTCTACCCAGAACCATTTAATAGGTGCACCACCCAGCTGATTATACTGACCACTGGCTAAAATTTTTACCAAAAATAAGCTAAAAATAGCTATGTTTAAATTTTGTATTGCTTTAAATTATCCTTAAATAATATTTTTTATTAAATTATGTAATTAATATATGCTTTGAATAGCAGAACATTTTACAATATTAGAAAGTATTACACAGCGTCTGAGGAGCACACTGGTAGTTGGCTAAACTTAGTGTGTACAATAGCACACCACAGGTGCAGGCTGTCTGCAGGTGTTGCACAATCTTTTGTTATCAAATAATGTTCACTTGTTCCTGTACTTCACAAGATCAGAGGTACTGACACCTTATAATGATTCAGTTAGTGGGCACCCTTTTGCTATATATTCTGACATTAAACATGAAATAAAAGCTAGATGTAATTATTTATTTTAAATACAGATTAGCCTGAAACTACTATGCAGATGTGTTGTTTAAAATTACATTAGTTTATTATATATTGAAAAAAATAAGTGTAAGATTTGTGTCTGTAAATTAACCATGGCAGGCATGTTGTAACCTAGGGTTCCCTTATCTCATCTCCTTTGCTGATGTCAATTAGGCACAGAGCTAAATAAGTTAGTATGATTAGCAAACAATGTTACACTTGTGAAGTTTGCAGTGTGCACTTCCAATTCTTACATTTAGAAAGATGACAAAATGCAGTGCCGTGAGTTATTGCAGTTAGATATAAGATGGCAAGGTGCAGTGCCGTGAGTTATTGCAGTGAGATACAAGATGGTATGGTGCAGTGCCGTGAGTTATTGCAGTGAGATACAAGATGGTATGGTGCAGTGCCGTGAGTTATTGCAGTGAGGTACAAGGTGACATGGTGCAGTGCCATGAGTTATTGCAGTGAGGTACAAGGTGACATGGTGCAGTGCCATGAGTTATTGCAGTGAGGTACAAGGTGACATGGTGCAGTGCCATGAGTTATTGCAGTGAGGTACAAGGTGACATGGTGCAGTGCCATGAGTTATTGCAGTGAGGTACAAGGTGACATGGTGCAGTGCCATGAGTTATTGCAGTGAGGTACAAGGTGACATGGTGCAGTGCCATGAGTTATTGCAGTGAGGTACAAGGTGACATGGTGCAGTGCCATGAGTTATTGCAGTGAGGTACAAGGTGACATGGTGCAGTGCCGTGAGTTATTGCAGTGAGGTACAAGGTGACATGGTGCAGTGCCGTGAGTTATTGCAGTGAGGTACAAGGTGACATGGTGCAGTGCCGTGAGTTATTGCAGTGAGGTACAAGGTGACATGGTGCAGTGCCGTGAGTTATTGCAGTGAGGTACAAGGTGACATGGTGCAGTGCCGTGAGTTATTGCAGTGAGGTACAAGGTGACATGGTGCAGTGCCGTGAGTTATTGCAGTGAGGTACAAGGTGACATGGTGCAGTGCCGTGAGTTATTGCAGTGAGGTACAAGGTGACATGGTGCAGTGCCGTGAGTTATTGCAGTGAGGTACAAGGTGACATGGTGCAGTGCCGTGAGTTATTGCAGTGAGGTACAAGGTGACATGGTGCAGTGCCGTGAGTTATTGCAGTGAGGTACAAGGTGACATGGTGCAGTGCCGTGAGTTATTGCAGTGAGGTACAAGGTGACATGGTGCAGTGCCGTGAGTTATTGCAGTGAGGTACAAGGTGACATGGTGCAGTGCCGTGAGTTATTGCAGTGAGGTACAAGGTGACATGGTGCAGTGCCATGAGTTATTGCAGTGAGGTACAAGGTGACATGGTGCAGTGCCATGAGTTATTGCAGTGAGGTACAAGGTGACAAGGTGCAGTGCCATGAGTTATTGCAGTGAGGTACAAGGTGACATGGTGCAGTGCCATGAGTTATTGCAGTGAGGTACAAGGTGACATGGTGCAGTGCCATGAGTTATTGCAGTGAGGTACAAGGTGACATGGTGCAGTGCCATGAGTTATTGCAGTGAGGTACAAGGTGACATGGTGCAGTGCCATGAGTTATTGCAGTGAGGTACAAGGTGACATGGTGCAGTGCCATGAGTTATTGCAGTGAGGTACAAGGTGACATGGTGCAGTGCCATGAGTTATTGCAGTGAGGTACAAGGTGACATGGTGCAGTGCCATGAGTTATTGCAGTGAGGTACAAGGTGACATGGTGCAGTGCCATGAGTTATTGCAGTGAAGTATAAGATGACAAGTTGCATTGCCGTGAGTTATTGCAGTGAAGTACAAGAATACTTGGTATAGTGCAATGTGATATTGCAGTGAGGTACAAGGTGACAAGGTGCAGTCCCATGAGTTATTGCAATGCTGTATAAGATAAGGTGCAGTGCTGTGAGTTATTGCAGTGCTGTATAAGATAAGGTGCAGTGCCTTGAGCTATTGCAGGGAGGTACAAGGTGACATGGTGCAGTGCCATGAGTTATTGCAGTGAGGTACAAGGTGACATGGTGCAGTGCCATGAGTTATTGCAGTGAGGTACAAGGTGACATGGTGCAGTGCCATGAGTTATTGCAGTGAGGTACAAGGTGACATGGTGCAGTGCCATGAGTTATTGCAGGGAGGTACAAGGTGACATGGTGCAGTGCCATGAGTTATTGCAGTGAGGTACAAGGTGACATGGTGCAGTGCCATGAGTTATTGCAGTGAGGTACAAGGTGACATGGTGCAGTGCCATGAGTTATTGCAGTGAGGTACAAGGTGACATGGTGCAGTGCCATGAGTTATTGCAGTGAAGTATAAGATGACAAGTTGCATTGCCGTGAGTTATTGCAGTGAAGTACAAGAATACTTGGTATAGTGCAATGTGATATTGCAGTGAGGTACAAGGTGACAAGGTGCAGTGCCATGAGTTATTGCAATGCTGTATAAGATAAGGTGCAGTGCTGTGAGTTATTGCAGTGCTGTATAAGATAAGGTGCAGTGCCTTGAGCTATTGCAGGGAGGTACAAGATGGCATGGTGCAGTGCTGTGAGTTATCGCAGTGAGGTACAAGGTGCAATGCCGTGAGTTATTGCAGTGCTGTATAAGATGACAAGGGGCAGTGCCAAAAGTTAATGCAGCAAGATACATAATGACTTGGGGCACTTCCATGGGTTATTGCAGTGTGTACACGATGACAAGGTGCAGTGTCATATATTATTGCAGTGAGGTACAAGATCACAAGGGGCAGTGTTATATATTATTGCAGTGAGGTACAACATCACAAGGTGCATTGTCATATCTTATTGCAACGAGGTACAAGATCACAAGGTGCAGTGTCATATATTATTGCAGTGAGGTACAAGACCACAAGGTGCAGTGTCATATATTATTGCAGTGAGGTACAAGACCACAAGGTGCAGTGTTATATATTATTGCAGTGAGGTACAAAATCACAAGGTGCATTGTCATATCTTATTGCAACGAGGTACAAGATCACAAGGTGCAGTGTCATATATTATTGCAGTGAGGTACAAGACCACAAGGTGCAGTGTCATATATTATTGCAGCGAGGTACACGATGACAAGGTGCAGTGTCATATATTATTGCAGTGAGGTACAAGATCACTAGGTGCAGTGTCATATATTATTGCAGCGAGGTACAAGATCACAAGGTGCAGTGTCATATATTGCAGTGAGGTACACGATGACAAGGTGCAGTGTCATATATTATTGCAGTGAGGTACAAGATCACAAGGTGCAGTGTCATATATTATTGCAGCGAGGTACACGATGACAAGGTGCAGTGTCATTTATTATTGCAGTGAGGTACAAGATCACTTGGTGCAGTGTCATATATTATTGCAGCGAGGTACAAGATCACAAGGTGCAGTGTCATATATTATTGCAGCGAGGTACACGATGACAAGGTGCAGTGTCATATATTATTGCAGTGAGGTACAAGATCACTAGGTGCAGTGTCATATATTATTGCAGCGAGGTACAAGATCACAAGGTGCAGTGTCATATATTATTGCAGCGAGGTACACGATGACAAGGTGCAGTGTCATTTATTATTGCACTGAGGTACACAATAACGAGGTTATAATTGAAAAAAAGAGTATAGACTGTAAGGCAAGGGGGGAATGTATAGCTCACCTGAAAAAACTTAATCCCAATAGTTTTTGAAAATTACGGTTTGTTGGAGTAGGTGGCGCAAAAAAAATGCTATTCCCAGAGTATGATTGAATAATGCGTTGTATTTCCTAAATGAGGATTTAATATATTTAGCAAATGTCGCTATTGCCTATGTGTATAGTCTATTTACAAAGTATTATTATTTCTAGAATTATTCTATTATTTAAAATTATATATATATATATTGATATACCCCTTATAGTGAATGTGACCACAAAACTGGATAGTTGTAATGTTTCCAATTTTTATTGAGTATAAAATTACTATTGGTAAATTAACATGCAATTGACTTAAAATAAACTAGATACCGGTGTCGGTTATATTTTATACAGATGATGTTAAAAATATAAAATAAAATATGGTAACACAATTTCTAAAAATCCATTAAAATGTATATATACAAATCAGACGTGTGCTATTTTCTTCTAGATAGGACTCTGTTATTCCTGTTTACCAAAAAATGGGCAGAGCAAGTTTAAACACACTGAAGAATAATATATAAAAACAGTACCTTTATAGTGTATCTGTGGGATATCACTATATAACTTGAAACCGGTAAGATATGTGACCTGGTTTAGGATATGGCCAAATTTAAAGTGTGCAGGATAGTGCGGTTAAATATATGCCACTATGTAGGTAAATTTCTACAATGACCTGACCCAATGTAGCAGCTGTAAGGTCTCTTCTGTATATGGATGATGCGGTTAAATATATGCCGCTGTGTAGGTAAATTTCCACAATGATCCGTCCCGGTTTTAACAGCTGAGTGGTCTCTTCGGTATATGCGATTAAATATATGCCGCTTTTTCTCTTGCCGGTCAGTGACCGATCTGTTTGCTGGAGGTAAGGTGGTCCCGGGTTGGTTAAAGATGCGGTTAGGAGTAAACCGCCAGGTGTGGATTCGTATGCGGCTTAGATGTGTCGCTCTGTACCTTTTGGGTCTTCTTATTCCTGTCGGTCAGTGACCGATCTGTTTCAAAGGTATGGATGGAATTCCAATATATCTTCTTCATGCGGTTAAATAAGTGCCGCTAGATATATTCTTGGTTGCGGACGGGTTTAGGTGAAAATCTTGTTCCAATCCGTGGTTGGAAGAGCTCCTCTCGTTACTTGCACAATCTGTAACACTCTCACGGCAATTTTGTGGCTGTTATGCTCACCGCCTCTTTTGTCATGTTGGTGTAGTATTTTCTTGTGCACCTTTCGTGTTTTCTTCTCCTCGTGGGTGAAGTGCGGTGAAATAGTATCCAGAGAGCGTTCTCCAAGAAAATTAATAATATTCTCAAAAGGGGTTTCAGTCTCTTACATCTACATCCGATGTTTTTTTGCGCCACCTGCTCCAACAAACCGTAAGACACAATAACGAGGTGCCGTGTCATTTATTATTGCAGTGAGGTACACAATGACAAGGTGCAATGTCATATATTATTGCAGTGAGGTACATGATCACAAGGTGCAGTGTCATATATTATTGCAGTGAGGTACAAGATCACAAGGTGCAGTGTCATATATTATTGCAGTGAGGTACAAGATCACTAGGTGCAGTGTCATATATTATTGCAGCGAGGTACAAGATCACAAGGTGCAGTGTTATATATTATTGCAGTGAGGTACATGATCACAAGGTGCAGTGTCATATATTATTGCAGTGAGGTACAAGATCACAAGGTGCAGTGTTATATATTATTGCAGTGAGGTACATGATCACAAGGTGCAGTGTCATATATTATTGCAGTGAGGTACAAGATCACAAGGTGCAGTGTCATATATTATTGCAGCGAGGTACACGATGACAAGGTGCAGTGTCATATATTATTGCAGCGAGGTACACAATGACAAGGTGCATTGTCATATATTATTGTAGTGAGGTACAAGATCACAAGGTACAGTGTCATATATTATTGCAGCGAGGTACACGATGACAAGGTGCAGTGTCATATATTATTGCAGCGAGGTACATGATCACAAGGTGCAGTGTCATATATTATTGCAGTGAGGTACATGATGACAAGGTGCAGTGTCATATATTATTGCAGCGAGGTACACGATGACAAGGTGCAGTGTCATATATTATTGCAGCGAGGTACACAATGACAAGGTGCATTGTCATATATTATTGTAGTGAGGTACAAGATCACAAGGTACAGTGTCATATATTATTGCAGCGAGGTACACGATGACAAGGTGCAGTGTCATATATTATTGCAGCGAGGTACATGATCACAAGGTGCAGTGTCATATATTATTGCAGCGAGGTGCAAGATCACAAGGTGCAGTGTCATATATTATTGCAGTGAGGTACATGATGACAAGGTGCAGTGTCATATATTATTGCAGTGAGGTACATGATGACAAGGTGCAGTGTCATATATTATTGCAGTGAGGTACATGATGACAAGGTGCAGTGTCATATATTATTGCAGCGAGGTACACAATGACAAGGTGCAGAGTCATATATTATTGCAGCGAGGTACAAGATCACAAGGTGCAGTGTCATATATTATTGCAGTGAGGTACAAGATCACAAGGTGCAGTGTCATATATTATTGCAGTGAGGGACATGGTGCAGTGTCATATATTATTGCAGTGAGGTACAAGATCACAAGGTGCAGTGTCATATATTAATGCAGTGAGGTATAAGATCACAAGGTGCAGTGACATATATTATTGCAGTGAGGTACACAATGACAAGGTGCAGTGTCATATATTATTACAGCGAGGTACACGATGACAAGGTGCAGTGTCATATATTATTGCAGCGAGGTACATGATCACAAGGTGCAGTGCCATATATTATTGCAGTGAGGTACAAGATCACTAGGTGCAGTGTCATATATTATTGCAGCGAGGTACAAGATCATAAGGTGCAGTGTCATATATTATTGCAGCGAGGTACACGATGACAAGGTGCAGTGTCATATATTATTGCAGTGAGGTACAAGATCACAAGGTGCAGTGTCATATATTATTGCAGCGAGGTACACAATGACAAGGTGCAGTGTCATATATTATTGCAGTGAGGTACACAATGACAAGGTGCAGTGTCATATATTATTGCAGTGAGGTACAAGATCACAAGGTGCAGTGTCATATATTATTGCAGCGAGGTACATGATCACAAGGTGCAGTGTCATATATTATTGCAGCGAGGTACATGATCACAAGGTGCAGTGTCATATATTATTGCAGTGAGGTACAAGATCACAAGGTGCAGTGTCATATATTATTGCAGCGAGGTACATGATCACAAGGTGCAGTGTCATATATTATTGCAGTGAGGTACAAGACCACAAGGTGCAGTGTCATATATTATTGCAGTGAGGTACAAGATCACAAGGTGCAGTGTCATATATTATTGCAGCGAGGTACAAGATCACAAGGTGCAGTGTCATATATTATTGCAGTGAGGTACAAGATCACAAGGTGCAGTGTCATATATTATTGCAGTGAGGTACACAATGACAAGGTGCAGTGTCATATATTATTACAGTGAGGTACACAATGACAAGGTGCAGTGTCATATATTATTGCAGCGAGGTACAAGATCACAAGGTGCAGTGTCATATATTATTGCAACGAGGTACACGATCACAAGGTGCAGTGTCATATATTATTGCAGTGAGGTACAAGATCACAAGGTGCAGTGTCATATATTATTGCAGCGAGGTACATGATCACAAGGTACAGTGTCATATATTATTGCAGCGAGGTACATGATCACAAGGTACAGTGTCATATATTATTGCAGCGAGGTACATGATCACAAGGTACAGTGTCATATATTATTGCAGTGAGGTACAAGACCACAAGGTGCAGTGTCATATATTATTGCAGTGAGGTACAAGATCACAAGGTGCAGTGTCATATATTATTGCAGCGAGGTACAAGATCACAAGGTGCAGTGTCATATATTATTGCAGTTGGGTACAAGACCACAAGGTGCAGTGTCATATATTATTGCAGTGAGGTACAAGATCACAAGGTGCAGTGTCATATATTATTGCAGTGAGGTACACAATGACAAGGTGCAGTGTCATATATTATTACAGTGAGGTACACAATGACAAGGTGCAGTGTCATATATTATTGCAGCGAGGTACACAATGACAAGGTGCAGTGTCATATATTATTACAGCGAGGTACACGATGACAAGGTGCAGTGTCATATATTATTGCAGCGAGGTACATGATCACAAGGTGCAGTGCCATATATTATTGCAGTGAGGTACAAGATCACTAGGTGCAGTGTCATATATTATTGCAGCGAGGTACAAGATCATAAGGTGCAGTGTCATATATTATTGCAGCGAGGTACACGATGACAAGGTGCAGTGTCATATATTATTGCAGTGAGGTACAAGATCACAAGGTGCAGTGTCATATATTATTGCAGCGAGGTACACAATGACAAGGTGCAGTGTCATATATTATTGCAGTGAGGTACACAATGACAAGGTGCAGTGTCATATATTATTGCAGTGAGGTACAAGATCACAAGGTGCAGTGTCATATATTATTGCAGCGAGGTACATGATCACAAGGTGCAGTGTCATATATTATTGCAGCGAGGTACATGATCACAAGGTGCAGTGTCATATATTATTGCAGTGAGGTACAAGATCACAAGGTGCAGTGTCATATATTATTGCAGCGAGGTACATGATCACAAGGTGCAGTGTCATATATTATTGCAGTGAGGTACAAGATCACAAGGTGCAGTGTCATATATTATTGCAGTGAGGTACAAGATCACAAGGTGCAGTGTCATATATTATTGCAGCGAGGTACAAGATCACAAGGTGCAGTGTCATATATTATTGCAGTGAGGTACAAGATCACAAGGTGCAGTGTCATATATTATTGCAGTGAGGTACACAATGACAAGGTGCAGTGTCATATATTATTACAGTGAGGTACACAATGACAAGGTGCAGTGTCATATATTATTGCAGCGAGGTACAAGATCACAAGGTGCAGTGTCATATATTATTGCAGTGAGGTACACGATCACAAGGTGCAGTGTCATATATTATTGCAGTGAGGTACAAGATCACAAGGTGCAGTGTCATATATTATTGCAGCGAGGTACATGATCACAAGGTACAGTGTCATATATTATTGCAGCGAGGTACATGATCACAAGGTACAGTGTCATATATTATTGCAGCGAGGTACATGATCACAAGGTACAGTGTCATATATTATTGCAGTGAGGTACAAGACCACAAGGTGCAGTGTCATATATTATTGCAGTGAGGTACAAGATCACAAGGTGCAGTGTCATATATTATTGCAGCGAGGTACAAGATCACAAGGTGCAGTGTCATATATTATTGCAGTTGGGTACAAGACCACAAGGTGCAGTGTCATATATTATTGCAGTGAGGTACAAGATCACAAGGTGCAGTGTCATATATTATTGCAGTGAGGTACACAATGACAAGGTGCAGTGTCATATATTATTACAGTGAGGTACACAATGACAAGGTGCAGTGTCATATATTATTGCAGCGAGGTACAAGATCACAAGGTGCAGTGTCATATATTATTGCAACGAGGTACACGATCACAAGGTGCAGTGTCATATATTATTGCAGCGAGGTACAAGATCACAAGGTGCAGTGTCATATATTATTGCAACGAGGTATAAGATCACAAGGTGCAGTGTCATATATTATTGCAGTGAGGTACAAGATCACAAGGTGCAGTGTCATATATTATTGCAGCGAGGTACATGATCACAAGGTACAGTGTCATATATATAATTGCAGCGAGGTACATGATCACAAGGTACAGTGTCATATATTATTGCAGCGAGGTACATGATCACAAGGTACAGTGTCATATATTATTGCAGCGAGGTACATGATCACAAGGTACAGTGTCATATATTATTGCAGCGAGGTACATGATCACAAGGTGCAGTGTCATATATTATTGCAACGAGGTACACGATCACAAGGTACAGTGTCATATATTATTGCAGCGAGGTACACGATCACAAAGTGCAGTGTCATATATTATTGCAGCGAGGTACATGATCACAAGGTACAGTGTCATATATTATTGCAGCGAGGTACATAATCACAAGGTGCAGTGTCATATATTATTGCAGTGAGGTACAAGATCACAAGGTGCAGTGTCATATATTATTGCAGCGAGGTACATAATCACAAGGTGCAGTGTCATATATTATTGCAGTGAGGTACAAGATCACAAGGTGCAGTGTCATATATTATTGAAGCGAGGTACATGATCACAAGGTACAGTGTCATATATTATTGCAGCGAGGTACATAATCACAAGGTGCAGTGTCATATATTATTGCAGCGAGGTACAAGATCACAAGGTGCAGTGTCATATATTATTGCAGCGAGGTACACAATGACAAGGTGCAGTGTCATATATTATTGCAGTGAGGTACAAGATCACAAGGTGCAGTGTCATATATTATTGCAGCGAGGTACATAATCACAAGGTGCAGTGTCATATATTATTGCAGTGAGGTACAAGATCACAAGGTGCAGTGTCATATATTATTGCAGTGAGGTACAAGATCACAAGGTGCAGTGTCATATATTATTGCAGTGAGGTACAAGATCACAAGGTACAGTGTCATATATTATTGCAGCGAGGTACATAATCACAAGGTGCAGTGTCATATATTATTGCAGTGAGGTACAAGATCACAAGGTGCAGTGTCATATATTATTGCAGTGAGGTACAAGATCACAAGGTACAGTGTCATATATTATTGCAGCGAGGTACAAGATCACAAGGTGCAGTGTCATATATTATTGCAGTGAGGTACAAGATCACAAGGTACAGTGTCATATATTATTGCAGTGAGGTACAAGATCACAAGGTACAGTGTCATATATTATTGCAGTGAGGTACAAGATCACAAGGTACAGTGTCATATATTATTGCAGCGAGGTACAAGATCACAAGGTTATGTGTCATATATTATTGCAGCGAGGTACATAATCACAAGGTGCAGTGTCATATATTATTGCAGTGAGGTACAAGATCACAAGGTTATGTGTCATATATTATTGCAGCGAGGTACATGATCACAAGGTGCAGTGTCATATATTATTGCAGCGAGGTACAAGATCACAAGGTTATGTGTCATATATTATTGCAGCGAGGTACATAATCACAAGGTGCAGTGTCATATATTATAGCAGTGAGGTGGCATTGTTCAGTGGCATTACTGTGTGTTTGGTATACAGTGCCGGAGCGCCAGTTAATATTGGCTTAACTAAACCTTTTTTTGCCAGGATATTTTTTATTATGCCCATTATGAATAGGTTTCAGATAGGTAGGAGATTTACAGGTCATGTGTGTATGTGCCACTGTAAAGAAGCCGTTGTTCTAGTGCTACTCAATAGCTAATATAGGGGGTAGATTCATTTTGTATCTAATGATGGTGTTATTGGTAATTATAGGGGGAGTAAATAGACCACTGTTGTTAATAACTGTACTGTGTGCAGTGAGTGCCCTTGTGTCTCAGGGTAGAGTGGAACTTAAACTTATTGTCACTCATAATAAACCTTACATGTCACAGTCCTGCTTCTCTTGCACTTTATTAGTGATGTAAGATGCAGTTTGTCACCAGTTTCCCCCTTTGTCGTACCGACTGCTTACTGACACCTGTGCCCTCCCCCAAACTTACAAAATCCTCTCACACAGCGAGTGTCAGCAAGATGTAAGACAAAAGAGTGTCGTACGCCAGTGCCTTTTAATCATGTAATTGGCAGGTGACATTTAACACTGAGGCTTCGTGTTACTCAGTCTGTATAATGAAGCTGGGGGGGGGTGACACCAAATGTCACTACTCCCTCTCCCCCTGCCCCACAGCTGGAGCTCTCCTGTGGAAGGAGCACTTTAACTACACCAAAGTTTGGCTGCGCTTCTGCATATTACAGCAGCAACACAAGCACAAACAATTGAAGTCTTTGGAAACAATGAAATATGCATGGCTATCGGTGACAGCCCCATAATCTCAAGCAATTAGCCGCGTAATCCAATAGGTTCCCAGCCCATCAGAGGGAAGCTACTGTTCTCTATTAGTTAAATGCATTTTGTAGGTCCTCATTCCATTAAATCAAGTAACGCTTCCTTTAATTGGCTGATGAATTATACAGCTGCTTGCATTATAAATTAATAAGCCGTAAACATTCCTAAGGCCTGCTGTAAAGTCTATATTGCTCTCATTAATTCCTTAATTTCAGTTGATGGACGGGGAGATGGGATAAGCGAGCTTGTACAGTTTGCCTCCGGCTATAAAATAAGGAACGAAAACTAAGTGAGAGGAGGGGGGTCTTTTAAGGCTTCTCCCCCCCCATAAAATTCTTACACTGCTGTCGGAAACTCAATCTGTGAGCTGTCAGCGGTTCCCGGCCGCCCCCACCCCATACAAAGGGTGAGTGACAGATTCCTACTGAGTCTTGTCAAGATATCTTTAGACATCAAGCCAGCAAGTAAACAGAGCCCAATGTATATTAAATCATGTACTGCCCCCCCTCTTCTACTGTAGCCTGATTCCACCTCCCAGAGACTCCCCCTTCCCTCGCACTCTGTCCCCATGAATATTTCATACCAGCTAGCATAAATATTAATTCTAATAGCTCAGTATAGTAGTTATTATTTCTGTTTTGTGACAAACATACATAAAATATTCAGGAACCTTTTTATATATATATAAAAAAAAATTAAACCCTTGATTGGAAATAAAAAAAACTGTTTCCCAGGGACATTTGGGTAAATCTAATCTTTTGTTTATATTTTGTGGAATTAACCTTTTGCATAATAAAAGGACTGAATGAGTGACAGACCTCTTCAGTTCTTCCCTAAAACTATATTTAACCTCCATCATCAAAGAAAAAGATGTGTCAGAATTTATATTGTTGGTTACAGTAATGTATTATTTGTGTCAGTTAAAATATTGACACTGAGAGGTGTAATTCCTGAACATGTTTGTGTTTTGGAGTTTTTGATTTAACCTATTGACTGCCATACATAGCTGCAAGAGTGTTAAATAATGCATTTATATTCCCGATTCCATACAAATGCATACACAGAAATGCGTTCACAGAGGGGTTAAACTTGCCCCTACAGAACATACTAACTTATTTCAAGACACAAAACAAATATTAATTCTGCCTCACCTCTCACTGATGAAACCTCACTACTAAATCATTTTAGTCACAGCATCTCAAAAATGATGTTAAAGAATTAGACACGAGAAACAAATTTTCTTTTCAAGGAAATTGTTACACAACAAGAAGAGACTTAACTAGATTAGCTTTGTTTACTTTGGAAAAGCAATACATCCTATATTATTATTAAATATCGTTATATTGTGGGTTGATGTAGGGCAGCGATTATCACCCCTGCATGTCACAGGCCTCATCTGAGAGCAAAATATTCAAAATTGCTTTTAGTATCTCTTAGCAAACATTCTTAATCTTTAAAAAAAAAAAATATTATTTTTTATCTTTATAATTTCAGTTATCATTGTTCGTATTATTAATTTAAGAATTATTTATGCAATAGTACATTTTGATTAGATTGACAATAAATTAATGAGAGATAAAGAAAAATCATTTTTCTTTAATCATCTATTTTAATCTTCTGTTCCTCTCATACTGTCAGTATATTGACATCTGTTTATAATTGTTTTCATCAGATCTTATAAGAAAAACAGTGGACGATAGAGACCATGGGGCCGATTTATCAATGTCTTGCGGAAATCGCTGAATGCCGACAGCTTATGCATACGCTGTCGGCATTTAACATTGCACAAGCAGTTTCTGGTTAACTGCTTGTGCAATGCCGCTCCCTGCAGATTCGAGGCCAATCGGCTGCTAGCAGGGGGTGTCAGTTAACCTGATTGTACACGATTGGACAGATTGATGTCCGCAGCCTCAGAGGAGGTGTATGAGTTAAGCTGCTTCTTAACTCCTGTTTCAGACGAGCCTGAATGCTCGCGTGGAAACAGCAGCATTAGGGTACATTTGGCCCTCAATAAATCTGCTCCTTTGAACTTAAAGATAGTCAAAATTAAACTTTCATGATTCAAATAGAGCAGCAAATTTAAGCAACGTTCTAATTTTCTCCTTTATTAAATTTTTATTTGTTCTCTTGGTATCTTTATTTGAAAAAGCAAGGTGGTTCAGCGCCTGGGTAGCGCTTGCTGATTGGTGTCTAAATGTAGCCACCTATCAGCAAGCGCTACCCAGGGTACTGAACCAAAAATGGGCTAGTTCCTAAGTTTACATTCAAATAAAGATACCAAGAGAATGAAGAAAATTTGATAATAGGAGTAAATTAGAAAGTTGCCTAAAATTGCTGCTCTATCTGAATCATGAAAGTTTAATTTTAACGTGTGTCCCTTTAATCGTTGATTTCTGTATTAGATGTTAGAGGAAAGAGAGAAAAAAGCAATGTACCCATAAAGTGCCCGATACTGACCCAGAGTAGGGTAATAATGGGCAAATCCGCCGTGTTAGTTGCACAGGTGTGCGCCAGTATACAGGTAACCCATATGCTTCATCACTAATTAACATCATATTATTTCTCTTCAGCTTGGAACTGACACACCTGACAGGCTACATGCAGTTTATTCTTGTGCATACCATGTCATAACCATCAGTTGTATATTCTTGTGCATACCATGTCATAACCATCAGTTGTATATTCTTGTGCATACCATGTCATAACCATCAGTTGTATATTCTTGTGCATACCATGTCATAACCATCAGTTGTATATTCTTGTGCATACCATGTCATAACCATCAGTTGTATATTCTTGTGCATACCATGTCATAACCATCAGTTGTATATTCTTGTGCATACCATGTCATAACCATCAGTTGTATATTCTTGTGCATATCATGTCATAACCATCAGTTGTATATTCTTGTGCATATCATGTCATAACCATGAGTTGTATATTCTTGTGCATATCATGTCATAACCATCAGTTGTATATTCTTGTGCATACCATGTCATAACCATCAGTTGTATATTCTTGTGCATACCATGTCATAACCATCAGTTGTATATTCTTGTGCATACCATGTCATAACCATCAGTTGTATATTCTTGTGCATACCATGTCATAACCATCAGTTGTATATTCTTGTGCATACCATGTCATAACCATCAGTTGTTTATTCTTGTGCATATCATGTCATAACCATCAGTTGTTTATTCTTGTGCATATCATGTCATAACCATCAGTTGTATATTCTTGTGCATACCATGTCATAACCATCAGTTGTATATTCTTGTGCATATCATGTCATAACCATCAGTTGTATATTCTTGTGCATATCATGTCATAACCATCAGTTGTATATTCTTGTGCATATCATGTCATAACCATCAGTTGTATATTCTTGTGCATATCATGTCATAACCATCAGTTGTATATTCTTGTGCATACCATGTCATAACCATCAGTTGTATATTCTTGTGCATATCATGTCATAACCATCAGTTGTATATTCTTGTGCATACCATGTCATAACCATCAGTTGTATATTCTTGTGCATATCATGTCATAACCATCAGTTGTATATTCTTGTGCATACCATGTCATAACCATCAGTTGTATATTCTTGTGCATATCATGTCATAACCATCAGTTGTATATTCTTGTGCATATCATGTCATAACCATCAGTTGTATATTCTTGTGCATATCATGTCATAACCATCAGTTGTATATTCTTGTGCATATCATGTCATAACCATCAGTTGTATATTCTTGTGCATATCATGTCATAACCATCAGTTGTATATTCTTGTGCCTATCATGTCATAACCATCAGTTGTATATTCTTGTGCATATCATGTCATAACCATCAGTTGTATATTCTTGTGCATACCATGTCATAACCATCAGTTGTATATTCTTGTGCATATCATGTCATAACCATCAGTTGTATATTCTTGTGCATATCATGTCATAACCATCAGTTGTATATTCTTGTGCATACCATGTCATAACCATCAGTTGTATATTCTTGTGCCTATCATGTCATAACCATCAGTTGTATATTCTTGTGCATACCATGTCATAACCATCAGTTGTATATTCTTGTGCATATCATGTCATAACCATCAGTTGTATATTCTTGTGCATATCATGTCATAACCATCAGTTGTATATTCTTGTGCATATCATGTCATAACCATCAGTTGTATATTCTTGTGCCTATCATGTCATAACCATCAGTTGTATATTCTTGTGCATATCATGTCATAACCATCAGTTGTATATTCTTGTGCATACCATGTCATAACCATCAGTTGTATATTCTTGTGCATATCATGTCATAACCATCAGTTGTATATTCTTGTGCATATCATGTCATAACCATCAGTTGTATATTCTTGTGCATACCATGTCATAACCATCAGTTGTATATTCTTGTGCCTATCATGTCATAACCATCAGTTGTATATTCTTGTGCATACCATGTCATAACCATCAGTTGTATATTCTTGTGCCTATCATGTCATAACCATCAGTTGTATATTCTTGTGCATATCATGTCATAACCATCAGTTGTATATTCTTGTGCATATCATGTCATAACCATCAGTTGTATATTCTTGTGCATACCATGTCATAACCATCAGTTGTATATTCTTGTGCATACCATGTCATAACCATCAGTTGTATATTCTTGTGCATATCATGTCATAACCATCAGTTGTATATTCTTGTGCATATCATGTCATAACCATCAGTTGTATATTCTTGTGCATACCATGTCATAACCATCAGTTGTATATTCTTGTGCATATCTTGTCATAACCATCAGTTGTATATTCTTGTGCATATCATGTCATAACCATCAGTTGTATATTCTTGTGCATATCATGTCATAACCATCAGTTGTATATTCTTGTGCATATCATGTCATAACCATCAGTTGTATATTCTTGTGCATATCATGTCATAACCATCAGTTGTATATTCTTGTGCATACCATGTCATAACCATCAGTTGTATATTCGTGTGCATACCATGTCATAACCATCAGTTGTATATTCTTGTGCATATCATGTCATAACCATCAGTTGTATATTCTTGTGCATACCATGTCATAACCATCAGTTGTTTATTCTTGTGCATACCATGTCATAACCATCAGTTGTATATTCTTGTGCATATCATGTCATAACCATCAGTTGTATATTCTTGTGCATATCATGTCATAACCATCAGTTGTATATTCTTGTGCATACCATGTCATAACCATCAGTTGTTTATTCTTGTGCATACCATGTCATAACCATCAGTTGTATATTCTTGTGCATACCATGTCATAACCATCAGTTGTATATTCTTGTGCATATCATGTCATAACCATCAGTTGTATATTCTTGTGCATATCATGTCATAACCATCAGTTGTATATTCTTGTGCATATCATGTCATAACCATCAGTTGTATATTCTTGTGCATATCATGTCATCATAACCATCAGTTGTATATTCTTGTGCATATCATGTCATAACCATCAGTTGTATATTCTTGTGCATATCATGTCATAACCATCAGTTGTATATTCTTGTGCATATCATGTCATAACCATCAGTTGTATATTCTTGTGCATATCATGTCATAACCATCAGTTGTATATTCTTGTGCATATCATGTCATAACCATCAGTTGTATATTCTTGTGCCTATCATGTCATAACCATCAGTTGTATATTCTTGTGCATACCATGTCATAACCATCAGTTGTATATTCTTGTGCATATCATGTCATAACCATCAGTTGTATATTCTTGTGCATATCATGTCATAACCATCAGTTGTATATTCTTGTGCATATCATGTCATAACCATCAGTTGTATATTCTTGTGCATATCATGTCATAACCATCAGTTGTATATTCTTGTGCATATCATGTCATAACCATCAGTTGTATATTCTTGTGCATATCATGTCATAACCATCAGTTGTATATTCTTGTGCATATCATGTCATAACCATCAGTTGTATATTCTTGTGCATATCATGTCATAACCATCAGTTGTATATTCTTGTGCATATCATGTCATAACCATCAGTTGTATATTCTTGTGCATATCATGTCATAACCATCAGTTGTATATTCTTGTGCATACCATGTCATAACCATCAGTTGTATATTCGTGTGCATACCATGTCATAACCATCAGTTGTATATTCTTGTGCATAATCATGTCATAACCATCAGTTGTATATTCTTGTGCATACCATGTCATAACCATCAGTTGTTTATTCTTGTGCATACCATGTCATAACCATCAGTTGTATATTCTTGTGCATATCATGTCATAACCATCAGTTGTATATTCTTGTGCATATCATGTCATAACCATCAGTTGTATATTCTTGTGCATACCATGTCATAACCATCAGTTGTTTATTCTTGTGCATACCATGTCATAACCATCAGTTGTATATTCTTGTGCATACCATGTCATAACCATCAGTTGTATATTCTTGTGCATACCATGTCATAACCATCAGTTGTATATTCTTGTGCATATCATGTCATAACCATCAGTTGTATATTCTTGTGCATATCATGTCATAACCATCAGTTGTATATTCTTGTGCATATCATGTCATAACCATCAGTTGTATATTCTTGTGCATATCATGTCATCATAACCATCAGTTGTATATTCTTGTGCATATCATGTCATAACCATCAGTTGTATATTCTTGTGCATATCATGTCATAACCATCAGTTGTATATTCTTGTGCATATCATGTCATAACCATCAGTTGTATATTCTTGTGCATATCATGTCATAACCATCAGTTGTATATTCTTGTGCATATCATGTCATAACCATCAGTTGTATATTCTTGTGCATATCATGTCATAACCATCAGTTGTATATTCTTGTGCATACCATGTCATAACCATCAGTTGTATATTCTTGTGCATACCATGTCATAACCATCAGTTGTATATTCTTGTGCATACTCATGTCATAACCATCAGTTGTATATTCTTGTGCATATCATGTCATAACCATCAGTTGTATATTCTTGTGCATATCATGTCATAACCATCAGTTGTATATTCTTGTGCATATCATGTCATAACCATCAGTTGTATATTCTTGTGCATATCATGTCATAACCATCAGTTGTATATTCTTGTGCATATCATGTCATAACCATCAGTTGTATATTCTTGTGCATACCATGTCATAACCATCAGTTGTATATTCTTGTGCATATCATGTCATAACCATCAGTTGTATATTCTTGTGCATATCATGTCATAACCATCAGTTGTATATTCTTGTGCATATCATGTCATAACCATCAGTTGTATATTCTTGTGCATATCATGTCATAACCATCCTGTTGTATATTCTTGTGCATATCCATGTCATAACCATCAGTTGTAATATTCTTGTGCATACTCATGTCATAACCATCAGTTGTATATTCTTGTGCATATCATGTCCATAACCATCAGTTGTATATTCTTGTGCATATCATGTCATAACCATCAGTTGTATATTCTTGTGCATATCATGTCATAACCATCAGTTGTATTATTCTTGTGCATATCCATGTCATAACCATCAGTTGTATATTCTTGTGCATATCCATGTCATAACCATCAGTTGTATATTCTTGTGCATATCATGTCATAACCATCAGTTGTATATTCTTGTGCATATCATGTCATAACCATCAGTTGTATATTCTTGTGCATATCATGTCATAACCATCAGTTGTATATTCTTGTGCATACCATGTCATAACCATCAGTTGTATATTCTTGTGCATATACCTGTCATAACCATCAGTTGTATATTCTTGTGCATATCATGTCATAACCATCAAGTTGTATATCTTGTGCATATCCTGTCATAACCATCAGTTGTATATTCTTGTGCATTCATGTCATAACCATCAGTTGTATATTCTTGTGCATACCATGTCATAACCATCAGTTGTATATTCTTGTGCATATCATCGTCATAAACCATCAGTTGTATATTCTTGTGCATATCATGTCATAACCATCAGTTGTATATTCTTGTGCATATCATGTCATAACCATCAGTTGTATATTCTTGTGCATATCATGTCAAAACCATCAGTTGTTTATTCTTGTGCATATCATGTCATAACCCTCAGTCTTGTATATTCTTGTGCATATCATCGTCATAACCATCAGTATGTATATTCTTGTGCATACCAACTGCTCATAACCATCAGTTGTATATTCTTGTGCATATCATGTCATAACCATCAGTTGTATATTCTTGTGCATATCATGTCATAACCATCAGTTGTATATTCTTGTGCATATCCATGTCATAACCATCAGTTGTATATTCTTGTGCATACCATGTCATAACCATCAGTTGTATATTCTTGTGCATATCATGTCATAACCATCAGTTGTATATTCTTGTGCATATCATGTCATAACCATCAGTTGTATATTCTTGTGCATATCATGTCATAACCATCAGTTGTATATTCTTGTGCATATCATGTCATAACCATCAGTTGTATATTCTTGTGCATATCATGTCATAACCATCAGTTGTATATTCTTGTGCATATCCATGTCATAACCATCAGTTGTATATTCTTGTGCATATCATGTCATAACCATCAGTTGTATATTCTTGTGCATATCATGTCATAACCATCAGTTGTATATTCTTGTGCATATCCATGTCATAACCATCAGTTGTATATTCTTGTGCATATCATGTCATAACCATCAGTTGTATATTCTTGTGCCTATCATGTCATAACCATCAGTTGTATATTCTTGTGCATATCATGTCATAACCATCAGTTGTATATTCTTGTGCATATCATGTCATAACCATCAGTTGTATATTCTTGTGCATATCATGTCATAACCATCAGTTGTATATTCTTGTGCATATCATGTCATAACCATCAGTTGTATATTCTTGTGCATATCATGTCATAACCATCAGTTGTATATTCTTGTGCATATCATGTCATAACCATCAGTTGTATATTCTTGTGCATATCATGTCATAACCATCAGTTGTATATTCTTGTGCATATCATGTCATAACCATCAGTTGTATATTCTTGTGCATATCATGTCATAACCATCAGTTGTATATTCTTGTGCATATCCATGTCATAACCATCAGTTGTATATTCTTGTGCATATCATGTCATAACCATCAGTTGTATATTCTTGTGCATACTCATGTCATAACCATCAGTTGTCTATTCTTGTGCATACCATGTCATAACCATCAGTTGTATATTCTTGTGCATATCATGTCATAACCATCAGTTGTATATTCTTGTGCATATCATGTCATAACCATCAGTTGTATATTCTTGTGCATATCATGTCATAACCATCAGTTGTATATTCTTGTGCATATCATGTCATCATAACCATCAGTTGTATATTCTTGTGCATACCATGTCATAACCATCAGTTGTATATTCTTGTGCATATCATGTCATAACCATCAGTTGTATATTCTTGTGCATATCATGTCATAACCATCAGTTGTATATTCTTGTGCATATCATGTCATAACCATCAGTTGTATATTCTTGTGCATATCATGTCATAACCATCAGTTGTATATTCTTGTGCATACCATGTCATAACCATCAGTTGTATATTCTTGTGCATATCATGTCATAACCATCAGTTGTATATTCTTGTGCATATCATGTCATAACCATCAGTTGTATATTCTTGTGCATATCATGTCATAACCATCAGTTGTATATTCTTGTGCATATCATGTCATAACCATCAGTTGTATATTCTTGTGCATACCATGTCATAACCATCAGTTGTATATTCTTGTGCATACCATGTCATAACCATCAGTTGTATATTCTTGTGCATACCATGTCATAACCATCAGTTGTATATTCTTGTGCATATCATGTCATAACCATCAGTTGTATATTCTTGTGCATACCATGTCATAACCATCAGTTGTATATTCTTGTGCATATCATGTCATAACCATCAGTTGTATATTCTTGTGCATACCATGTCATAACCATCAGTTGTATATTCTTGTGCATATCATGTCATAACCATCAGTTGTTTATTCTTGTGCATATCATGTCATAACCATCAGTTGTATATTCTTGTGCATATCATGTCATAACCATCAGTTGTATATTCTTGTGCATACCATGTCATAACCATCAGTTGTATATTCTTGTGCATATCATGTCATAACCATCAGTTGTATATTCTTGTGCATATCATGTCATAACCATCAGTTGTATATTCTTGTGCATATCATGTCATAACCATCAGTTGTATATTCTTGTGCATATCATGTCATAACCATCAGTTGTATATTCTTGTGCATACCTGTCATAACCATCAGTTGTATATTCTTGTGCATATCATGTCATAACCATCAGTTGTATATTCTTGTGCATATCATGTCATAACCATCAGTTGTATATTCTTGTGCCTATCATGTCATAACCATCAGTTGTATATTCTTGTGCATACATGTCATAACCATCAGTTGTATATTCTTGTGCATATCATGTCATAACCATCAGTTGTATATTCTTGTGCATATCATGTCATAACCATCAGTTGTATATTCTTGTGCATATCATGTCATAACCATCAGTTTGTATATTCTTGTGCATATCATGTCATAACCATCAGTTGGTATATTCTTGTGCATACATGTCATAACCATCAGTTGTATATTCTTGTGCATATCATGTCATAACCATCAAGTTGTTATATTCTTGTGCATACCATGTCATAACCAGCAGTTAGTATATTCTTGTGCATGATCATGTCATAACCATCAGTTGTATATACGTGTAGCATATCATGTCATAACCATCAGTTGTATTATTCTTGTGCATATCATGTCATAACCATCAGTTGTATATTCTTGTGCTAACCATGACATAACCAGTCAGTTGTTTATTCTTGTGCATACCATGTCATAACCATCAGTTGTATATTCTTGTGCATATCAATGTCATAACACATCAGTTGTATATTCTTGTGCATATCATGCATAAACCATCAGGTTGTATATTCTTTGTGGCATACCATGTCATAACCATCAGTTGTATTATTCTTGTGCATACCATGTCATAACCATCAGTTGTATATTCTTGTGCATACCATGTCTTAACCATCAGTTGTATATTCTTGTGCATACCATGTCATAACCATCAGTTGTATATTCTTGTGCATATCATGTCATAACCATCAGTTGTATATTCTTGTGCATATCATGTCATAACCATCAGCTTGTATATTCTTGTGCATATCATGTCATAACCATCAGTTCGTATATTCTTGTGCATACATGTCATAACCATCAGTTGTATATTCTTGTGCATATCCATGTCATAACCATCAGTTGTATTTCTTGTGCATACCATGTCATAAACCATCATGTTGTTTATTCTTGTGCATACATGTCATAACCATCAGTTGTATATTATTGTGCAATTTCATGTCCTAAACCCTCAGTTGGTATATTCTTGTGCATATCATGTCATAACCATCAGTTGTATATTCTTGTGACTATCCATGTCATAACAATCAGTTGTATATTCTTGTGCATACCATGGTCATAACCATCAGTTGTATATTCTCTGTGCATATCATGTCATAACCATCAGTTGCTATATTCTTGTGCATATCATGTCACTAACCATCAGTTTATATTCTTGTGCATATCATGTCATAACCATCAGTTGTATATTCTTGTGCATATCATGTCATAACCATCAGTTTGTATATTCTTGTGCACTAACCCATGTCATAACCATCAGTTGTATATTCTTGTGCATACCATGTCATAACCATCAAGTTGCTATATTCTTGTGCATATCATGTCATAACCATAAGTTGTATATTCTTGTGCATATCCATGTCATAACCATCAGTTGCTATATTCTTGTGCATATCATGTCATACCATCAGTTGCTATATTCATGTGCCATTTCCTATGTCATAACCATCACGTTGTATATTCTTGTGCATACATGTCATAACCATCAGTTGTATATTCTTGTGCATCTCATGTCATAACCCATCAGCTTGTATATTCTTGCTGCATATCATGTCATAAACCATCAGTTGTTATATTCTTGTGCATATATGTCATAACATCAGTTGTATATTCTTGTGCATATCACTGTCATAACCATCAGTTGCTATAATCTTGTGCATACCATGTCATAACCATCCAGTATGTAATATTCTTGTGCATACATGTCATAACCATCAGCTTGTATATTCTTGTGCATACCATGTCATAACCATCAGTTGTATATTCTTGTGCATACCATGTCATAACCATCAGTTGTATATTCTTGTGCATATCATGTCATAACCATCAGTTGTATATTCTTGTGCATATCATGTCATAACCATCAGTTGTATATTCTTGTGCATATCATGTCATAACCATCAGTTGTATATTCTTGTGCATACCATGTCATAACCATCAGTTGTATATTCTTGTGCATATCATGTCATAACCATCAGTTGTATATTCTTGTGCATATCATGTCATAACCATCAGTTGTATATTCTTGTGCATACCATGTCATAACCATCAGTTGTATATTCTTGTGCATATCATGTCATAACCATCAGTTGTTTATTCTTGTGCATATCATGTCATAACCATCAGTTGTATATTCTTGTGCATATCATGTCATAACCATCAGTTGTATATTCTTGTGCATACCATGTCATAACCATCAGTTGTATATTCTTGTGCATACCATGTCATAACCATCAGTTGTATATTCTTGTGCATATCATGTCATAACCATCAGTTGTATATTCTTGTGCATACCATGTCATAACCATCAGTTGTATATTCTTGTGCATACCATGTCATAACCATCAGTTGTATATTCTTGTGCATATCATGTCATAACCATCAGTTGTTTATTCTTGTGCATATCATGTCATAACCATCAGTTGTATATTCTTGTGCATATCATGTCATAACCATCAGTTGTATATTCTTGTGCATACCATGTCATAACCATCAGTTGTATATTCTTGTGCATACCATGTCATAACCATCAGTTGTATATTCTTGTGCATACCATGTCATAACCATCAGTTGTATATTCTTGTGCATATCATGTCATAACCATCAGTTGTATATTCTTGTGCATATCATGTCATAACCATCAGTTGTATATTCTTGTGCATATCATGTCATAACCATCAGTTGTATATTCTTGTGCATATCATGTCATAACCATCAGTTGTATATTCTTGTGCATATCATGTCATAACCATCAGTTGTATATTCTTGTGCATACCATGTCATAACCATCAGTTGTATATTCTTGTGCATATCATGTCATAACCATCAGTTGTATATTCTTGTGCATATCATGTCCATAACCATCAGTTGTATATTCTTGTGCCTATCATGTCATAACCATCAGTTGTATATTCTTGTGCATACCATGTCATAACCATCAGTTGTATATTCTTGTGCATATCATGTCATAACCATCAGTTGTATATTCTTGTGCATATCATGTCATAACCATCAGTTGTATATTCTTGTGCATACCATGTCATAACCATCAGTTGTATATTCTTGTGCATATCATGTCATAACCATCAGTTGTATATTCTTGTGCATACCATGTCATAACCATCAGTTGTTTTTCTTGTGCATACCATGTCCATAACCATCAGTTGTATATTCTTGTGCATATCATGTCATAACCATCAGTTGTATATTCTTGTGCATATCCATGTCATAACCATCAGTTGTATATTCTTGTGCATATCATGTCATAACCATCAGTTGTATATTCTTGTGCATATCATGTCATAACCATCAGTTGTATATTCTTGTGCATATCATGTCATAACCATCAGTTGTATATTCTTGTGCATATCATGTCATAACCATCAGTTGTATATTCTTGTGCATACCATGTCATAACCATCAGTTGTATATTCTTGTGCATATCATGTCATAACCATCAGTTGTATATTCTTGTGCATATCATGTCATAACCATCAGTTGTATATTCTTGTGCATATCATGTCATAACCATCAGTTGTATATTCTTGTGCATACCATGTCATAACCATCAGTTGTATATTCTTGTGCATACCATGTCATAACCATCAGTTGTATATTCTTGTGCATATCATGTCATAACCATCAGTTGTATATTCTTGTGCATATCATGTCATAACCATCAGTTGTATATTCTTGTGCATATCATGTCATAACCATCAGTTGTATATTCTTGTGCATATCATGTCATAACCATCAGTTGTATATTCTTGTGCATACCATGTCATAACCATCAGTTGTATATTCTTGTGCATATCATGTCATAACCATCAGTTGTATATTCTTGTGCATATCATGTCATAACCATCAGTTGTATATTCTTGTGCATATCATGTCATATCCATCAGTTGTATATTCTTGTGCATACCATGTCATAACCATCAGTTGTATATTCTTGTGCATATCATGTCATAACCATCAGTTGTATATTCTTGTGCATATCATGTCATAACCATCAGTTGTATATTCTTGTGCATATCATGTCATAACCATCAGTTGTTTATTCTTGTGCATACATGTCATAACCATCAGTTGTATATTCTTGTGCATATCATGTCATAACCATCAGTTGTATATTCTTGTGCATATCCATGTCATAACCATCAGTTGTATATTCTTGTGCATATCATGTCATAACCATCAGTTGTATATTCTTGTGCATACCATGTCATAACCATCAGTTGTATATTCTTGTGCATATCATGTCATAACCATCAGTTGTATATTCTTGTGCATATCATGTCATAACCATCAGTTGTATATTCTTGTGCATACCATGTCATAACCATCAGTTGTATATTCTTGTGCATATCATGTCATAACCATCAGTTGTATATTCTTGTGCATATCATGTCATAACCATCAGTTGTATATTCTTGTGCATATCATGTCATAACCATCAGTTGTATATTCTTGTGCATATCATGTCATAACCATCAGTTGTATATTCTTGTGCATATCATGTCATAACCATCAGTTGTATATTCTTGTGCATATCATGTCATAACCATCAGTTGTATATTCTTGTGCATACCATGTCATAACCATCAGTTGTATATTCTTGTGCATATCATGTCATAACCATCAGTTGTATATTCTTGTGCATATCATGTCATAACCATCAGTTGTATATTCTTGTGCATATCATGTCATAACCATCAGTTGTATATTCTTGTGCATACCATGTCATAACCATCAGTTGTATATTCTTGTGCATATCATGTCATAACCATCAGTTGTATATTCTTGTGCATATCATGTCATAACCATCAGTTGTATATTCTTGTGCATATCATGTCATAACCATCAGTTGTATATTCTTGTGCATATCATGTCATAACCATCAGTTGTATATTCTTGTGCATATCATGTCATAACCATCAGTTGTATATTCTTGTGCATATCATGTCATAACCATCAGTTGTATATTCTTGTGCATATCATGTCATAACCATCAGTTGTATATTCTTGTGCATATCATGTCATAACCATCAGTTGTATATTCTTGTGCATATCATGTCATAACCATCAGTTGTATATTCTTGTGCATATCATGTCATAACCATCAGTTGTATATTCTTGTGCATATCATGTCATAACCATCAGTTGTTTATTCTTGTGCATATCATGTCATAACCATCAGTTGTATATTCTTGTGCATATCATGTCATAACCATCAGTTGTATATTCTTGTGCATATCATGTCATAACCATCAGTTGTATATTCTTGTGCATACCATGTCATAACCATCAGTTGTATATTCTTGTGCATACCATGTCATAACCATCAGTTGTATATTCTTGTGCATATCATGTCATAACCATCAGTTGTATATTCTTGTGCATATCATGTCATAACCATCAGTTGTATATTCTTGTGCATATCATGTCATAACCATCAGTTGTATATTCTTGTGCATATCATGTCATCATAACCATCAGTTGTATATTCTTGTGCATATCATGTCATAACCATCAGTTGTATATTCTTGTGCATACCATGTCATAACCATCAGTTGTATATTCTTGTGCATACCATGTCATAACCATCAGTTGTATATTCTTGTGCATATCATGTCATAACCATCAGTTGTATATTCTTGTGCATACCATGTCATAACCATCAGTTGTATATTCTTGTGCATATCATGTCATAACCATCAGTTGTATATTCTTGTGCATATCATGTCATAACCATCAGTTGTATATTCTTGTGCATATCATGTCATAACCATCAGTTGTTTATTCTTGTGCATATCATGTCATCATAACCATCAGTTGTATATTCTTGTGCATATCATGTCATAACCATCAGTTGTATATTCTTGTGCATATCATGTCATAACCATCAGTTGTATATTCTTGTGCATATCATGTCATAACCATCAGTTGTATATTCTTGTGCATATCATGTCATAACCATCAGTTGTATATTCTTGTGCATATCATGTCATAACCATCAGTTGTATATTCTTGTGCATATCATGTCATAACCATCAGTTGTATATTCTTGTGCATATCATGTCATAACCATCAGTTGTATATTCTTGTGCATATCATGTCATAACCATCAGTTGTATATTCTTGTGCATATCATGTCATAACCATCAGTTGTATATTCTTGTGCATACCATGTCATAACCATCAGTTGTATATTCTTGTGCATACCATGTCATAACCATCAGTTGTATATTCTTGCCTAACTAAAGTGATAGATTTGCCAGTTTAATCAATGACACCTGTTATCCATCTATTGGCAGGGTGTTTTTTTTGGATATCACAGATGACGCTGCCATAGAGCGTCTCTCTTTACGTATGACAGATCCGGTGTCTGGAGAGAGGTAAGTACTGGAAGCTATTGCATTGTGGGTCTGTAGTAGCTCGTGCACACACCCAGACAGGTGACAGTAACAATGTCCTTATCAGCGACATAGCCGCACACTGTATTAGTCAGACAGAGCACTGGGCATTTACTGTGAGATTAAATACAATCTCATTATAGGAAAGATAGGGATACAATACATGTTTCATACTTCATAGCTGTCCCTATGTGACGGTACTGGGCAAACTGTGTCTGTGTATTGCTACAAGTTACATTTCAGATTGATGGCTGTAGACCACATGGATCACAAATTAGTCAGGTCATTGCAGGTGACTGAGGTGCTGTTAACAAAGGTTAACAGCACCACAAACAAGTCATGTGCAAAGTCATGTGTTAGACTTGACTCACAGTGACAGAGTCAGTTTTTACAGGAAAACGTAAGTTGGCTATCCACAAACAGGGATTTAAATATAACTAAATACAAATGGATAAAATGTGTGTTTAAACATAAAACAATCTATAGTAGTAGTTTAAAGTGACTATCAATTCAGTTGAACCCGAGCAAATGCTTTAAAGGAAATTCAAGTCAAGTTAATGTGCTTAGGATCGTTTAAATCAGGTCAGGGTGGGGGGGGGGGGAGCCCCTTCTTAGATTCTTGCACCTGGGCCCTGTGGTTTCTAGTTACGCCTCTGACTCCAGATCACCCTATGGTTTGGTTACTCACTATGACCGGCTGCCCTGATATACCCTGACCTAAATTATTTGCATTAAAAAGATTTATAAAACTCCTTTTGCTCATGGATTATTTATATATATATATATATATATATATATATATATATATATATATATATATATATTTATAGATAGATAGATAGATAAATAGATATAATTTCTCATGGCAAGTGGAATTATTAGTGTAGTGTATTCTTATAAGAAAATTAGTGAATTTTGTTTTAACCCTTCGAGTGCTAACGACGGCTTTGAGCCGTCACAAATTTTCTCAGTCAGGTGCTAACGATGGCTCAGAGCCGCCGCTAGCACTCACCCACCTTGAGGGCAATCTGGGGGCTCCCACCTACTCCCACCCCGGCGATCTGGCCTGAATAGTTAAAGGCTTCGCTGGGGCTTCACGTTTCACGCGGTGACGTCACCGTACAACTTTATTTAAAATGAACAATGGACAATATAGGGAGATGGGGACATGCTGCTTAGAAGCCTGTATCTCAGGCATCTAAGCAGCTACAGACCCCCAACAGTATAAGTCTTGGGAATCTGGAAAAAAAGTAAAAAAATATATTTAAAAAAAGTAAAAAAAAAGCTCAAAACCAGCTTAGCACCCAGGTGGGAAATGGCTTAGCAGCCAAAGGGTTAAATAAACCAGGTGCCTTTGTCATGATGTTTGTGTGATGTATGTAAGACAGTAAATAAACCAGGTGCCTTTGTCATGATGTTTGTGTGATGTATGTAAGACTGTAAATAAACCAGGTGCCTTTGTTATGATGTTTGTGTGATGTATGTAAGACTGTAAATAAACCAGGTGCCTTCGTTATGATGTTTGTGTGATGTATGTAAGACAGTAAATAAACCAGGTGCCTTCATCATGACGGTTGTGTGATGTATTTAAGACAGTAAATAAACCAGGTGCCTTCGTTATGATGTTTGTGTGATGTATGTAAGACAGTAAATAAACCAGGTGCCTTCATCATGACGGTTGTGTGATGTATGTAGGGCAGTAAATAAACCAGGTGCCTTTGTCATGACGGTTGTGTGATGTATGTAGGGCAGTAAATAAACCAGGTGCCTTTGTCATGACGGTTGTGTGATGTATGTAAGGCAGTAAATAAACCAGGTTTCTTTGTCATGACGGTTGTGTGATGTATGTAAGGCAGTAAATAAACCAGGTTTCTTTGTCATGACGGTTGTGTGATGTATGTAAGACAGTAAATAAACCAGGTGCCTTTGTCATGATGTTTGTGTGATGTATGTAAGACAGTAAATAAACCAGGTGCCTTTGTCATGATATTTATGTGATGTATGTAAGACGGTAAATAAACCAGGTGCCTTTGTCATGATGTTTGTGTGATGTATGTAGGGCAGTAAATAAACCAGGTGCCTTTGTCATGACGGTTGTGTGATGTATGTAGGGCAGTAAATAAACCAGGTGCCTTTGTCATGACGGTTGTGTGATGTATGTAAGGCAGTAAATAAACCAGGTTTCTTTGTCATGACGGTTGTGTGATGTATGTAAGGCAGTAAATAAACCAGGTTTCTTTGTCATGACGGTTGTGTGATGTATGTAAGACAGTAAATAAACCAGGTGCCTTTGTCATGATGTTTGTGTGATGTATGTAAGACAGTAAATAAACCAGGTGCCTTTGTCATGATGTTTGTGTGATGTATGTAAGACAGTAAATAAACCAGGTGCCTTTGTCATGATGTTTGTGTGATGTATGTAAGACAGTAAATAAACCAGGTGCCTTTGTCATGATGTTTGTGTGATGTATGTAAGACAGTAAATAAACCAGGTGCCTTTGTCATGATGTTTGTGTGATGTATGTAGGGCAGTAAATAAACCAGGTGCCTTTGTCATGACGGTTGTGTGATGTATGTAGGGCAGTAAATAAACCAGGTGCCTTTGTCATGATGTTTGTGTGATGTATGTAAGACAGTAAATAAACCAGGTGCCTTCATCATGACGGTTGTGTGATGTATGTAAGGCAGTAAATAAACCAGGTTTCTTTGTCATGACGGTTGTGTGATGTATGTAAGACAGTAAATAAACCAGGTGCCTTTGTCATGATGTTTGTGTGATGTATGTAAGGCAGTAAATAAACCAGGTTTCTTTGTCATGACGGTTGTGTGATGTATGTAAGACAGTAAATAAACCAGGTTTCTTTGTCATGACGGTTGTGTGATGTATATAAGACAGTAAATAAACCAGGTGCCTTTGTCATGATGTTTATGTGATGTATGTAAGACAGTAAATAAACCAGGTGCCTTTGTCATGATGTTTATGTGATGTATGTAAGACAGTAAATAAACCAGATGCCTTTGTCATGATGTTTGTGTGATGTATGTAAGACAGTAAATAAACCAGGTGCCTTTGTCATGATGTTTGTGTGATGTATGTAAGACAGTAAATAAACCAGATGCCTTTGTCATGATGTTTGTGTGATGTATGTAAGACAGTAAATAAACCAGATGCCTTTGTCATGATGTTTGTGTGATGTATGTAAGACAGTAAATAAACCAGGTGCCTTTGTCATGATGTTTATGTGATGTATGTAAGACAGTAAATAAACCAGATGCCTTTGTCATGATGTTTGTGTGATGTATATAAGACAGTAAATAAACCAGGTGCCTTTGTCATGATGTTTATGTGATGTATGTAAGACAGTAAATAAACCAGGTGCCTTTGTCATGATGTTTGTGTGATGTATGTAAGGCAGTAAATAAACCAGGTGCCTTTGTCATGACGGTTGTGTGATGTATGTAAGGCAGTAAATAAACCAGGTGCCTTTGTCATGATGTTTGTGTGATGTATGTAAGACAGTAAATAAACCAGGTGCCTTTGTCATGACGGTTGTGTGATGTATGTAAGACAGTAAATAAACCAGGTGCCTTCATCATGACGGTTGTGTGATGTATGTAAGACAGTAAATAAACCAGGTGCCTTTGTCATGATGTTTGTGTGATGTATGTAAGACAGTAAATAAACCAGGTGCCTTTGTCATGATGTTTGTGTGATGTATGTAAGACAGTAAATAAACCAGGTGCCTTTGTCATGATGTTTGTGTGATGTATGTAGGGCAGTAAATAAACCAGGTGCCTTTGTCATGATGTTTATGTGATGTATGTAGGGCAGTAAATAAACCAGGTGCCTTTGTCATGATGTTTGTGTGATGTATGTAAGACAGTAAATAAACCAGGTGCCTTTGTCATGATGTTTGTGTGATGTATGTAAGACAGTAAATAAACCAGGTTTCTTTGTCATGACGGTTGTGTGATGTATGTAAGACAGTAAATAAACCAGGTGCCTTTGTCATGATGTTTATGTGATGTATGTAAGACAGTAAATAAACCAGGTGCCTTTGTCATGATGTTTATGTGATGTATGTAAGACAGTAAATAAACCAGATGCCTTTGTCATGATGTTTATGTGATGTATGTAAGACAGTAAATAAACCAGATGCCTTTGTCATGATGTTTGTGTGATGTATGTAAGACTGTAAATAAACCAGGTGCCTTCATCATGACGGTTGTGTGATGTATGTAGGGCAGTAAATAAACCAGGTGCCTTTGTCATGATGTTTGTGTGATGTATGTAGGGCAGTAAATAAACCAGGTGCCTTCATCATGACGGTTGTGTGATGTATGTAGGGCAGTAAATAAACCAGGTGCCTTTGTCATGATGTTTGTGTGATGTATGTAAGACAGTAAATAAACCAGGTGCCTTCATCATGACGGTTGTGTGATGTATGTAGGGCAGTAAATAAACCAGGTTTCTTTGTCATGATGTTTGTGTGATGTATGTAAGGCAGTAAATAAACCAGGTGCCTTTGTCATGATGTTTGTGTGATGTATGTAAGACAGTAAATAAACCAGGTGCCTTTGTCATGATGTTTGTGTGATGTATGTAAGACAGTAAATAAACCAGGTGCCTTTGTCATGACGGTTGTGTGATGTATGTAGGGCAGTAAACAAACTGGATACAGTAGAATGATTTCCTTTAACAGCCGATGTCTGATTCTTGTGCGCAGATACCACAGTCTGTACAAACCAGCGCCAAGGGCAGAAGTGCAGGAGCGACTGCGGCAGAATCCGCGAGACACGGAACACAGGCTCCAGAAGAAGCTGGACATGTATCACGCCAATGCAGAAGAGCTTCAGGAGTTTTATCAAGATGTCATTCACATAAATGCAGATCAAGACCCCTACACTGTATTTGAGTTCATCGAGAGCTGTATAGTTAAACCCCTTCCCAAGAGAGTCCCTGGGGATCTAACAGCTCCCTAATCACACTCAGTAGCAGACACGGCAGTAACTGATGGTTTGGGTTATCCGGTTGTGCCATAAAGGTGCTTTTATACCAGCAGGGACATGAAAACCAAAATTTGTCTTTCATGATTCAGATAGAGAATACAATTTGTAAAATGTTTCCTATTTACTTATATTATCAATTGTGCTTCATTCTCTTGTTATTCTTTGTTGACGAGATATCTAGATAGGTAGTGTGCACATGTCTGTAGAACTACATGACAGGAAATAGTGCTGCCCTCTAGTGCTCTTGCCAATGTATAACATTATTATAAAACTGCTGCCATAGTACTGCAGACACGTGCACACTCCTGAGCTTACGTCCCTGCTTTCCAACAAAGGATAACAAGAAAATGAAGAAAATGTGATAATAGAAATATATTGGAAAGTTGTTTTAAAATTGTATGTTCTATCTGAATCATGATAAAAAAAATGGGTTTCATACCCCATTAACTATTAAGCCACTTGTGATAGCCAGGAACACCTGACCTGCACATCCAGTTGTTGCACTGAATCAACAAAAGAAGACAACAATTAGACCATAACTTGTATCTAAACTGTCGCTTGCTCTTTGTTTTTCTGTCTAAGAGCTATTGTGATGTTTGTGCAGGGAGATCTGCTGTGCCTTTGTGCTCACTTTATCAAGTCCTGTGTCTAACCAGAGGGAAAGTCCCAGAAGTGTATTTGTAGACTGGAGAAAGCGAGACCAAGCACCACAGATTCTGTGCAGTAATCCCTGTGAAAATATAGGTGGGAGGAATGAGCAGAAAGGCTGTAGAATATGTCTCATCAGATTATTCTAATGTCTTGTTAACCCCTGATCCGTGAGCTGTGACCGCAGAACGTTGCATAGCCAAGGGTTTATGTATCCTGTTACTATACAGGGGCTTACGGTTATATTGCGCCAGCATCCTACACATACACCGTGTGCCATGCAGTGACGTCTATGAGCTTCATTTATTCTGATGATTAATATTCTGTCTTTTAGTCTGCTCTGTGCATATTAGTTCCCCTTGAGTGGTGAGGGGAAGGTCTGGCTTTATTTCATTGATATGCATTCAGCTTGTAGCCTGGGGTCAGAGTTCAGCTCCCTGTGGGTATGTAGCAGGCCTAGTGTACATGGAGATGTTAGCAGAACATGCTAATACACTTGTATGACTCTCCCTGTGCTACAGTCAGCTCAACTGCCATTCATTTCATTACCGCAAACCAGCAGCTCAGAGACGGACCTTGTAAGGGCAATCAGCTAGATCACAGGAACACAGGCTCCAGCTGATCAGTAGCTTTACAAACAAGAACTATATAACACAATGATAGCGGTCTCATTAAGAATTTAGCTTTTTGTTGATCTAACCTCAGATTTGCATTCTATTGTATTAGTATATAACTGACAGCCCATGTAGGTTTCTCATGCACCCTCTCACCCAGTCCTAGGGAGCAGCTCAGGATGTGCCATTTTTATTTCCAAAACCTAAATCTTCTATGTCTTGTATAAGCAGCACATCTACCAACCTTTTAATGCCCTGTTTTATCTTTCACACAGTGCATTATAACACAGACGTTTTAAGGTCTTGTGCGGCCTATTGGAGAATTCTAAGGTTCCAAATGTGGAATCTGACTGTTTTTGGCTCTTCTGTTATATCTGCTGCAAGATGATTCCATCTATCAATCATCTATATAGGAGAATTTTTTAAAAATATTTTTTGTTTAATTCTTTGTGTATATTGTTTTATTTTATTACTACATATTGTAGGAACTATATCAACCTCACTGAAGTCAAAGCTGAATAAATGTAATATTCTGATGAAACCACCAACAATATATATGAATTTGTTCTGCTTTACTCTGAGATCATCCATCCAACAGCCTTTTTAACTGAAAACGGAAGCAGCACTTGGATGGTCAGACTTAAAAGATGACAAAAAGACAAAGGCGCCTCTTGGTGTAATACAGTTGGTGAAAGCCAACTGTATTATACATGTCAGCAACATGTATAAAATGTTATAGAAATAAATAATTATGTCACATGAAACTACAATACAAAATTGCGCATCAGGCGCCATTACAGCTGTACTATCCACTAGTTTATACATGTTGCTGACACTATTATAGATATCGTACTTTATATTATGTCATGATGGTTATTTGACTTGGACATACTTATACCGGTCCAGTATTGCACTAGATAGAGTAACTGTTTGGAGGTCAATTCTCTTTTTGTAGATAGACATTGTGCAATCCGTGAACCGTGTTTGGTATATTTCTGCCCAAGTTTTCACTACTCATTCGTACTGCTTTTGCAAGTATTGTCTAAATGGTGCATTTTGTGGATTATACAGCCTTCTTCCATTTGTGTGCTTTTTAATCTAAGTTTTATATACTACTACAGCAGTAGTTTTTCTTTCTTTTTATATAATTAACTAATAAATGTTAAGTTTTAATCACATTGACCTACACTGTGTAGCCTTCTATGCCGCTTTTTTGGTGAGTGCTCCACTTCTGTCCGCTTTTTCCTTACTGTTTTTCTCTATCCGTCTATGTAGCAAGAAAGATTCTTGTATTTAGAATTGCTGATGGTAAATCCTCAGTTTTAGTTCTTTATGACGTTTCGTTCAGTTAAGTCTGCCAAAATGCGTAGAATTTGCTTACTATCGGTGGGCCCCACTCACTGTTCACGCATTCACTGGCACATACAGTTGCAAAAAAAAGTATGTGAACCCTTTGGAATGATATGGATTTCTGCACAAATTGGTCATAAAATGTGATCTGATCATCATCTAAGTCACAACAATAGACAATCACAGTCTGCTTAAACTAATAAGACACAAAGAATGAAATGTTGCCATGTTTTTATTGAACACACCATGTAAACAGTGTAGGTGGAAAAAGTATGTGAACCCTTGGATTTAATAACTGGTTGAACCTCCTTTGGCAGCAATAACTTCAACCAAACGTTTCCTGTAGTTGCAGATCAGACATGCACAACGGTCAGGAGTAATTCTTGACCATTCCTCTTTACAGAACTGTTTCAGTTCAGCAATATTCTTGGGATGTCTAATGTGAATCGCTTTCTTGAGGTCATGCCACAGCATCTCAATCGGGTTGAGGTCAGGACTCTGACTGGGCCACTTCAGAAGGCGTATTTTCTTCTGTTTAAGCCATTCTGTTGTTGATTTACTTCTATGCTTTGGGTCATTGTCCTGTTGCAACACCCATCTTCTGTTGAGCTTCAGCTGGTAGACAGATGGCCTTAAGTTCTCCTGCAAAATGTCTTGATAAACTTGGGAATTCATTTTTCCTTCAATGATAGCAATCTGTCCAGGCCCTGACACAGCAAAGCAGCCCCAAACCATGATGCCCCCACCACCATACTTCACAGTTGGGATGAGGTTTTGGTGTTGGTGTGCTGTGCCTCTTTTTCACCACACATAGTGTTGTGTGTTTCTTCCAAACAACTCAACTTTGGTTTCATCTGTCCACAGAATATTTTGCCAGTACTGCTGTGGAACATTCAGGTGCTCTTGTGCAAACTGTAAACGTGCAGCAATGTTTTGTTTGGACAGCACTGGCTTCCTCTGTGGTATCCTCCCATGAAATCCATTCTTGTTTAGTGTTTTACGTATTGTAGATTCGCTAACAGGGATGTTAGCATTTGCCAGTGACTTTTGTAAGTCTTTAGCTGACACTCTAGGATTCTTCTTCACCTCATTTAGCAGTCTGCGCTGTGCTCTTGCAGTCATCTTTACAGGACGGCCACTTCTAGGGAGAGTAGCAGCAGTGCTGAACTTTCTCCATTTATAGACAATTTGTCTTACCGTGGACTGATGAACAGCAAGGCTTTGGAGATACTTTTATAACCCTTTCCAGCTTTATGCAAGTCAACAATTCTTAATCGTAGGTCTTCTAAGAGCTCTTTTGTGCAAGGCATCATTCACATCAGGCATGGCTTCTTGTGAAAAGCAAACCCAGAACTGGTGTGTTTTTTATAGGGCAGGGCAGCTGTAACCAACACCTCCAATCTCATCTCATTGATTGGACTCCAGTTGGCGGACATCTCACTCCAATTAGCTCTTGGAGATGTGATTAGTCTAGGGGTTCACATACTTTTTCCACCTGCATTGTGAATGTTTACATGGTGTGTTCAATAAAACCATGGCAACATTTCATTCTTTGTGTGTTATTAGTTTAAGCAGACTGTGATTGTCTATTGTTGTGACTTAGATGATGATCAGATCACATTTTATGACCAATTTGTGCAGAAATCCATATCACTCCAAAGGGTTCACATACTTTTTCTTGCAACTGTATACAGGTTCATCTCTATCTCTAACATACTCTATGGGGCCCATTTATCAAGCTCCGAATGGAGCTTCATGTTCCGTGTTTCTGGCGAGCCTGCAGGCTCGCCAGAAACAGCAGTTATGAAGCAGCGGACTAAAGACCACTGCTCCATAACCCTGTCCACCTGCTTTGAGCAAGCGGACAGACATCTCCGCAATTCAACCCAATTGGGTTGATTGACACCTCCCTGCTGGCGGCCCATTGGCCGTGAGTCAGCAGGGGGCGGCGCTGCACCAGCAGCTCATGTGAGCTGCTGGTGCAATGTTAAATGCGGAGAGCGTATTGCTCTCCGCATTTAGCCATGTCTTGCGGACCTGATCCCCTTGGACAAACAATATGAATAATTCCTGATCGATCTTTCATTAACAGAATCTGTCCAAAGATATTGTTGTTTATTTCTAACACTTCAAAATTCCAAACAAAGCTTCAGAAAGTTTCAAACAGAACGAAACGTCATAAAGAACTAAAACTGAGGATTTACCATCAGCAATTCTAAATACAAGAATCTTTCTTGCTACATAGATGGATACACAGACGGATACAAAGTTTCTCTTGGTAACTATTGGATCACTTAACCCAGTCAGATGACCTGACGTCACTGCTTACGGAACGGAAGTTAGACTTTCTCTTACGGACAGCAAACCTGGTTTGTTTTCTCTGCTGTCCTCTTTCAGAATCTACCAACATCCAAGTCTGTGCACAGCAGAATTACATGTAGCTCACGGATATATGCAGTATAAGTATTGTCTTATTTTCTCTGCCTCTTATTTTAGAGCTATATTGAATATACACTACCTGTTTTTTGTTCATATGTATACTTGCTTGCTCTCTGTTTAGAAGCGTCAGTAGTCTGATTAAAGAGGTCGATACCAAACAGATAGTAAAATATTTTATTGCTATCAATCTACTTTATATTCTATGTATATTTTTAAGTTTTAACATATAATATTTTAGATATAGATTATATATGTTTTATTTTTATTGATCAGATGCCGGCATTGCTTATTAGTGAAATATTTCTAATATACCCATTTTAATCTGCATTTTGTTAATATATATATTAAGTGTCTAACACCTATCTTGGGTATCCTCAAAAATCATTTATAGTACTAACTATTTTCAGTTATTAATATATTTGGTCGGCTCTATATCAGAGCACTAGTCCCACCCCCTTGTTTTTTATATGCCGTTAAGAAAACCAACCTGATCAGAATTAATTATTTGGTTTAAAGGGCTCTGGAGTCTGTTTGCAGAAATAGTAGTTAATATTTTATAATCCAAATTTAATAGGGCTATTGACCTGTATGAACCCATTTCAAGAGGATTTTTACCTTTCTTTAAGATCAAAGTGGTCCAGGATGCAGAGAAGTTGTCTGAACATGGTTATTTATTTATAAAGTAATGATTAAAAAGGTTTTTAAGATATGGGATAATATTAAGTTTCATTGGGAAGTAAATCTGGTCCCGGGGTTTTATGTAAAGTGATAGAGTCTATACTATCCGCAATTTCTTTATCTGTAATAGTAGCATTAATCAGGGGTAGTAAATGTTCTGGGCAACTCGGGACAGAGATACTATCCCAGAATTTTGCTTTATAATCTAAGTTAGGCTCTTTATATGAGTATAAATAAGAATAATAGGAAGAGAAAGATGAATAGATCTCTTTGGAGTGTTTATGAATGTGACGGATACCCCGGCTATCCCGACTGGATAACTCCGCCAAATGGGTCCTGCTTCCTCCCTGCCGACTGCTGCTATGTAGCTGGCAAGTGACCACAACCTGTAGCCACCCTTGATGCCAGACAGCACCAGTATTCAGGGTTCCACCCTGTGGCAGACTCTGGCTACCCAGACTAGGTAGCTCTGCCAGAGGGTCCTTCTTCTGATTGGAACAGGCTGCTATGTAGCCCAGGAAAGTGATTTTAGCTGGAGTCCACCCAAATAATATATTATCCTTTTTTACACAAAGCTCATCTTGATAAGACACTGGACAATCCCACAATTTTCCCGCCATTCCCCCCCCCCCCCCCCTCCAGACAGACCGGCGCCCCCATAGCAGCCATAGTCCCACAGAATCTTAGGACACAGGTGTGACGGTTTTGGGGTGATCCCGGGGGAGCGGCGGCACTTCCAGGGTGTCATTTGAAAGCTCTCGGTCCCCAGATGCCACAGTCCAAAAAGCGTGATTCGTTACTGGGGACCGGAGATACAGCCCGTTGAAGTTATGGGGGTAGGGGTGTCCAAAACCCCCGGTTCCCAAAGGAGCTCCCCTCCGGTAATCCCCCCACCTCTTGACCTCGCTAGGGGCTACCAATCCCCAAAAGAGCGGAGCTCTGTGGCAAAGAGCCTCTGGAGCGACCAGGGTTAAAGTTAGCGGGTGTCCTGCTGTTCTGTGGCCAACCGGGAGTTCCAGGAGCCCGGCCAGCCTGAGAGGGGTTAGGCAGGTGTCCGTTGTAAGGCGGCCGACTGGGAGTTCCAGGAACCCGGCCAGCCTAGGAGGGTTTTTCACGGTCATAGATCAGCTCTTCCATGACCAAGTGTACACAGCAAAACAACACATAGCACGCATCTGGGAGATCCCATAAGCCATGAAATTGCCAAATCTAATATAACAGGAAGTGAGCCATGTAGTAGGGGGGTGGGGGGTAGCTTTAGCTGTCTGGTATCCGTGACAATGAATATTACCATTTGATTGAACTGCTTCAATGCCTTGAGAACTAGAGGAATTTTTAATTATCCTGGCCAAAAGTTTACCCATTTTGTTCCCATATCTGTAGTATTTAACCTGCATTTTTAGCTCGTTGTAGAATGGAGAAGTAAAGTATTTTGTTCTTTCTTGGCGTTGAGATATTTAACCCAATTTTCATTGGAGGAATTTAAGAGATAAGCATTATATGCATTAACTAAATGATTTATGGTTTCTTTTTCTCTCTTCCTAAGTATTTTATTCATATTGATCATAAAAGAAGTAATATCACCGGTCAAGACTGCCTTAGCAGTCTGCCAGAACAACTTGGGATTATCTATGTGTGCTTGATTGAAAAGACAATAATCCTCCCAATTTTTGACAAGATAATTTCTGAATTTAAGGTCATTAAATAAATAAGTTGTAAAATGAAAACGACGAAAGAAAGAATTAAAAGAGAAAATAGAAATTTCCAGATAATAGGTGCATGATCCGAAAGACAAAAGGGAGAGATCAGTGTATTAACTCCCGTGTTTATTAAACTATTACTAATAAGTAACATATCTATCCTGGAGAGAGAACCATATTTTTTTGACATACATGTATAATTTTTTATATCAGGATTCTGTTCCCTCCAGATATCTCTAATCCCCAGGTTACAGAAAAGTTTTCTAAATTGTTTATTCTCTTGTTTATCTCTATTGGTCTTAGAACCATTTTTCACCCTGTCTAACCCTGTCTAAGGGATATTGTGGGATCATATTGAAATCTCCTCCTAAAATAAGATGACCTTCTACCATTTTTAATATCTTGGTTTGTAGGAGATTCCAAAATAATGGGTTAAAATCATTGGGTGCATATATATTACATAGAGTGAGTAAACCATTAATAGTTCATTTTTAATATAATAATTCTCCCATCAGGGTCAATATAAGAATCAATTTTAAAAAAATTCCAAGCAAAATAGCCACTCCCTTTTTCCTGGCAAGTGAAGGAGACACTATCACCTCTCCTCAACACTGGGTCTTAAGTTTCAGTCCTTCTAATGATAGATGGGTTTCCTGAAGGAAAGCTATATCAGTGTGTAATATTCCAAGATGATATAATAATTTTCCTAGTTTTATCTATTTCTTAGTTTAGCCTGATATTATTCCTTCTACTAGGATTTCTTCTAATTTTGTTTGAAGTTTTAAGGTCATAGTTTGATTCTCTGCCAAGTGAGTTTTCTGTAAACATTAGTGTCTTCGAGATCAGACACTCATTCTAATTCTGATACTCGGGTAGAGTATTCTCTAACCACCTGTCTCAGAGAAGATATGTCTGATTTAAATTCTATTTTTAAAGATTCAAAATAAGGTTATAGAGATTCAATAATATCTTTTACTAAAAGTTGTCTAACTAGAGGGTCATTCGGTGTGGATAGAGTAGTATCAAAATGTAATTCAACTAAGGACTCTGAAGGTTGTTTTTTTTTCATTATCTCTTTTAAAGGCCATGATTGGAGATTTTGCTCTAGACTGCAAAGTAGGGGAAAGAAAAATAGTATAACAATAAAGAGTAATAAGACCCTTTATAGACACAATCAGTAAGTGTAGAAAAAGACCATATTTAGTTTGATATATATTGGGAAGCAAAACTGTGGTATGCGTCTAAATTTAATAAGTACTAGTTCTAACAAAGGTACATAGTTTAGGTGAACCCCAAATTTCACATTGTTGTAGAGATCTCAAGAAATTACTCAAAACTCTACCTATATAGACTTGTACAGTGTGAGAAAAGTAGTAATGTGACTGTAGATGAATTGATATCTTCAGTGGGTGAAAAGTAAAAAAAATAGGAAAACTAGAGTAGAAACTTTTATGATGTTGCAAAGATTTTCTAATCTTATGTATAATAAATATCAATGATCAATGTGACTTTCATACCTAGAGTAGCATACAAAACATATACAGAGAGCAATCTTTTCAAAATTAAGAGCTCAGATTCACCAATATACAAAATGTTATAGGAAATAAACCAAGTAGCAAATAACCAGCATATAGTTATTATCTTCACAGGAATTAAGGCCACAAGTGAAAAAAGAAGTATGAAATTTATGTAGTTCTACAGAAAAAGAACTTAAACAGTCCTTCAATAACTTTTCTTTCTTTCTTAAGAAATGGTGAGTCCACGGCTTGAATAATTACTGTTGGGAATATCACTCCTCGCCAGCAGGAGGAGGCAAAGAGCACCACAGTCAAACTGTTAAGTATCACTCCCTTACCCACAACCCCCAGTCATTATCTTTGCCTTTGCTGCATGGAGGAGGTGAAGTTTAGGTGTCTGAAGAATTTTTTTTTATTTAATCTACAAGCAAGTTTTGGGGTATAGCCATATTCCCCGTCATTCGGGTAGTGGTGGCTTTAAAGCAGTTATGAACTTGTAAAGAGGTACTTACTGCGTTTTCCTAACAATTGCTGCCCTTGTTTAAAAATCCAGAGTTGGCTACTCTGTTCTTTCTTTTTTAAAGGTCTCTGTGAAGAACTGTGTCTTCTCATACCTTGTAACTGTCTACATACCGGACAGCGGAGCAGGTAAGTGCTTTTTCTTCCAGTTGGGGAGGCCATGCACTTAACAAATTAAAAACACTGTTTTTTTATTGGAACATAGATAATCCTGTTGTATGGGTTACTCTGGGGCATGAAGCAGGCACTGTAGCATGTGTGAGACTAAAATTTAAACTCTTTTAAAAAGAAAGGTTAAAATGTTTTTATTAGGCTTTGTTTTCTGACACATATTTATTTGATAAAACAATTCAAGTTTAAACTGAAAGTAAGGCCGACTTTTCTATTTCAGCAGCTTATTCATTTCCCCTTTGCTTTAAAATAAAACGATGCAACATTTTAAACTGTCCGGTTTAAAAAAACGGTTATTTCTGGTACTCAGTGTACCAGGAAGCTATTTTTAGTGCCTCTCTGTGTCGCAGCAGTAATTTGAGCTCGGCAGTTGTGGTCACATGACCGGCTTTACTTCATAACGTTTCTGAGGAAAAAGTTGTTTTTCTCCATTTCTGGGTGCCCCAGTCTTAATTGGTAGTGGTAAGGCACCTCACTAAATTGAGGTGTGGAGTTCCCTGAGGGGTATTTTAGAAGTTTATTTGATGTTTATAAAATGTTTTGTTTTTTTTTTACTTTTCTCACATATTTTAGCTGGGGATAGATCCTAATATGGGATAAAATGGTGTATTTTAGTGTATTTTTTTCCTTAGCTTATTTTAATTGAATATTAAAAATTTTTAAACTTATCTGTACAAGTTTATTTACTGTTTCACAACATGTCTAATATGGAGCAGGAGCCTGCTCTCATGAATTCATGATTATTATGTTTAGATGCACAAATTGCAGTTCCTATGCAATTTTGTTCTTCATATGTCAAGAAAACCTTGCAAAATAAAGGTAATTTTTTTTAGCCTAATGTCTCTCAGGATGATGATGTTAAAATAATACCTCAGCTTTCTCCTGCTACGTGCCAAGCCTCAATGGTGTCACATGCAGTGCCCTGCAGTTCCTCTATAACTCCCTAGTGGAGTTTATTTAAAAGCCGAAATTGCTGCCCAGGTATCTTCAACGGTATCTGCAGCATTAGCTGTCATTCCCAGATTACAGGGAAAATGCAAGAGGAAATCTAGAAAATTAGAAAGTAAGGTGCCTGTCCTTTGTTCTGCTTCCCAAGTTGCCCTTTCTCATAAGTCTGATGGGGAAGATACATCGGGACTTTCTGAAGGTGAAATCTCAGATTCGGACAGTATAATTACTTCTTCTGAGACTGAGGTGGTATCTTTCAGATTTAAGCTTGAACATCTTTGTGTATTGTTAAAGAAAGTTTTAGCTACTTTAGATTACTCCGATACCCCTGTCGTTGTCACTCTAGTAAACTCTGATACCCGTGTCATTGTCACTCTAGTAAAATTAATAGTTTCTTTGATGAACCTTCCACTTCTGAGGTTTTTCCTGTGCCAGACCGTGCTAGGGAGATTATCTCACAGGAATGGGAGAAACCAGGGGTGTCTTTTTCCCCGTCTCCCATTTTTAAGGAAATGTTTCCTGTCAAGGACTCCATTAAAGGCCCTTGGTTTAACGTACCCAAAGTTGAAGGGGCCACTCTGGCTAAGAGAACCACTAAAACTTCTAGTTTTGCTGTCCTAGCCCGCAGGGCATTATGGTTAAAATCCTGGTCTGTGGACGTTTTCTCTAAAGTCAAGCTTCTGGGGATTCCTTACAAGGGCAAAACCTTGTTTGGATCCGGTTTGGCAGAAATTATCTCTGATATTACGGGTAGAAAAGGGTCTTTTCTACCTCAAGATAAAAAGAATAGGCCTAAAGGACATCAGAGTATTTTTTTGTTCCTTTTGTAACTTAATAGTTTCTTTGATGAACCTTCCACTTCTGAGGTTTTTCCTGTGCCGGACCATGCTAGGGAGATTATTTCACAGGAATGGGAGAAACCAGGGGTGTCTTTTTCCTGTCTCCCATTTTTAAGGAAATGTTTCCTGTCGAGGACTCCATTAGAGACCCTTGGTTTAACGTACCCAAAGTTGAAGGGGCCACTCTGGCTAAGAGAACCACTATTCCTATTGAGGATAGCTGCTCTTTTAAGGATCCAATGGACAAGAAGCTGGAGGCTTATTTGAAAAAGATTTATGTTCATCAAGGTCTCCAATGGAAACCTGCAGTGTGTATTGCCACTGTGACTAGTGCGGCATCTTATTGGTTCAACGCCTTGTCTGATTCTCTTCAAGTAGATACTTCCTTGGATGAAATTCAGGATAGGATTAAATCTCTGAAGTTGGCAAATTCCTTTATTGCTGATGCCATTTTACAGGTTGTTAGACTAGGATCTAAAACTTCTAGTTTTGTTGTCCTAGCCCGCAGGGCATTATGGTTAAAATCCTGGTCTGTGGACGTTTTCTCTAAAGTTAAGCTTCTGGAGATTCCTTACAAGGGCAAAACCTTGTTTGGATCCGGTTTGGCAGAAATTATCTCTGATATTACGGGTAGAAAAGGGTCTTTTCTACCTCAAGATAAGAAGAATAGGCCTAAAGGACATCAGAGTATTTTTTTGTTCCTTTCGTAACTTAATAGTTTCTTTGATGAACCTTCCACTTCTGAGGTTTTTCCTGTGCCGGACCATGCTAGGAAGATTATTTCACAGGAATGGGAGAAACCAGGGGTGTCTTTTTCCCCGTCTCCCATTTTTAAGAAAATGTTTCCTGTCGAGGACTCCATTAAAGACCCTTGGTTTAACGTACCCAAAGTTGAAGGGGCCATTTCCACTCTGGCTAAGAGAACCACTATTCCTATTGAGGATAGCTTCTCTTTTAAGGATCCAATGGACAAGAAGCTGGAGGCTTATTTGAAAAAGATTTATGTTCATCAAGGTCTCCAATGGCAACCTGTGGTGTGTATTGCCACTGTGACTAGTGCGGCATCTTATTGGTTTGACGCCTTGTCTGATTCTTTTCAAGTAGAGACTTCCTTGGATGAAATTCAGGATATGATTAAATCTCTGAAGTTGGCCAATTCGTTTATTGCTGATGCCAATTTACAGGTTGTTAGACTAGGATCTAAAATTTCTAATTTTGTTGTCCTAGACCGCAGGGCATTATGGTTGAAATCCTGGTCTGTGGACATTTCCTCTAAAGTCAAGCTTCTGGGGATTCCTTACAAGGGCAAAACCTTGTTTGGCAGAAATTATCTCTGATATTACGGGTGGAAAAGGGTCTTTTCTACCTCAAGATAAGAAGAATAGGCCTAAAGGACATCAGAGAAATTTTTGTTCCTTTCGTTACTTCAGAGGAAAGCCTTCCCCTTCTTCTTCCAAGCAGGAACAATCCAAGTCTTCTTGGAAACCCAATCAGTCTTGGAACAAGAGGAAACAATCAAAGAAACCCGCAGCTGATTCCAAATCAGCATGAAGGGTTTGCCCCTTATCTGGGATCGGATCAGGTGGGGGGCAGACTTTCTCAGTTCTCTCAAGCCTGTATACGAGATGTCCCAGATCCCTGGACTGTGGACATACTATCCCAGGATTACAAATTGGAATTCAAGACTTTTCCTCTTTGTGGTTCCCAAAAAAGAGGGAACTTTCCATCCCTTTCTAGACTTGAAGTGTCTAAACAAGTTTCTCAAAGTTCCATTCTTTAAGATGGAGACTATACGCTCCATTCTTTCTTTAGTACAAGAGGGTAAGTTCATGACAACCATAGACCTAAATGATGCATATCTTCATGTTCCTATTTACAGGGACCATCACAGATTCCTGAGATTTGCCTTTCCTGGACAAACATTTCCAGTTTGTGGCCCTTCCATTTGGTCTAGCCACGGCTCCCAGAATTTTTTCAAAGGTTCTGGGGGCTCTTTTGGCAGTGATCCCTTCTCGTGGGATTGATGTGGCACCCTACCTGGATGACATATTGGTTCAGGCGCCATCTTTTCAACAAGCAAAATCTCACACAGATATATTGTTGTCTTTTCTTCATTCCCACGGATGGAATGTTAATCTGCAAAAAAGCTTCCTTTCCCCTGCTACAAGAGTAGTAATCTTAGGGACCATAATAGATTCTCTATTGATGTAGATTTTTCTGACAGAGGTCGAGAAAAACAAAATAATTTCCTCTTGCCTCTCTCTTCAGGCTACTGCTCATCCTTCAGTGGCTCAATGTATGGAGGTAATCGGGGGAACTAGAGCAAAAGAGGTACAAGAAGCGCAAACAAGCTTGAGTATTTTATTATAGACAAATATTTAAAATAAACATAGTAACTTACACTTAGGTAAGCAGATGTATTCCCCGGTTTAAAATCAGAAACAGCGGCAGTCTGAGTCTTGAACAAGCAGGCAGAAATATGTCCAAATGTAGCGGTGGACCGCCGAACAGAAAGGCGGCGTCTGACGTCACTGCGAGATACAGGATCTGGAGCGTCCCCCTTTAGGCCTCAACCTCTCAGCTGTCAAAACTGTCTGAAGAGACAAGTCACCCTTCGTGAGATCCCTACGCGTTTCGTCCGGACCCAGCCGGACTTTTTCAAGGGTAAAGTTTGTAAAAAGTTCCAATGTGGTGGCTTCCATGGACATCATTCCTATTGCTCGATTCCATTTGAGAACTCTCCAGTTGTGCATGCTCAGACAATGGAATGGCAACCATGCGGATCTATCTCAGAGAATAAAGTTAGATCAGTCGTCAAGGGATTCTCTCCCGTGGTGGATTCCTCAGGAACATCTGTCTCAGGACACATGCTTTCGGAGACCTTCCTCGGTGATCATGACCACAGATGCCAGCCTGCTGGGCTGAGGAACAGTCTGGAACTCGTTAAAAGCTCAGGGCCTTTGGAGTCGGGAGGAGTCTGCTCTCCCCATCAACATCTTGGAGTTGAGGGTGATTTACAATGCTCTATTGGCTTGGCCTCAGTCGTCCTCAGCCCAGTTTATCAGGTTCCAGTCAGACAACACAACCTCTGTAGCTTACATCAATCACCAGGATTGAACTCGGAGTTCCTTAGCCATGAAGGAGGTTACTCCGATTCTTCAGTGGGCAGAGACCCACAATTGCTGTCTATCTGCCATCCACATTCCAGGAGTAGTCAACTGGGAAGCGGATTTTCTGAGCAGACAGACTTTTCATCCCGGGGAGTGGGAACTCCATCTGGAGGTGTTTTCCAGCTTAGTCCTCAAATGGGGGGTGCCGGAGTTAGATCTGATGGCGTCCCATCAGAACGCCAAGCTTCCAAGGTACGGTTCAAAGTCAAGAGATCCGCAGGCCGTTCTGATAGATGCTCTGGTGGTTCCTTGGGTTGTTCAGGTTGGCATACCTGTTTCCTCCATTTGCTCTCCTTCCACGAGTCATTACTCGTATCAAACAGGAGAGAGCGTCAATGATTGTAATAGCCCCTGCGTGGCCTCGCAGGATCTGGTTTGCAGACATAGTGGAGATGTCATCTCTCCCACCTTGGAGACTGCCTCTGAGGAAGGAGCTCCTGATTCAGGGTCCCTTCCTTCATTCAAATGTCGTTTCTCTGAAGCTGACTGCTTGGAGATCGAACGCTTAATTCTGTCTAAGCGTGGTTTTTCTGAGTTGGTCATTGAGACCATGATTCAGGCTTGCAAGCCTGTTACTAGAAAGATTTACCATAAGATATGGCGTAAATATCTTTATTGGTGTGAATAATAGGGCTACTCTTGGAGTAGAATTAGAATTCCTAGAATTGTATCTTTTCTTCAGGAAGGTCTGGCGAAGGGATTGTCAGTACCCTGAACAGTCAGATTTTTGCTTTATCAGTTTTACTACATAAACGTTTGGCGGATGTGCCAGATGTGCAATCTTTTTGTCAGGCCTTGGTCAAAATCAGGCCTGTCTTTAAGTATGTTGCTCCTCCTTGGAGCCTTAACCTTGTTCTTTAATGTCTATGGAATGCATAAAACTTTATTAGTTTTTTTGGAAGGTTTTGTTTCTTGTTGCTATCTCTTCTGCTCGAAGAGTCTCGGAACTCTCAGCTCTGCAGTGTGATTCCCCTTATCTTATTTTTAATGCCGTTAAGGCGGTTCTTCATACTAAGTTAGGTTTCCTTCCAAAGGTTGTTAGAAATATCAATCAGGAAATTGTTGTTCCCTCTCTGTGGCCTAATTCTTCTTCTTCCAAAGAAAGTTTGTTACATAATTTGGATGTTGTACGTGCTCTTAAATTCTACTTACAGGCGACTAAGAATTTTCACCAGTCCTCTCCCCTCTTTGTCTGTTTCTCTGGGAAACGTAAAGGTCAGAAAGCTACTGCTACTACTCTTTCTTTTTGGTTACAAAGTATAATTTGTTTGGCTTATGAGACTGCTGGACAGCAGCCTCCTAAGAGAATTGCACCTAATTCCACAAGAGCTGTTTCCTCTTCTTGGGTTTTCAAAAATGAAGCTTCTGTGGAACAAATTTGCAAGGCTGCAACTTGGTCTTCTCTACATACTTTTTCCAAATTTGATACTTTTGCCTTGGCTGAGGCTTCTTTTGGGAGAAAGGTTCTTCAAGCGGTGGTGCCTTCTGTTTAGGACTGCCTGTCTTGTCCCTCCCTATTTATCCGTGTCCTCTAGCTTGGGTATTGGTTCCCAACAGTAATTACTCAAGCCGTAGACTCACCATATCTTAGGAAAGAAAAACAAAATGTATGCTCACCTGATAAATGTATTTCTTTCTGGATATGGTCCACGGCCCCACCCTTTATTTTAAAACAGTTGTTCTTTTGACTATAACCTCAGGCACCTCTACACCTTGTGTTACTCCTTTTTCTCCATTTCCCTTTGGTCGAATGATTGTGGGTTGTGGGTAAGGGAGTGATACTTAGCAGTTTAACTGTGGTGCTCTTTGCCTTCTCCTGCTGGCCGGAGTGATATTCCCAACAGTAATTACTCAAGCCGTGGACACACCATATCCGGAAATAAATAAATTTATCAGGTAAGCATAAATTTAGTTTTTTCTGTAAGTGGAAAACAGCAGCAACCACTGTAGCTCTTGGACCCCGTCTACGTCACCAGACATGTAAGGGGATCATGGATAAAGTGAGATTTTCAAGAAAAGTTCACAGGTTCCCCTATGTGTATTCTTGTAGGAGTGTAAGTTAGTATCTACACCAGAATTAAACCAGACAGGTGTAACATTGCTGTAAATCAATTGGTGTCTTCATTGAGGTGATAAGCCAGGAATGGAGAGACAGATATAAGCACTTAAAAAGTCCTGTAAAGACTTTCTATGCTTGTATAAAATAAGCAGCAGGAACCATTACAGGTCTCACTCCCAGAATAATTTGCCAAACATGTAAGAATCACTGATAAAGTGATTATTACAAAGAAAAAAAATATTTTTTTTCCAACTATGTATTTTCACTGAGATTAAGCCCACCAGGTGTAGAATCACTGTAAGTAGGTGGGTATCTTCACTTGGGTAACAGGCCAAGGATAAGAAAACAAAAAACTTATATAATCTTGCAGAAATTTTCTTTGCTTATATGAGGTAGGGAGCAGCAACCAGTATGGCTCCTAAACCCAGACTAGTTTACCATCTTAAATCACAAAAAGAGAGAAAAATAGTACTGAGAGCTCTGTGTGTAGTTTAGTATCTTCACTGGGGTTAAGCCAAGCAGGGGTAAACACTTATGATATCCTGTGAAGGGGTTTTAAATATTTTACAAAGTAAGAAACAGGAGAAACATCCCACAATCTCGGACTGGGTTAATAAATTTCCGGTAGGAATATGGACAAAGGCATCTTAATCTGGGTCATTTTTCAAAAATTAAAACCACCTGGGTTGGTGGCTTCACTGGGATAAAGCTAACAACAGCAAATGTGAGGCTACATAGGGTTTATATATAAATGTGGCTTTCAAAAAATAAAAGCCAAAAAAAAAAACATACCCAAAGTGCACCTCACACCCAGACTACAATACCAAATCACAGGACTTACCTCCTCCTTCTGTCCAATAAACCATGTTAGAAGTGATAGAGAAAGGGTCACTTCAGAACTTTCCTTTGCGATTAAAACAGACAGTGCTGTTTCCTTAAAAGCTTCCAGACAAGCAGGTTCAACAGGGACCCATAGGACACGTCTTCCTCTTGTGTCATGGGGGTATCCACAAACGTTACCCAGCGTAGTCAGCGCGAGTGAATGGCACTTTGCGAGGTGGAGCGGGTCAATAGGTGGTTGGGCTTTTCAACTGCCTCACCAGGCATTAGGCCCCACGCCAAGGATACAGCTGCATATAGGGAGCAGATCCGATTGTAGCGCACACAGAGAAACACGTGGTAACGTCCATGTGTGTGCCTGCATCCGTGCTCCGTGACTCTGCCTCCATTACTCAGGATATGTTTCTTAATTGTTAGAAAATAATTGTCCAAAATCATACACAATTAAAGATACGTCAGTTCAAAGGCAAATGGCAAACACTTCACACAATGCAGCTCTTCTGTCAGCCTCAATGAAGTCAGATGTCCACTATACCAGAAGAAGAGAGAAGGCGCTTCCTTGTGTGTATCGATCTTAATTATTATATGTAGACATTTTGAAAGATTATGGGTATTCACAAAAGTAGCAGCTCTCCAATGCGCTGTTTGAAGCTTGCTGAGGTCTCGTCCTGCCTCAGCTCACTGACCCCACGCTTGCAGGATACCTCCCACTATCTGCCTTTTTATTCAGGCTTGCAGCAGGAACTCCTCATAGGAGCCGGCAGGATTTCAGGTGGATTAACAGGCCCTTCAAGTGGAAATTTGCTCCAAGTTTAAAATGTATTTAATGCAATAAAACAACAGTGTCCAATATAAACTACGCGTTTCTCAGCCTTCCAGCTGTTTCCTCAGGGAAGTAGATCTTTCTAAATGAAACTAGATGTGGTGCATCTGAGAATATTGTGTCCCCCTTAGGGAAGGGGGTTTATTACCCACATTTAGCCTGTTTCATATCAATAGCTGATCTGTGTGGAGTCCTGTAGGTGCCAGTGATTCACATTAGCCATTAGGTTATAAAATACAAGTAGATTCACATTTCATTCTGTTCAGTAGATAAGATTATTTTTATCAAAATAAATGTTAAAGGGGCAGTCTACTTGAACATTGTTATTGTTTAAAAATATAGATAATCCTTTTATTACCCATTCCCCAGTTTTGCATAACCAACTGTTATATTAATATACTTTTTAGCTCTGTGATTACCTTGTATCTAAGCCTCTGCAGACTGCCCCTTTATCTCGATGCTTTTTACAAACTTGCATTTCAGCCAATTAGTGCTGACTTATAAAAAAAAACTCCACAGGAGTGAGCACAATGTTATCTATATGGCACACATGAACCAGCACTGTCTAGCCGTGAAAAGCTAATAAAATGCATTGAGATAAGATGTTGCCTTAAATGACTTAGAAATGAGCATATGTGTAGCTTTCAACAAAGAATACCAAGAGAACACAGCAAAATTGATGACAAAAGTAAATTGGAAAGTTGTTTAAAACTGCATACCCTACTGGAATCATGACAGTTTAATTTTGATTTTACTGTCCCTTTAATTGATGTAAAATCCAACTGACAGGTGACTACACCTAGCACAGACCAGACAGATTGTCCCTGCATTTATGCCTGGATGGAATTCCTTATGTGTCCCTTTGTCACTGAATGTAGCTTTTGGCTTCCATAGATACAAAAAAAACTGAGGCTGCAGATTCCAGCTGTATTTGTGTGCCAACAGGTTGATATCCTGAGTGTCAGTAAAATATACAGCACCTCAGTAGGAGCAGAGACATGAAAGGATGTACGAGTGAGACACATAGTTCACCACGTGCATTGCCATCGCTTGTACAGAGGCAGACGCTGATCCTCTGTCGGGTATCTGCATCAAGAAGCTTTTTATGTGGAAATATGGTCTTGAAGTCCTGGTGTAGAAGTTGATACAATTCTTTTAAAAAGGATTCTTTTATGTGGGAGCTTCTGAGTGTTTCTTTGCATACTTGTATACATGCTGTATGTGACACGGCACAACCTACATAAAGAAACTTATCGCCGTTTCAATTTATAAAAGGTGCAAAAGAAAAAAAAAAGAGAGACTTGTTTCATACAAGTTTAATTCACTAAGGAGTCTCTCTGCATAGAATAACATAGAAATATGTGAGGATGGTGAGTCCTATGTGGTTGGAGAGATCCCTTAGGCCACGATGTTCGAATGTTGTCAGAATATTTCAAGCTCCCAACATAGCCTCATCTCTGAGAGGCATTTACCATACACGCCATTGGTCAGTGGTACTGGCTTAAGCAACACCCAGCATCGCCAACCATATTGGCCATGTACAATAAATGGTCCCTGGAATATTACTGCCGTCTACCTAATCACTACTTCTAATACCCCTAAACCGAAGTACCGCACGATCACACAATAACCCGACATGCACAAAAAGTTGAAATTACAATATTGCACGCGCAATAGCCTATTCCCCTAAAGAAGTAAATGGAAAATAAAATTACCCCACTCTCGTGCTAACCCAAACACATATTCTCATGTGCGCTAACCTGATGTGAAAATATGAATATTTCACATTCCAATGCTCTGCACATATCAGAATATGTTCTATTTATTCAAAAATACACCTACCTCTCTCTCTCTCTCTCTCTCTCTCTCTCTCTCTCTCTCTCTCTCTCTCTCTCTCTCTCTCTCTATATATATATATATATATATATATATATACTGTATATATATATATATGATAGTATTTTGGTACTATATATATATATATATATATATAAATATAAAATTATATATAGGTACTATATATACAGATATATATTGTAGTATCTATTTATAATTACATATGTGCAGAACATTAGAATGTGACTTTTTTATAGTAAATACACAGTATAACACTTTATTATTGCATAAATATGTTTTTAAATGTTTTCATCTACTTAATTGCAAAGCGCTCAAATGCACTTACTATATATGTCTATAATTGTGTACATATGTATTTGTGTTAATATGTGTATATATGACTGTAAATACATATATAAATACATATGGATATAAATATATACACACATCTTTAGACATGTATATGTAGATATGTTAAAGCCTTTTGTCTGCCTTTTTTCTAACACCTGAGACCTCATATCTTTGAGCCCTTATAACTTGTGTGCAATATCTTTTTGAATACTTTTCATTAGACAGTGTTATTATGAGTGTAACTGTACTTTGTAATGTATTCTTGATGTGTTCTGTGACACTTTTTATTTTTGCACAACAGTTAATCACAGCTCTGAGGATGTGCTAATGATTCTAGCGTAAATCACGATTGTGCTCAACTTGTAATATGAGCGCAATAGTTCAAACGATCTCGAAAAACCTGCCCAAAAACTTTTGCGCCTCACTTGTAATCTAGCTCTTAGTGAGTTCCTTTTGCAGTTAGATAATGGTGCTCAACTAGTTCCCTTTTTATTCAGTTAGAAACAAATAGCATTGTACAAAGCACAGCCGGTGAAGTTCTCCTCTATTAGAGAAACTGAAGCCATAAAACTATCATTGCCGTTGCTTTGCAGTGGTAACAAATGCCAATGTATCTCCCACACCAGTCATGCAGATAAAATTAAGGCTTGCCATCTGGCTCTCTGGCAATGGGTAGGAACTACTATATAGAGAGAATGAAACATTTTATGTAATCATCGCCTGCACCATAAAATGTACTGTTATTTGTGCATGTTTTTTCTGTTTAGTGCTAGTCATAAATATACAAGATCAGACTATGGCCCCTATTTAAGAAAGTCTGGCGGACCTGATCCGACAGTGAGGATCAGGTCCGCCAGACCTCGCTGAATACGGCGAGCAATACGCTCGCCGAATTCAGCATTGCACCCGCAGCTCACAAGAGCTGCTGGTGCAACGCTGCCCCCTGCAGACTCGCTGCCAATGGGCCGCCAGCAGGGGGGTGTCAACCCGATCGTACTTGATCGGGTTGATTTCCGGCGATGTCTGTCCGCCTCCTCAGAGCAGGTGGACAGGTTATGGAGCAGCGGTCTTTGTGACCGCTGCTTCATAACTGCTGTTTCTGGCGAGCTTGCAGGCTCGCCATAAACACGGGGCATCAAGCTCCATTCAGAGCTTGATAGATAGGCCCCATTATATATATATATAGATCTATATATATATATATATATATATATATGAATGAATGAGAATGAATGAGTAACTTGTATAGCGCTACACCGCAAACTAAATCGCCTCAAGGCGCTTTTCAGTCAGAAGCGGCCTGAGCCTTCAGAAAAGGTGGGTCTTGAGCTTCTTCCTGAAGGCTAGATGGTTTTCTTCTGAGCGGATGTTCGCGGGTAGCGCATTCCATAGCCGGGGTCCTTGGACTGCGAATCTTCGTTCACCTTTTGATTTGTAGCGGGTCTTGGGTATGTGGAGGAGGTTCTGGTTGGCTGACCGGAGGGGGCGACTTGGGGTGTAGTGCTTTATTTTGTCACAGAGGTATTTTGGGGCTTTTCCTTGAGTACATTTGTGGATGAGGCAGAGGGTTTTGAATATAACACAATCCTTCCCGGGTAGCCAATGGAGTCTCTTCAGGGACGGGGTGATCAATTCCCAGGTTTTTTTTCCCAGTAACCAGTCTGGCGGCTGTGTTCTGGACGACTTGCAGTCATGAGATTTGGTATTTGGGGAGTCCAGAGTAGAGGGAGTTTGCGTAGTCAAGTCAGGAGTTGATGATTGTTCCAACTACAGCTGCGGTATCTCCTTCAGGGATGAAGGGGATTAGTCGACGTAGTAGGTGAAGAAGGTGGTGAGATTCACTGACTACTGATCCTATTTGTGCGACCATTGTCCTGTCTGAGTCAAAGATGACTCCAAGGCTTTTGGCTTCGGCGCTGGGGGTGATGGTTTGTCTGAGAATGGTAGGTGGGTTGGATGTTATGCTGTGGTGTTTGTTTCAGTTTGCGTGGAGGAAGAGTTCTGTTTTGGATCCGTTGAGTTTGAGGGAGCTCTCAGTCATCCACTCGTCAATCAATGAGGCAGTTTTCCAGGGCATGGTATTGGTCTTTCTTGTTGATGATGCGCAGGTAGAGTTGAGTGTCATCGGCGTAGGAGTATATGGCACTAACAGGTCTATGACAGGGTGTTGTTGTCATTTTACTTAAGAGACAACATGATATATAACAATGAAAGTACCTCTTGGCAAATACAAGCCAGAATGTGCACACACCACTTAAGCTGCATATGACAAGTTGTTTTGCCTACATATTGCTGCCTTCACAGCCATGACTAGATAATGTTGTCAAACGTAAGCAAATAATGTGATATCTCCAATGACAGAATGGATTCATGGCACACTGCAGTCATTATTTGTGTGCCTCTGAGTTAAAAGCAAAAACGAGAGCACTGGTAAAGCTTGTGCAGCATTTCATTCCAATCTAATGTTATACCCACAGTGACTGCCAAAGCCAGGGCACGTTTGTCATGACAAGCTGACATTATCAAGCATATTTACATGCTGCACTATGTTTAAGTGCATATAACTGCTGCTAAAAAAAGAAAGGGAAGAAAGCCCTAAAAACAGAGGAGGGGAATACTACAGTGGCTTTGATTATTCACTTATAAAAACAACCATAGTCAACCATTGTGTTCAATCCTTTAGATACAACAGTGTCCAAAGTATAAATCCATTGAGATTCCATTCTTAACAGCTGTTGGACCCAGTCACCGCCACGTTTAAACTTTAGATGTGATCAATCAACATTGATCTTGGTGTTGAAACCTGATGTCCAGCCTGGAGGAAATGTCTATCCACTGGTTGATCTGAACCTCCACGTTTATAGGTTTGTCGTATGGCTGACTTGTAAGCCATAACATTGGGAACACGGACAAATAATGACGTATATTACAAATCACGTCAGTCTATGTCTGATGTTATATGTCTGGTTCGTATATGGGTTATGAAACTTGTGACCCACTATTAAGCTATTGCATGTTATGCAATTCTCACAATGATAGCATTCCGGTTTGCCTTTCATGAGCCATGTCTGTTGCTGATAACAATGAACAGGATCCGTTTTAACCTGGAGGTCCCTTAGCTTCTTTGATCTTTTATACACCTTTCTTTAAGGTAAGCAAATTCTAAAAAGGAAGGCTAGTTTCTAATGGCAGAATAATCCAATAATTTTCAATAGTCTCTGTCACGGATACCGGGCTGCAAGGGTTAAACCCCTACCCCCCTACAACCTCACCCCTGTTGTTCCTCAGTGGTTTTGGGCTCCTCAGAGCAACCACAATCTCTGGATGGTTTTTGTTTGCTTTTTGTTGGCTTGTTTTTGTGTTCTAAACTCGTTAAGAGAAGAGCTGGTCTATGACCGGGAAAACCCTCCTAGGCTGACCAGGCTCCCGGTCGGCCACCTCACAATGGACACCCGCCTAACCCCTCTCAGGTCAGCCAGGCTCCTGGAACTCCCAGTCGGCTACAGGACAGCAGGACACCCGCTAGCTTTACCCCTGGTCGCTCCAGCAGCCCTTTGCCCCAGAGCTCCGCTCTTTTGGGGATTGGTAGCCCCTAGGGAGGACAAGAGCTGGAGGAATTATCGGAGGGGAGCTCTTTTGGGAACCGGGGGTTTTAGACACCCCTAACCCCATAACTTCAACGGACTGTAACTTCGGTCCCCAGTAACGAATCATGCTGATTTTTGCACTGTGGCATCTGGGGACTGAGAGCTTTCAAAATGGAAGTGCCGCCACTCCACCGGGATCACCCCGAAACCGCCACCCCTAGGTACTGGGATTCTGTGGGACTGTGGCTGCTATGGAGGTGCCGGTCAGTCTGGAGGGGTGGGAATGGCGGGAAAATTGTGGGATTGTCTAGGGTCTTATCAAGATGAGCTGTGTGTATAAAAGGAGTGTATGTTTTACAATAAAGAGAGTACCTGTTTCACCTGAATGCTAGTATGTCTAGTTATTTGGGTGGGCTCCTGCTAAAATCACTTTCCTGGGTTATATAGCAGCCTGTTCAAGGCAGAGCTACCTAGTCTGGGTAGCCAGAGTCTGCCACAGGGTGAGACTCTGAGTACTGGTGCTGTCGGGCATCAGGGGTGGCTACAGGCTGTGGTCACTTGCCAGCTACATAGCTGCAGTTGGCAGGGAGGAAGCAGGACCCGTTTGGCAGAGCTACCCAGTTGGGGTAGCCAGGGTATCCGTCACATTGGCTGGCAGTGGTGGGATCAGCTTATTCCACACGATTCCTGCTGACAGAGGAGAAGGGCCACAGTAGCCGGTAATTATGGAAGTCGAATTTCTAAGGCGAGTACAGGAGGCACTGGCCCAGCTGGACGGTCCTATTTACCAACAGGACTTGCTGGAACAGAGGGACCTGATCTGCCGGGACCTCTGGTGGCAGGCTCTTCAACAGGAGCGGGACAATGGAAAGGTCCTCCCCATGAATGACACAAGGTTCCGGGTTCAGCGGACTGTGAGAGTGCCTTTCCTGGGAAAACAGCCAAAGAAGGAATGGCTATCTGTTCTACATAGACTGGTCCAGCAAGAGATGTGGGTGGAGGACTGCTATCGGGCCCTCCAATGGCTCGCTATGCGAGCGCAGCCATGGCTGGAGGATGGCTCCCCCACAGAGGGCTTTGGCGGTCCTGGATTGCTATTTACAAAAAGGACAGAGGACCCACAGTTTGGGAGCGAGACGGACCAGGGTCTGGAGGATATCTCTGGGCTCCAAGAGGAACTGCTGGATCTCTTGGAGGAATCCTGGCTACTAGACGATCTGGATTTTATAATTGACCAGGAAGAGGCATTGGTCAAGTAATACAAGAGGCTGCTAGATCTCATTAAGCAGCATGCCAGGGGTATACAGATCTGGGGTGCAGCTCTCTGGGATTCATGGAGCTCGACCATGGAAGAGTGGCAACAAAGAAAAAGGGAACCAGGGCTGCTGGATCCCGATCAGCAGTCTGGCTCCGAGCTTATGGTCTTGGACCGGGGTGCCACCCTAGCAGAAGCATTGGCAACAGGGCAGAGAGCTACTGGCCTCTGCCTAGCCCTTGCAGCAGCTCTGGTAAACTAGGAAGAGGAGGTAGTTGTCCTCCCTCCCCTTACACAGAACCCCTTGCAGGTAGAAACGGATGTCGATAACTCTCCCCAATGGCAGAACCCCTTCCTGGGAGTGGAGACAGTCGGTCTCTCTCCCCAGCGGCAGAGCCAGGTACAAGGAGAGGAGACAATCGGTCTCTCTCCCCAGCGGCAGAGCCATCCACAGGGAGAAGAGGTAATCATCCTCCCTCCCCTTACATGGAACCCCTTCCTGGGAGAGGAGACAGTCAGTCTCTCTCCCCAGCGGCAGAGCCAGGAGCAGGGAGAGGAGACAGTCGGTCTCTCTCCCCAGTAGCAGAGACATCCCCTGGGAGTGGAGGTAGTCGTCCTCCCTCCCCTTACACAGAACCCCTTGCAGGGAGAGACAGATGTCGATAACTCTCCCCAGCAGCAGAACCCCTTCCCAGAAGAAGAGACAGTTGGGCTATCTCGCCAGCGGCAGAGCCAGGAGCAGGGAGAGGAGACAGTCTGTCTCTCTTCCCAGAGGCAGAGCCATCCCCTGGGAGTGGAGGTAGTCGTCCTTCCTCCCCTTACACAGAACCCCTTCCTGGGAGAGGAGACAGTTGGTCTCTCTCCCCAGCGGCTGAGCCAGGAGCCGGGAGAGGAGACAGTCAGTCTCAAACATTACACTACACTTAAATCAATTATCTACATTAAATACAATTACTTAAATTACAAAAAAAACACCACACTAAATTACACAAAATAAAAAAAGAAATGATCAGATCTTTAAACTAATTACACCTAATCTAATAGCCCTATCAAAATTAAAAAAGCCCCCCCAAAATAAAAAAAAAACCCTAGCCTAAACTAAACTACCAATAGCCCTTAAAATGACCTTTTGCGGGGCATTGCCCCAAAAAAATTAGCTCTTTTACCTGTAAAAAAAAAAATACAAACAATCCCCCAACAGTAAAACCCACCACCCACACAACCAACCCCCCAAATAAAATCCTAACTAAAAAAAACCTAAGCTCCCCATTGCCCTGAAAAGGGCATTTGGATGGGCATTGCTGCGCCGTCTGGATGAAGACTTCTGCCTGTTTGGAGGACCACTTCTGCCGGCTTAGATGAAGACTTCTCCCGGCTTTGTTGAGGACTTCTTGCCACTTGGATGAAGACTTCTCCCGGCTTCATGGAGGATGGATGTCTGGTCTTCAAAACCTGTGATTTCAAATTATCCTGAATTTGTGGCCTCCTTTCGAAGGGTATTTGATGTTCCGGCTCGCTCCTCCTCTGCTGCTAAACGAATCATGTCCATTCAGCAAGGTACAAGATCTGTTGCTCAGTATGCCATTGAGTTCCGTACACTTGCCGCAGAGGTAGGTTGGAACAATGAAGCCCTTGTTGCCGCCTTCTTTCATGGGCTATCTGATGCAATTAAGGACGAAGTTGCTGCCAGAGATTTACCAGAAGATCTCGAGGCATTGGTGTCTTTTTTGATCCTAATTGACATCAGACTAAGTGAAAGGCCCTCTTTCAAGGAGCACTTGCGGAAGCCTCCTGTTCCGTTGTCTCCTACGCGTTCATTCCCACCCATGCCTCCCTCTCCTCCCATGCCTCCTGGTCCTGAGTCACCAGGTACTGCTGAGCCGATGCAGTTGGGATTCACGTGTCTCTCTGCGGCGGAGAGGGCCTTTAGGAGGAGGGAGGGGCTCTGCCTCTATTGTGGGTTACAGGGCCACCTTTTGAAGTCTTGTCCTACACGGCCGGGACACGCTCACACCTAAGGTCCTGTCAGGGGCAGACCTTGGGTGGTTTATCCTCGTCCCCGGAACCGCTTAAGGAGAAACCTTTGGTCATGGTTGTCCTTTCCTGGGTGGACTCCTCCATAGTCACCCAGGCTCTTGTTGACTCCGGTTCACTCCGTTGACTCTTGTTGACTCCGGTTCATTGACAGTGCTGTTGTATCAAAGCACTCCATTCCTGTTTTGCCTCGGCGCTGTTCCGCTTGCTATTGAGGCCATTGATGGCAGGCCCCTTCAGCCCGCACTCGTTACTCACGAAACTGCTCCGTTATCCATGGCTGTTGGGGCTCTCCATTTTGAAACCCTCCAGTTCCAGGTGATAAACTCTCCGCATTTTCCGGTTATTCTGGGTTATTCCTGGCTCCAAAAGTACAATCCCAGTCTCGACTGGCGCAGGTCCGAAATTTTGTCGTGGTCTCTGCCATGTATTTCCACTTGTCTTCGGAAACCAGTTAAAGTCTTATGCACGTCTTCGGTATCTCAATTGCCAGAGGAGTACCGAGAGTTCCTAGATGTTTTTGACAAGGTACGTGTCCTTACCGGTCTTACGATTGTGCCATAGACCTGCAACCCGGAGCCATTCCTCCTCGGGGCCAGGTTTACCCTCTGTCTGTTGCGGAGAATTGTGCTATGGAGGAGTATGTTGCCTATGCTGTCACGGGGGATCATCCACAAATCCTGCTTTCCTGCAGGGGCTGGCTTCTTCTTTGTGAAGAAAAAGGGTGGCGAGTTAAGACCATGCATCGATTATAGGGGTCTTAGTCGTCTTACCATTAAGAATGCTTACCCTATTCCGATCATTACGGAACTCTTTGACCGCCTCAAGGGAGCTACGATCTTTACTAAACTTGATTTGAGAGGAGCGTACAATCTCATTAGGATCAAGAAGGACCACGAATGGAAAACAGCATTTAACACCAGGAGCGGGCATTATGAGTATCTTGTAATGCCCTTTGGCCTAGGTAATGCTCCTGCTGTTTTCCAGGAATTTATTAATGATGTCCTACGAGATATGTTGCAACAGTGTGTTGTGATGTACTTAGACGACATCCTCATACACTCACCCACACGTGAGGCTCATCGTTCTGATGTTACACTGGTTCTTCAGAGACTACGTGAGAACGCCCCGTTTTGTAAACTCGAGAAATGTGAGTTCCATCAGACTCAAGTAACCTGCCTAGGTTATGTTATCTCCGTTGCAGGGTTCTCCATGGATCCTGACAAGTTATCTGCAGTTCTGAAGTGGCCTCGCCCAGTTGGTCTGCGGTCTATTCAACATTTTTTGGGGTTCGCCAATTACTATAGAAAGTTTATTAAAAACTTTTCTTCCTTGGTCAAACCTATCACAGACATGACCCGTAAAGAGAATGATCCACTCCATTGGTCACCTACTGCCATTAAGGCCTTTGATAGTCTTAAGACTGCCTTTGCTGCCGCTCCAGTTCTGGCTCATCCTAACCCTGTCCTGCCTTTCGTTCTTGAGGTTGATGCGTCTGAGACTGGAGTAGGTGCCCTCTTGTCTCAACGTCCTACGCCTGACTGTTCCTTGCATCCGTGTGGTTTCTTGTCTAATAAATTGTCTCCAGCGGAATGCAATTATGAAATTGGCGACAGGGAATTACTGGCCATAATTTTGGCACTCAAGGAATGGAGGCATCTTCTCAAGGGTACTAGCGTGCCAGTGCTCATTCTTACTGACCACAAGAATTTAACTTATCTATCTGAAGCAAAACGTTTGTCACCCCGACAGGCCAGATGGGCGCTATTTTTGTCTCGGTTTAATTATGTGGTCTCCTACCTGCCTGGTAGTATGAATGTTAGGGCTGATGCCCTCTCTCGACAATTTTCGCCTCTGTCCAAAGAGGAGTCTGTACCTACTCCAGTTATAACTCCTGACTATATTTGGGCTACCATACGTACTAATTTGACTTCTCCCTTGGGGGAGGAGATCCTGTTTTGTTTCTGAGAATTTTCTAACTAAACGTTTGCACACTTACCACTATTCTAAAGCCGCAGGTCACCCAGGCAAGAACCAAATGATTTAGTCTGTCACTCGACAATTCTGGTGGCCAGCTCTTCGTTCTGATGTTGCTGCATATGTTGCCTCCTGCTCAGTTTTTGCACAGTATAAAACTCCTCAACATCTTCCTGTGGGTCTTCTTCAACCTATTGCTAATGGTGAGCGTCCTTGTTCACATCTTTCCATGGACTTCATTGTCTAGCTCCCTGTTTCCAATGGCAATACTGTTATCCTTATGGTGGTTGACCGTTTTTCTAAAATGTCACATTGCTTTCCCTTGAAGAAGTTGCCTACCGCTCAGGAGCTTGCTTCAATTTTTGCCCGGGAAGTCTTCCGTTTACATGGGTTACCCAAGGAGATAGTGTCGGACCGGGGTAGACAGTTTGTCTCCAGATTTTGGCGTTCCTTTGTGCTCAAATGGGGATCCAGCTTTCCTTCTCCCCCGCCCTATCTTTGTTGACAACCATGAGGAGTATGAGGTCAGCAGCATTATTGACTCTCGTATGTCCAGGGGCCGCGTACAGTATTTGGTTCACTGGAGGGGCTACGGTCCGGAGGAGCGTTCATGGGTTCCCTCCTCTGATGTTCATGCTCCCGCCCTCCTCCGTGCCTTCCATGCCCGTTTCCCCAATAAGCCTTTTGTCCTCCCGTGGGGGAGGGGTCATTGAGAGGAGGGTACTGTCAGGTTTTTTCCCCCTGATCTGTTTGCCATGTGCTGCTGGCAGCCATTTTACTCACCTCTCTTCCTGACTCTGGTGCATACTGTGTGATGCTGCTCATTTCCTGCACTTACATTTATGGCCAGACTGGTGTACATCATCCGTGTGAGACAGGATGCAGTCTCAGAATTGTGATGTCATCACTTTTTATTTAAAGGGCCTCTGTTCAGTATGCTTTGCCCTTGTGTTGTCCCAGACCTGTTTGTGAGAGCTCCTGTGTATTACCTGGCTGTCTGATGTCCCTCCTGGTTCCTGATCCCTGGCTTGTTCCTGACTCTGCTGTTCTCCTTGTTCCCGATTCCGGCTCGTCTGACTATTCGCTTTGGCTCCTGACTCGGCTCGTCTGACTACCAGTTCTGGTTTTGATTCCTGGCTTGTTATTTGACTTGTGGACTTTTTATTATTTTTTGCCATTAATAAAGGTGTGATTATTTTTGCACTTCTTGTCTCAGTCTGATTCCTGGCACCCTGACACAGACTCCCATTGATTCCTATGGCATCTGCGGCCTCCAGGGTAGCGGATTGAAAACCATGTATCTTGGGCTCGAATAGCCGCGAGTGTACCGGTTAACTTTTAAAAAGTGTCAAATAGTGCCGAATGTGTATTCAGAACATCTGTAATGACGTAAGCATCAATCTGTGTCGGATTGAGACCGGCGGATCATATGTTACGTCACAGATTTCAACTTTTGCCGGTCTGTAGGCTTTGATAACTAGGTCAGATCAAGCTCGCCACAATTATGCTGCGGAATTCCAGCGTATTTCAGGTTGATGGCTTGATAAATATCCCCTTATATAATTACTAGTTATTAGTCTGCATGAAGGTGTGGTCTCAAACCAGTCCTTCTGGTCGGGGGCAGATTAAATTGTTTTTGGATGAATTCAGTCCAAAATCTATATTATTTTTAGGGTTTGAATAGATTTTTAGAATGAGACCTTCTATGGGAAGATTCTCTCTTTCTCAGTACACTCTGTGAATTTGGATCTGAAGACTTTATATTGTCTTGTAAGAGTCTCAATTTTAAAGTTGGCGACTATAAGGACTATTATGCCTTTTGTTCAGCAAGGTCATTTTGTGTCCACTCAATTTTACAGGATGTTTATCCTCATATTTTATTTTATTCAGACCACTTTTGGTTTCTGAAATTATATTTTTTAGATAAGCTTTACCAATTTGTCGCTTTTCCATTTGGTCTAGCGACAGTTTTATGAATCTTTTCAAAGGTTCTGGGTGCCCTTCTTTCTGTAATCAGTAGGTGTCTCCTTGTTTGGATGGTATCTTGTTATTAGGTTAATCTTTTCTTTTATTAGAATCTCTCATGAATTAACTAGTTTTGCTTCTTCAAGACATGGTTAGAGGATTTAATTTACCTAAGAGTTTCGTGATTCCTCAGACAAGGGTCACCATTTTTTAGGTTTCTAGATGGATTCTGTGTTCATGACTTTATCGGACAAAAGTCAATTGTAATTGGCGTTAGCCTGTCTAACTTACAGTCTAGATAGAACATTCCTTTCAGTGGCTATGTGCATGGAAGTTTTAGGTCTCATAACTACAGCATTGGACGTGGTTCCCTTTGCTCATTTTTCATCTGAGACCTCTTTTGCTTTGCATACTGAATCAATGGTGCAGGGGTTTTTAAATATCACAGTTGATATTCTTAAATCCCAACACTCAACTCTCAACGATTTGGTGATTAGACTATCATCGTTTTGTTCAAGGGGCCTCCTTTTGTTTGTCCTTCTCTTTTAGTAGAGAACTTTTCATTTTGCTTTCAGACCGACAATATCACAATTGTGACATATGTCAATAATCAAATAGGAACTAGCAGTTCCTTAGCAATTAAGAAGTATTTTGAATATCTCCTGTCTAATTTTTACAATTTATATTTCAGGTTTAGACATTTGGGAGGTGGACTCAGCCGTCAGTCTTTACATCCGGGAGAGTGGTATCTCTATACAGATGGGTTTTCTCAATTTCCCAGGTACCTTTTCAGGTCCAGGGATCCTTGGGCGGAAATGGTGGATGCATTAGCAGTGTCTTGGCTTTGCAACCTGGCTATAGCTTTCCGCCTCTGTTTTTTTCTTCCAAGAGTGATATCCAAGATCATATTTAAACAGTCTCATGTGTTTCTCGTAGCATCAGCATGGCTTCACAAGTTTGGTATGTGAATCTTGTTCGGATTTGGCCAGCCCTCTTGTTTCAGGGGATATTTTTCCATCGGGATCTCAAATATGGAAATTGATTAGTGTTTAGTCATAGAGGTTTCTCTGACTCAGTTTTTTATCACTATGTTGCAGGCTTATAAGTCTGTTTCAAGGAACATGTATTATCAGGAAAACCTATATATTCTCATAAATTCTCTTGGCATTCTTTTAGAATTCCTAGGATTTTTCAGAATTTGAACAACATTAGTAGAGAAATTGTTGTTCCTTCTTTGTGTCCTAAATCCTTAAGAATTCCTTAATTTACATTATTAAGATGTTAACCTCTGCCATTTTTTTGACATCCCGGTTAAAAGCTTTTGCTTCTCAAGGAAGCAGGGCAGGCTCTGCCTCAGAGATTTACAGCTCATTCTACTAAGTTCAGTTGCCATTTCTTGGGCTTTTTCAGAATGAAGCTTCGGATGATCAAATTTGCGAAGCTGTAATTTGGTTTTCTTTAAATACTTTTCTTGTTTTTACCGTTTTTATGTATTTGCTTCTTCTGAAGCAGTCTTTGGTAGAAAAGTTCTTCAGGCAGCTGTCTCAGTTTGATTCTACTGCTTTTGATTTAGGTTTTTTAAAAAGAACTTAATTATTTTGTGGATTTAATTTCTCAGTGGAAATAGCTGTTAATTTATCTCTCCCTCTCTAGTGACTCTTCTGTTGACTTCCACATCTTGGGTATTTCTATCCCATACGTCACTAGCTCATGGACTCTTGCCAATTACATGAAAGAAAACATAATTTATGTAAGAACTTACCTGATAAATTAATTTCTTTTCATATTGGCAAGAGTCCATGAGGCCCACCCTTTTTATGATGGTTATGATTTTTTGTATAAAGCACAATTCTATTTCCAGTTCCTCTTTTTGTATGCTTTTTTGCTCCTTTGTGTTATCACCCCACTACTTGGCTATTCATTAAACTGATTTGTTGGTGTGGTTGGAGGTGTATTTATAGGCATTGGTAGGATTGTATATCCCATACGTCACTAGCTCATGGACTCTTGCCAATATGAAAGAAATGAATTTATCAGGTAAGTTCTTACATAAATTATGTTATTTGCCTCACCTATAAGCATTTACCAATGTTTTCTTGCTATGAAGTGGTTAAAGAATTCTCTTTTAATTTACGGGATATTTAAATAATTAAGTTTTTTGTTTTTTTTCCATGGGACCATAAGTGGCACCTAGACCCATCCTATTCCCTCTAATATGATTGGACGCACAACTAATTAGGTCTATAAGTGGCCTAATGAGTATCTGGAGGTTATTTAACATAAAAATATAGAGGTTTTGCAACCGTTAGGTACAACTCTTATTTTAGTGTCAAGCATTTTACAATATTCATGTTTTGTAATTCTGTGTCTTGTGCATGTAAAAGTGTTTCAGTGCGGACATTTTACAACATTGTTGATTGTAATCTTGTTTAATGCACCTGCAAATGTCTCCTTGTGTAATATGACTTCTGGCTGTACCATATTTTTGAAAACTCATTCAAAATTAAAAAAATTAAAATAAACAAAGGTTGCATCCTATTTATATATAATCAACAGTAAGATAGAATGTGCTGAAATAAGGAGATAACGAGTGGCGCGCTAACAGTTATGGGCGAACAGTAGGAAGTTTATTACGGATGTTTGCCAGAATCGTGCTTTCTGCTCGTATTACAAGTTGAAAATGTGCGTGTAAACATGTATTTATATGTGTATATATGTATTTATATATGTAAACATGTATTTATATGTGTATATATGTATTTATATATGTAAACATGTATTTATATGTGTAAACATTTATTTATATGTGTATATATGTATTTATATATGTAAACATGTATTTATATGTGTAAACATTTATTTATATGTGTATATATGTATTTATATGTCTATATATGTATTTATATGTGTATATATGTATTTATATGTTCTGTGGAAAGGTAGAAAAGAAGAGGGCGCCAATAGTGCACAATCAGTGGTTCAGGATCTTTGCACACGCATAACAAACTATTATACTTACAAAGTATAAAGCACTTGAGACCTGATGAAGCGGTCAGCTGGACCGGGAAACGCGTTGTGTAATCAATATATGTTTTATTAAAGCCTATCTGTTTTTAAGATTTTGGGCATCACGACTTTATATCACTCTGCGGTAGCTCCACTTTGTATCCGATACTGAGTGACACACCACTGCTGATAGCACTTGCTACTTTTTATCCACAGTATCTTTGTGGAGCGTTTTACCCGATATTCACTGATCTTGGGAGACGGAGCCACAAAGGTTTATACACTGCCTGTGTACTACTACATTCTTATTGGAGACCTCACATCACTGCGGGAGGATAAGCTTTCTGGACAGCTTATAAAGGTCCAGCAGGCGTTTGTGGCACTTCTCAAGTGCAATGGTTTGTTTTGCGTGTGCAAAGATCCTGAACCACTGATTGTGCACTATTGGCGCCCTCTTCTTTTCTACCTTTCTACCGATCATCCATTTCACTTGTTTTGCCATCAAGTTTGAGGAAGAAGGTTGCAGCCTATGGTCATTTGAATTATTTCTACCCTGGACTTTGGGCTTTTTATAAGGAGCATTTATTTGGGCCCTGTGGGTCTTTTAATGGGACTTTGAGTACTTTCTTCTCTATCAAGTTTGAGTACAGGTTTTATGTTTTGTGGATGCTGTATACTACAAGATATTGCACCTAACACACTTTTAGCACAGAGAGATTTACTAGATCTCTGTATTTATTACTAATATTGTTGATATTTTGATATACTATATTATTTCTCCAATATAGGATTATTGTTCACTTCAGGGGAGTGTTGTTAGTCACTTACACATTATACTCTTGGCACCTACTATACACTCAATAGGTGTTTTCATATTGTTATCTCACCATTAGGCGCATCTAACATTTGCAGCCCAGTATAATGTATTTATACTTATTATAAATATATGTGCATTGGAGCCCTTTGGAGTTAAGTAGATGAAAACATGAAAAAAACATATTTATGCAATATTCGTTTGTTAATAAAGGTTTTAACTACGTATTTACAGTAAGTATTTCACATTCTAATGTTCTGCACATAGCAGAATCTCTCTCTATATATATATTTATTAAAAAAAAAACATTTATAAATAAATAGAACATATTCGGCTATGTGAATTACATTGGAATGTCAAATATTCATATTTTCATGTCGGGTTAGCACACATGTTTGCGCGCTACTTGGGTGGTTTTTTTTCCATTTTTTTGCTCCATTGACTTCTATGAGGGAATAGGTTATTGTGCACACGATATTCTAAGTTCGTCTTTTTGAGTGCATCCGGTTAGAGCGCAATCGAAAAAACGAGAGTAACCCGACGCGCGCAAACAGCTTACTTCGAGCGCAGTTAATGCTCCACTTGTAATCTGGCGCATAAGATGTAGAATATAAAGAGATAAGAAAGTGTAATAGCCATTCAGTTAAAACAGCAAATCTTTAAAGAAACATCAACCTTATGATATAAGCGCAGACAGTAAACATTACAAGATATTCTGTGCCAAGTGTGCTGTAAAGGTTACAAATTAGCCCCCTGCTACATTACCGGATGGGGAGTGAGAGGGTGCCAGCTGTACCGGGTGCAATGTTGTCACTGGAGCAGTCTGACTGATGGAGAAATATTCGTGCAGCAGTGGAACATTACAGATTAAGATAATAGGGAAACACCTACTAATGTCTGAGTGAGAGACCCCCAGCAGTCTATAAACAGCCAGAACACGTAGACACGTAACAAATCTCTTTATTTAAATCTGCATAAGAAAATAACAAGGCTGACAGTATTTACATACATATACAAACAGGAATATTTACATAAAGCAATGCAGGTAGTACCGGGGGGCACAGTGACTGGTGCTTATTACACACCCTGCACCGCCATGTGTATAAAAATAACCAGATGTAAATGTTCTCCCAGTGTGTGATGGTTACAGGATAGTCTGACCCTTATACATCTTACTTCAGGGGCGCACAGCATGTGCTAGAGTACCGGAGAGTCACACAATATGCAGCAGCCCTGTAGCAGTCGTTTTATCCAGTCTGGATCTGCACAACAGGAACAAGATTTAGCAAATAACATACAGCGCAGTGATTGCTTGCTGTCTAATGGTCACATGCCTAGTGTTACATGTGTCACCTTACTAATGCGTCTATGCACACAACTAACCTGAGGCAGGGAATAGTGACACCCGTTTATTTATTTCATGATTTAGATAGAGTTGACAATTTTACATTTTATATGATCAAATTTGCTTTATTATCTTGGTATCGTTTCTTGAAGGAGCAGCAATGCACTACTGGGAGCTAGCTGATGGCAGATGAGCCAATGACAAGAGGCATATATGTGTAGCTACCAATCAGCAGCTAGCTTCTATTAGTGCACTGCTGCTCCTGAGCCTAACTGGGTATGCTTTTCAACAAAGGATCCAAAAAGAACAAAGCAAACTAAATAACAGAAGTAAAGAGAAAAGTAATTTTAAATTGCATGCTTTATCCAAATCATGAGTTTAATTACGGCTTTAAAGTTCCTTTTAATTTCACTAAGACCCCTCGCCAGTCCCTATGTTATTATATGCATCTGATTCACTAAATCTCCTCCAGCCTCGCCTGTCCCTATGTTATTATATGTAGCTGATTCACTTAAGCTCCCTCCAGCCTCACCAGTCCCTATGTTATTCTATGTAGCTGATTCACTAAAGCTCCCTCCAGCCTCACCAGTCCCTATGTTATTCTATGCAGCTGATTCACTAAATCTCCTCCAGCCTCACCTGTCCCTATGTTATTATATGCAGCTGATTCACTAAAGCTCCCTCCAGCCTCACCTGTCCCTATATTATTATATGCAGCTGATTCACTAAAGCTCCCTCCAGCCTCACCAGTCCCTATGTTATTCTATGTAGCTGATTCACTAAAGCTCCCTCCTGCCTCACCTGCCCTTATGTTATTCTATGTAGCTGATTCACTAAAGCTCCCTCCAGCCTCACTTCACCAGTCCCTATGTTATTCTATGTAGCTGATTCACTAAAGCTCCTCCAGCCTCACCAGTCCCTATGTTATTCTATGTAACTGATTCACTAAAGCTCCCTCCAGCCTCACCAGTCCCTGTTATTCTATGCAGCTGATTCACTAAAGCTCCTCCAGCCTCACCTGTCCCTATGTTATTCTATGCAGCTGATTCACTAAAGCTCCTCCAGCCTCACCAGTCCCTATGTTATTCTATGTAACTGATTCACTAAAGCTTCCTCCAGCCTCACCAGTCCCTGTTATTCTATGTAACTGATTCACTAAAGCTCTCTCCAGCCTCACCTGTCCCTATGTTATTCTATGTAACTGATTCACTAAAGCTCCTCCAGCCTCACCTGTCCCTATGTTATTCTATGTAACTGATTCACTAAAGCTTCCTCCAGCCTCACCAGTCCCTATGTTATTCTATGCAGCTGATTCACTAAAGCTCCTCCAGCCTCACCTGTCCCTATGTTATTCTATGCAGCTGATTCACTAAAGCTCCTCCAGCCTCACCAGTCCCTATGTTATTCTATGTAACTGATTCACTAAAGCTCCCTCCAGCCTCACCAGTCCCTGTTATTCTATGCAGCTGATTCACTAAAGCTCTCTCCAGCCTCACCAGTCCCTATGTTGTTCTGTGAAGATGATTCACTAAAGCTCTCTCCAGCCTCACTAGATTAGAAGCAACTGCCAGAGGAAAAGCGGTCTGGGATTTAGCGAGGAAGAAACAGGTTTACACACGCCTCTGGGAACAGTCTACTCTAACCAACGATTTCCACTCTACGGTGTAAGTAAAAGTGAGCACCTTAAAGTGTATAACATTGGCATACTTTGACAAGATCCCCTTGTCGCTCTTTTCTCACTGCAGGACCAGCCTTCAACTTTGATTTAATTTCTGGCAAGAAAATAGGACTTTTACTTTGATTGTATTCACTGTTTTTAATGCTACAATCTCAATTGTATATCAGTTGTTTTATATATCTGTATTGTTTATATGTGATTACATTTTCACATTTTAATCTGATACTACATATCCAAGCTCTTTTATTAGCAAGACCCATTTGAGTCATTATCCTCTCAGAATTTACTTTACTCTAACCCACATAAGGTTTCTAAGTTATCTGCGTGTCCTGTTTAATAGGAATTTTAGAGTATATAGGAGCAAATTTGGGGGCTCCTTCTATCATTGTATTAATTTAGAACCCAATTTGTCCAGTTTTCAGCATAGAACTATACATTTAGTCTATTCAGACGCCACTTATATCCTGTTTGCCCTTAGTGCAATTTTGTGTACTTAAGGTCAGATATTCTATAACGCTTCCCTATTCTTACAGAACTATGATAAATAAAACTGCTATGCAAATGCAGTACAATAAAGCCGAGAAAACAAAAAGTATTAGCTGGTGTCACAGTAAACCCTTTAAACAGCTGCCATGCTCACCGTCAGGGGCCGGGTACCGCGCAATACTGTCATGTAGCACGCAGCGCCTGTACATCAGGTTCTGGCAGGCCCGGAATGTCAGGAAGCATCTAGAGAAGACACAATTAAGTAAATACAGATGTGACACATCACTAGGCTAACAACAGGCTGAGCAGTTACACAAGGCTCACCTAAACCACACATGGCCATTGGCACAAACAGTCCGCCTGCAGTCACTGAAGGGCAGAGCCTCTTTACACAACGTGCAGTGCTCAGGAAATGTCTGTTTGTTCATCTTATGCTCAATATGGCCGATAAGGACCTGGAGAGAAAACAAACCACATATGAGACATATTCATTAGTCATTACCTCAATGCCTCCTCTGCACATCACTGGTTACAATGCCCAGGAATCACACTGCCATACTGGGTATACAGATAAGTTGTACAAAGTCACAGACATACTCAGGTAGCAGTGGGAGTACAGGATTCACCCCTTACACAGTACATTAAATAGTAGCAGAGGGTGGGTTCTCCTATGTTACAGGTATGATCTTGTGCTAGTGTCTGAATTGTAGAACATAGAGGACGGTGAGGCCCAAAACTCAACCAGTAAACATGCGTCACTCTGCATCCTGAGTTAATGAGATCTCTAATCAGAGCACAAGGCTGATAAAATACACTCTCACAATGACAGACATTGCAGCAATCAGATGTACATAGTTCTAAATGTTATAACATTGTTTAAAAGGAGCAAAAACACCAACCGTGACAGTTACATATTTTACTTTATGCAGCCGTAATCTGTCACTTAGAATTGACCCATTTCTTCTTTAATAAGTAAAACACAGAAGAGTTAAACTAGGCAGAGGGGATATGTAAGACTTTAGGACTTTGTGATTAACACACAGGTGGGACAATGGGCAGAAGAAACATCAAAAAGAGGGAGGGAGAGATGGGGAAAGTGAGAAAGGGGGAGAGAAGAGAGAGATGGAGGATAGAGGAGGAAGAGAGGTGAAGGGAGCAGAAAGATGGAGGGGAGAGAAGAGGAAGATACAGAAAGAGGGAGGGAGGACACAGGAGAGACAAACAGATGGGGCAGTAGAAGTATATAGTAATACAGCACATCTAAACCATTATAAGTTGTGGGTATAAACCATAAACAGCACAAACAATAATAAGAGACAGGAGTCCCGTGTAACTTAGACACACTACAATTTTCATCCTATCTCTTACAAAAGTGATCCAGGTACCACTTGAGGATGAATTATCTTACTGTGAGTGAGACAAAGCTGTGGCTTTCACTACTAGGAGCTGAGGACGTTAATCCTAGGATGAACCTACCTGCTGAATTTCTGGGTTTATTCACACAAATGAATGATTAATACACAAAAAAACGTCACAGAAAGCTGCAAGAGATTGGGTAAAAATATTTTAGCAATGTCACCTATCATTTAGCTACATTACAATATTCAATGCACCTACTAAACTACTGTTAGTAGTTTTTGAAGCACACACAACCCTCTCACCTGTGCTGCGCGGTCTTCGCAGTCTTTATCTGCCAACAGGAAGTCACAGATGCCGCGAGTGGGGATGCTGGTGTTCTCAGTGATGTAAGTGTGCAAGTAGACTTCCCCTAACACACGCTTCATGTGTTCCCTCGTTAAGCGCTTCTCAAGATGTTCAATTTTCTTTTGTACCTCTAGGAGACCATCATCAGATGGAGAAGCCTTGTCCACCTCTGTAGTATCTATAGAAGGTTCACTTAGCTTAATCTCCTTAGGGGAACTTTCATTGTCATTCTGATCTGTTGGTTCATCACTCATTGGAGGAGGACCATCATCATTTGTAATCTTTGGCTCTTTCTGGGGCGGCTTCCATGGTATTTCAGAGGAGGCCTTCTTCAGAGCCTGGTACCAGATTCTCATTAGAAAGAGATGTAAACGCCAAAAGTACATAGAGCCACCAGCTAGCTTTTTGTCCAAAGCATCTAGTAAAAACTGAGGAATCAGCTTATCTCTCAGTATCTTCCAACGTAGAAGGTCTGCTAAATCGGTCTGTCGGAAAAGGTTTTGGGTAGAACATTCCAGAAGTTGGGCTGCTGCCTCCTCAAAAGATTTCAGAGCTGCAAAATGAACTTGGTAGGTTTTGTTTACTGGGTGAATTCCATTGCTCATTCCTTCAGACGTGACGCAAACAAGGTAGGCTCCATAAGGGCTCACAGCAATGCCATGACACTTCACAGGTCCAAAAAAGTCTGACAGCTTAATGAGCTGGTGCTCAAACTTCACAGCAACATCTGTGAAAACAGGTGTTAGATGTCTAAGCTTCCCATCTGCGGAGCATGTATAAATGCTTCCATTTTGTTTATCAGTGGACATGGATATTATCGGTAAGGAGTGAAGCCCAGTCACATGAGAATTATGAACGTTAAGGCCTGCTTTGGATATGAGTAGCAAACACCAAAAAACATACGCCCCTCGAGCAGCTACAACAAGGCTACAATTACACTTCTGGTACGGGTGATAAAGTGCTAGGGTTCTGATGCTATGGACAGGCAACTGGTCAGCCTCCTGCCAAAGTATCACAGGTTCCCGCAGGGTGAAGTAACCTTTCACTGCCTTTAAGTTCACTGGGACGATTTTGACAGGACCCAGACTACTTCCTACAAGCAGTCCGCTTATTTTACGATTACTATGCTGATATTCCCACCACGACAATACACTGGGAGAAGTGACCCCGGATTCAATGGTGTTGCAGGAAACTACAGACTCACTGCCCAGGAAAGGGATCTGGAAGTTCCACACTGCAATGTCGCCGTTCTCAAATAGCACTGCCAAAAGCACTGTACTGATGTCCTTGCACTCATTATTCTCCATTACTTCTCGAGTGGTGCAGATTCCGGACCACTCCATTCTCACTGGGACCTGCATGCTATGGCGTCTCCTAAACTCTGCAAAGTCTTCCAAACCCACCTGTGCAGTATCGCTATTGTTCATTCTGTAATTGGCCTCGGACAAACGCTGCCCATAGAGTTCTGTTAAATCAGCCAACTGTTTCCATTGCACTCTGTTGGTGTTTGTTTGTACGGTCAGTCTATTGTCCAAGCTAAGCACAGCCAGGAGACATCGACCATTCACGTCACAGCCACAAGGAGACCAGCTGGCATATTTAAATCCTTTCATTTGAGTCAGTAATTTTCCTTCAGGATTGAAAGTCCGATCCAGCTTAAATGACTGGCTATGCAGAGGATTTTTATAACTGGCAAATTTATTTCTACATTCATGGACTTCTTTTGGTGAACCAACCTGAAAGAGGATAAAATGAGTTTTGTTGAGTTAATTTGATATTAGCAGTTTAGCAAACAACAAGCACAACATGCGAGGGGTTTATTTAATACTATCTAATAAATATTGCTTACATCAGTATAATATGCAGTGACATCTTGTTGAGGCGCAACAGGGGAGATGATAATGTCATGTAGAAATGTAGAAAAACTACACAGGAAGTGATTATAGAAAGTGGAGGAACTGCAAAAGAGGTGATGATGTCATGTTGTAGAACAACAGAGGAAGTGATGATGTCATGTTGTAGAACAACAGAGGAAGTGATGATGTCATGTTGTAGAACAACAGAGGAAGTGATGATGTCATGTTGTAGAACAACAGAGGAAGTGATGATGTCATGTTGTAGAACAACAGAGGAAGTGATGATGTCATGTTGTAGAACAACAGAGGAGGTGATGATGTCATGTTGTAGAACAACAGAGGAGGTGATGATGTCATGTTGTAGAACAACAGAGGAGGTGATGATGTCATGTTGTAGAACAACAGAGGAGGTGATGATGTCATGTTGTAGAACAACAGAGGAGGTGATGATGTCATGTTGTAGAACAACAGAGGAGGTGATGATGTCATGTTGTAGAACAACAGAGGAGGTGATGATGTCATGTTGTAGAACAACAGAGGAGGAGGTGATGTCATGTTGTAGAACAACAGAGGAGGAGGTGATGTCATGTTGTAGAACAACAGAGGAGGAGGTGATGTCATGTTGTAGAACAACAGAGGAGGAGGTGATGTCATGTTGTAGAACTACAGAGGAGGTGATTATGTCATGTTATAGAACTACAGAGGAGGTGATGATGTCATGTTGTAGAACAACAGAGGAGGTGATGATGTCATGTTGTAGAACAACAGAGGAGGTGATGATGTCATGTTGTAGAACAACAGAGGAGGTGATGATGTCATGTTGTAAAACAACAGAGGAGGTGATGATGTCATGTTGTAGAACAACAGAGGAGGAGGTGATGTCATGTTGTAGAACAACAGAGGAGGAGGTGATGTCATGTTGTAGAACTACAGAGGAGGTGATGCTATATTGTGTAACAACAGAGGAGGAGGTGATGATGTCATGCTGAGGAACTGCACAAGAGGTGATGAAGTCATAGATGAACTAATATAACTGTGGGGGAACTATAGATTAAATTATTAATGTCATGTGAAGCAAGTACAAAGGAGGTGATGATGTCATGAGGAGGAACTTCAGAGGAAATTACAATGTCATGGAGAGGGCTTACATTATAGCAGGTGATGATGACATGTGACAGCTAAATACAATAAGCTATCAACTCAGGTGGGCAAATACTATTCTGATTATTATATAATCTGATTATTACATTAGAATGGGGGCATGTAATGTCAGGGGTACGTTTGATGTGATGACGTCAGGAGTGGTATGCTGACGACATGATGGTGTTGTACGGTAGCCAAACATGGTAACACCCCCCTCTTACCTTCAGACTGCAGGCTCGGGAGCCGATGGGCACACAGGAGCGGTGCAGGATAAGATCAGGGCCGCTAATCCGGTGGTCACATAGCACCTCCAGCACTGACACCCCGCCGCTGTTACAAACCGACACCCGGTGGTCCTCCGACCAAACCACTGGCTCTACCCCGCTCACCGGGTGAGCCACCCTAACTGACGGCTCCCGCTTTGTGAGAGTCACCCGCAACCCGAGCGCCGCATCCCGGTTCTCCGGTGCCGACATCATATGCCCGTGACGTCAGCATCCACAGTGTGAGAGGTGTCCATGACGTAACCGCTCGCGACCTACGGTGAAAAGTCCTAGGGCTGCCCTCTGCAGTGCCTGAAATCAGTGTTACACCGTCCATGGGACCGTAACCTGCACGGTGGCCCTTATAGACTGGGGCACAGGTGTGTCGCGGCTCCCTGGTGCAGTAATTACCGCTACTGCATTCCGTGTTATTACTCTCCGCTCAGGCACCAAGTCGGACATCCCGCTGCGAGGACCTTCTTGGAGGCTCACGTGTGTTGCTGGTTGGCAAAGTAACCAGTGTGCTGTGCCATGGGGGATACCGGGATTATCCTAAATATCACTGACAGCAGCGCTCGGGCACCGTACCGACGTGCGGGCACCTGGGTAAGTCCGTCTTATTCTTGTTCGTGTGCCAGTAGGATTATATACCCCCTGGTAAACCACTCTGTTCTATTTATTAATGTGTGCCAGTAGGGTTATATACACCCTGGTAACCCCCCCATCTCTTAATGTGTGCCAGTAGGATTATATACCCCCTGGTAACCCCCCCCCCCCATCTCTTAATGTGTGCCAGTAGGATTATATACCCCCTGGTAACCCCCCACATCTCTTAATGTGTGCCAGTAGGATTATATACCCCCTGGTAACCCCCCCCCCCCATCTCTTAATGTGTGCCAGTAGGATTATATACCCCCTGGTAACCCCCCCCCCCATCTCTTAATGTGTGCCAGTAGGATTATATACCCCCTGGTAAACCACTCTGTTCTATTAATGTGTGCCAGTAGGGTTATATATACCCCCTGGTAACCCCCCCCCCATCTCTTAATGTGTGCCAGTAGGATTATATACCCCCTGGTAAACCACTCTGTTCTATTTATTAATGTGTGCCAGTAGGGTTATATACCCCCTGATAACCCCCCACATCTCTTAATGTGTGCCAGTAGGATTATATACCCCCTGGTAACCCCCCCCATCTCTTAATGTGTGCCAGTAGGATTATATCCCCCCTGGTAAACCACTCTGTTCTATTTATTAATGTGTGCCAGTAGGGTTATATACCCCCTGATAACCCCCCACATCTCTTAATGTGTGCCAGTAGGATTATATACCCCCTGGTACCCCCCCCCATCTCTTAATGTGTGCCAGTAGGATTATATACCCCCTGGTAACCCCCCCATCTCTTAATGTGTGCCAGTAGGATTATATCCCCCCTGGTAAACCACTCTGTTCTATTAATGTGTGCCAATAGGGTTATATACACCCTGGTAACCCCCCATCTCTTAATGTGTGCCAGTAGGATTATATACCCCCTGGTAACCCCCCCCATCTCTTAATGTGTGCCAGTATGATTATATACCCCCTGGTAAACCACTCTGTTCTATTAATGTGTGCCAGTAGGATTATATACCCCCTGGTAAACCACTCTGTTCTATTAATGTGTGCTAGTAGGGTTATATACACCCTGGTAACCCCCCCATCTCTTAATGTGTGCCAGTAGGATTATATACCCCCTGGTAACCCCCCCCCATCTCTTAATGTGTGCCAGTAGGATTATATACCCCCTGGTAACCCCCCCCATCTCTTAATGTGTGCCAGTAGGATTATATACCCCCTGGTAACCCCCCCCCCCCCATCTCTTAATGTGTGCCAGTAGGATTATATACCCCCTGGTAAACCACTCTGTTCTATTAATGTGTGCCAGTAGGATTATATACCCCCTGGTAAACCACTCTGTTCTATTAATGTGTGCCAGTAGGATTATATACCCCCTGGTAAACCACTCTGTTCTATTTATTAATGTGTGCCAGTAGGGTTGTATACCCCCTGGTAACCCCCCCCATCTCTTAATGTGTGCCAGTAGGGTTATATACCCCCTGGTAACCTCCCCCATCTCTTAATGTGTGCCAGTAGGATTATATACCCCCTGATAACCCCCCCCCCCATCTCTTAATGTGTGCCAGTAGGATTATATACCCCCTGGTAAACCACTCTGTTCTATTAATGTGTGCCAGTAGGATTATATACCACCTGGTAAACCACTCTGTTCTATTAATGTGTGCTAGTAGGGTTATATACACCCTGGTAACCCCCCCCATCTCTTAATGTGTGCCAGTAGGGTTATATACCCCCTGGGTAAACCACTCTGATCTATTAATGTGTGCAATTAGGATTATATACCCCCTGGTAACCCCCCCCATCTCTTAATTTGTGCCCGTATTCACCGTATGATTAATTATATACCACCTGGTAACCCCCCCACATAGCTCTTAATGTGTGCCCGTATTCACCGTATGATTATATACCACCTGGTAAACCACTCTGTTCTATTAATGTGTGCCAGTAGGATTATATACCTCCTGGTAATCCCCCCATCTCTTAATGTGTGCCAGTAGGATTATATACCCCCTGGGTAAACCACTCTAATCTATTAATGTGTGCCATTAGGATTATATACCCCCTGGTAACCCCCCCATCTCTTAATTTGTGCCCGAATTCACCGTATGATTATATACCACCTGGTTAACCCCCATGATTAATGTGTGTGTGTTAGTATATACCCTGCCTTCCCCTGTAATTCCTTCTGATCTATTAATGTGTGCCCGTATGATTATATATCCCCTGGTAACCCCCCCCCCCAAATCTCTTAATGTGTGCCCATGTGATTATATACCCCCTGGGTAAATCCCTCTGATTAATGTGTGTTAGTATACCCCCTGCCTGCCCCTGTAATTCCCCCTGATCTATTGTGTGCCAGTATGTATATTTACCCCCTGGTAACCCCTCCCTGATCTCTTATAGTGTGCCAGAGTGATTATATACCCCCCTGATCTATTAATGTGTGTTAGTGTACCCCCTGATTACCCCTGTAAATCCACCTGATCTCTTAATGTGTTCCAGTATGATTATATACCCCTGGGTAACCCCAATGATCTATTAATTTGTGCCAGTAGGATTATATACCCCCTGGGTAAATCCTCCTGATCTATTAATGTGTCAGTATACCTCCTGCCTGTCCCTTTAAATCCCCCTTATCTCTTAATGTGTGTCACTATGATTGTGTAATGTAACCCCCCTGATCACTTAATGTGTGTTAGTATACCCACTGCTGCCCCTTTAAATCATAGTCATCTCTTAAGAAGTGCCAGTATACCCATTTTCTGTCTCTTTAAATCCCCCTGATCTTTTAAGATGTGCCAGTATACCCCCTGCCTCCCCTGTGAACCCCCTAGTCTATTAATATATGCCTGTAAATTCCCCATATATATTAAGATGTGTCCGTGTACCCCCTGCCTGCCCCTGTAAATCCCACAAATCTATTATTATATAAGGCTGTATTCCTGTTTAAGAAATGTGGAATCCATAGCTGAGAAATGCTAATTGTTATTTGTTTTTGTCTTCTGCATTAAATGTAGCAACAATCTAAAGGTGTCAAAAGGAAATTCAGCAATGTCAGCAAGGAGCCTGAAGCAAAGCGCCAACCAGCTCCTCCAAGCCAGAAATACCAATCAAAAAATAAACTGGCTGAAAGGAATAAAGGAAAGAATTCCCCATCCAAAAAGACGACATCTGTAGCGTCCGAGGAGAATCAGAAAGGGCGACCTGCGGTGAAGACTTCATCGCTCTTTAAGAACAACCCAGAGGTCCCAGCTATTGAAAGGTTGTGTTTCACTGTATGGTGTTTTATAGGTCAGAGTTACACACATCAGCAAAGCAGAAATGAGTCTGATGTGATAATTATAATGTTTATGACTATCCTTAAAGGGGCAGGACAGTCAAACTCTCATGGATCAGATAGAGCAGCAGTTTTAAGAGTTTTCAATGTGCTTCTATTATCTAATTTGCTTTGTTCTTTTGGTATCCTTGGTTAAACAGCATATCTACTGGGAGCTAGCTACTCATTGGTGGCTGCACACATATTTCTTTTGTTATTGGCTCAACAGATGTTTCATCTAGCTCCCAGTAGTGCATTGCTGCTCTGGGGCTCAAATTTAATGTGTGTTTATTAACCCTTTTGCATGGGCTAAACAAATAGTTAGAGCACTGAATTATTGCACCGTTCCTTGCATATATACATTAGAGCATTTTTCTTTTTTCAACTTTTATGTCCCTTTTAATAAATCCAATGTGCCTGGTTGTGGCAGCTCAGAAAAGGTTTATTTTGATTATATATATATATATATATATCCTTCCACAGCTCTGTGTGTGATGGTGCCCCTATATACTGGCAGAACTCACATATAAATGTTCCAGCCCTGTGTGTATTTGCAATTATAGAGGCAGTTGTAACAGTTCAGTAGGACATTTGCTGATTAGGGTGTTATAGGAGTTGACAAACAGATGTCTGTGAGCCAGTAAGAATCTTTTAAATATTCTGAGAGTAGCCTAAAACGTTAGTAGCCAGGGTAAAATTCTAGGAGCCAGTGGCTCCTGTGTTTGTCAAGCCCTATAAGAGGATACGTTATGGGGACATTAGGCTGTTGTTTAGTGAATACGCTTTATATGATAACATAGGAATTAGTGATGCTGAAGAGACTATTAATGAATTTAGACCCCATTGAACGGAGAGGCCTCCCCAGACAGACAGGTTTTACTCTGGTAATATACTGAATCATAAGCTTAGTAAATATCGTACACAGTGGAACAGATGAAATGGAGCAGTTTTCCTAATGAGCGAGCCCTCTCCATCTTTAATAAATGTGATGATAAAATGAATGTCTGAGTATGCTTAACATAGTATCAGCTCATTTTGCTGTTGTGTGTACGGATATCAGCCGCCTTACAACTAGTAGTAGCTTCGTAGTAAGCCCTTTGTCCTTGGCATAGGTTAGGATTTGTTTCACTGTCTACTGAAAATGGCGGTTCGGTTTTTCACTTGAGGATTTATTATTATTATTATTATTATTTTATATTTAAAATAATTCCTATCTCTATCCCTGCTCTCCACTTCTCTTATTTAGTGATTACAGCGAGTGCACAACCATGTCACCTGACTGGGTTGAATGATTGCAGGGCTTGTAGAATGCCTAAAAGCCTCGGAAGTGAAAACAAATGAGTGCGGGAGGGCACATAAAAGGACCAGATTTTATGAACAAGGGAAGGAGGGATGTTATAACACCACTACGTGCCCCAGCAGACATTGATTAGACAGAGCAGCAAGAGCTATGTTCTGCAGTCTATACTTCATGCACTCTCCCCTGCACCGTATATCAGCTAAAACTCACACTTTCCTTACATTTGTCTAGATTGGCTCAGCCTCTGATGTCTCCAGCTTTCCTTGATAAGCTCAGACACAGTTACTGTGAGCTGCCTGCTTCCTGCATTTTCCACAGCCTCTCCTGCCGCCTGGGAGTGATGCACACATGACAGTGCTTGCCCCTCCAACCACTATTCCTCCACCCTTGTACTCGGCCAGCCCCTGCTGCGGCATGCTTGAGCTCTGTACTCTGAAAAGACTGGAGTAGCCAGGCGCGCAATAGGGGACTGTTTGGCTCACACAGATTATTTTTGCATTTTCCATCTGCCTATTGAAAAAAGTGTCCCAACCTGCGGAGCTGCATACATGGCCAACTGGGAAATAAGCTCTGCACTGCAGAGCAAAATAGATGCACAGCAAAATTTCAACATTGGGCTCTGGCGCCCCGGGCAGCTGCCCTGCTCGACGGCCCCTAAAAACGTCCCTGCTTACGCCACCGCACTGTAGAACAACACATAGAATTCTCGGAGGGTGCGTAATACTAATGCACGGTCACTGCACTGGTGACATAGGCAGCCCAAGCACAATAAACCATTTGATAAAGCAAATTGGCAGTTTCAAAGGGTAATTAAAGACCCTTTTGTGTAAAATTGTATTTGCCCAACGCTCCCTAATGAGGCCAGAAAGCAAATGATGTGCCTCTAAATGCTGCAAATCAAACTGCTGTTTTATGCAATTCACAACATTTTGAAAAACTAAGTTACAGAATTTGCTTTTTGGTCTTGCTAGGAAGTGTGGAAAAAAGTAATTTATTTATTTTTTACACAAAATTTGTTTAGCGTCTCTTTAAATATGTGTTCTTCAGTTATATTAAACGCAAAGCCTATTTCCGAATAATTATGCATTTAATTTATTTTAATGAATACTGACCAATAGATTTTACTTGTAATGAAGGCACACCCTTAGTTTCTTCTTCAATTAAATTCTGTGGTTTGCATTGGCGCAGCCGGCCACTCAGGAATTGTTCTCCTAGTGACATTGTGTCGTCACTGTGAGGCTTGTGGGCTCTTGTATCATTTACACATGTGTGATCGTATGTGCTTTTCCCCTACAGGACAAAGATAACACAACTTCAAGAACAAGTGTTCTCTTCGGACTCGTTTTCTGAGCTGGAGCTGCACCCACATCTGGTGAGCTTTAGTTTTTTTTTTTTTTATACAGACCAGAAACACTAGGGGGCATATTTATCAAGGTCTGGTGGACCTGATCCGACAGACCTTGCTGAATACGCTCGCCGTATTCAGCATTGCACCAGCAGCTCACAAGAGCTGCTGGTGCAACGCCGCCCCCTGCAGACTCGTGGCCCATGGGCCGCCAGCAGGGGGGTGTCAATCACCCCGATCGTACTCGATCGGATTGTATTGTGGCGATGTCTGTGCGCTTGCTCAGAGCAGGCGGACAGGTTATGGAGCAGCGGTCTTTGTGACCGCAGCTTCATAACTGCTTTTTCTGGCGAGTCTTCAGACTCGTCAGAAACGGGAGCCATCACACTCCATTCGGAGCTTGTTAAATAGAGCCCTAGGTCTCGGTATACTGCACATTGCCCCTACTGATGATGCACTATTGTATATGGCTGATTCTTATATCCCTGTTGTACAGTAACCACATCTTAAACTCTCTTCACTGTAGGTCTCTACAATTACCAACGTGTTGAATATGACCCACATGACCAGGTAGGTGTTTACAGACAGTACACAGTGTAGTGTACCAGTTAAATGAACATTGTACTCAAAACGTTTATATAGTTGAATAAAAGCTGTTTAATGTAAACTGATACTGCAGTATTGGTTTTGTGCTTTCTACTAACCCTCACTTACCGGTAAGAATAGCTGCTACTGCTCAGTTGGTGGAGAGTGACGCACCCTCTGATTTATTCAGGTTAGGGAAAAAACAAACACATTTGGAAGCCTTCTATTTTAGATAAAACTAAGAATGAAGCTGACTATATTGTTCCTTTAATCTGTTGCTTATAACCAAATAAAGAGGAAGGCCAGAGTGTCATTACTTGTCTGTACTTATATGTGTTTCCTTTTACAAGTGTGCAGAAGAGGACAATCCCTGTACTGATGTCGGGAAGAGATGCCTTGGTGCGCTCACAAACAGGGTCTGGTGAGTTACAGAAGAGCACCCTCTCTCTTGTCTCCTGTTGTAAGGCACAGAAATAATGTGCACCAGTTCTGTATGATACAAATGCAATAAAACAGATTATGTATGATACAAATGCATAAAAACAGAATCTGTATGATACAAATGCATAAAAACAGATTCTGTATGATACAAATGCATAAAAACAGATTCTGTATGATACAAATGCATAAAAACAGAATCTGTATGATACAAATGCATAAAAACAGAATCTGTATGATACAAATGCATAAAAACAGAATCTGTATGATACAAATGCATAAAAACAGATTCTGTATGATACAAATGCATAAAAACAGATTCTGTATGATACAAATGCATAAAAACAGAATCTGTATGATACAAATGCATAAAAACAGAATCTGTATGATACAAATGCATAAAAACAGAATCTGTATGATACAAATGCATTAAAACAGATTCTGTATGATACAAATGCATAAAAACAGATTCTGTGTGATACAAATGCATAAAAACAGATTCTGTGTGATACAAATGCATAAAAACAGATTCTGTGTGATACAAATGCGTAAAAATAGATGATGTATGATACAAATGCGTAAAAATAGATGATGTATGATACAAATGCGTAAAAATAGATGATGTATGATACAAATGCGTAAAAATAGATGATGTATGATACAAATGCGTAAAAATAGATGATGTATGATACAAATGCGTAAAAATAGATGATGTATGATACAAATGCGTAAAAATAGATGATGTATGATACAAATGCGTAAAAATAGATGATGTATGATACAAATGCGTAAAAATAGATGATGTATGATACAAATGCGTAAAAACAGATTCTGTATGATACAAATGCATAAAAACAGATTCTGTGTATTACAAGTGCTGTTGAAAACTATTTTATAATGGGAAGGTGATGTATTTTGGTACACATTCACTGCAGTGTCCATTACTTATTGGCTGATAGGCAACTCCTTCCACTGTTAGGGAAGAGGAATAAGGCCCATTGCTATATTGGGTATTCATAAGTGTGACCCCAAAAAGTGCATTAGGGATTCAGAAAACAATAGTGTATTGTTCCCCATGAACTATTGTGCAGAGCATTATGTAATGAGATATGTGTGAGCCAGACGCCCATATTCACCAGCATATTCATTTAGTTACCATCCTGTATGACTATTTGCTAAACACTCTGTTTATACATCCAACCTCAGGCACAGCTATTTGTGCGATCTGTCCCACTGTTCCTGTGACTTACATCTTGTTATCCCTATAGGTAAAACTCTAGCATACGGAATTCCTCTTGTCCAGGCTCTGCAAGGAGTGACTCCCAAGATCCAGGTAATGACCACACCAATGTACAAGAATGTTGTAGGTCTTTATGAGGCATAGATCCCAATGAGACTTGTTTACTCTATAGTGATTGGCTGATAACGTTCCCCAGCATTAAAGGGACAGTTTACTCAAAAAATGCCTCCCCTTTAATTTGTTCCAAATGATCCTCTTTACCTGCTGGAGTGTATTAAATTGTTTACAAGTATTTCTATTACCCTTATATCGGCATTTGAAATAGTTGATTTAGCCTGTGGTATCCCCACCTATTCTGAAAGTTTTTGGCCTCAAGGCCAAGTTGTGTAAACACAGCCAGGAGAAGAAATTACACTCCCAGTGGGTTATAGAAGAGATAAGGTAAAAAAATGTTAATTTTCCATTGTTCTCTCCAAGTATTGATGATTGGTTTACGAGCAGGTATATGTACACAATGTGATAAAGTAATGAGCTCTGATTATATCTACAAGCTCAACCCATTTTATTAGGTTGTGGCTTCAAAACACAAAATCAGCTACTTCATATACACAAGTAAACCTTAAAAAGCAAATATCATACATTTTATACTCTGCAGCTGGTTAAAAAGTAATTAGAAACACATTAAGGGAAAAACTATTTTACGGTTTACTGTCCCTTTAATGACCCATTTGTGCATCTAACATGACAGTCCACAGGCTGAGGTTTATCTATCCTATTACAAATCTGTCTTTTGTAGCCGTCCTACAATTGAGACTAGTAGATTTGTGCTTTCTCAAGTCAGTACTTATCATTACTTGCTGTCATAGACCGCTGCTGTAACAGAGGAAATGCGTGCTATGTTACCATATGTAAATATCTGCATATGGATTTGTTATATGTATATCTATCATTATCCCACGTATAGCTTTGTCTGATAAGTTCTCTTTTTTTTCTTATCTCTCTGGTATATAAAAAAAGTTGTCTTTGAATGAGTCATTAAATTGTATATCTTCTTTTTTCCCAACAGCGCATTGATGGTCCTTACGCCCTCATTATAGTTCCAACCAGAGAGGTACGACACGTTTATCTCCACCAGTATATGTGTCTAACATTAGAGTGTCTGTTTGTAGCCCTAGCTGATTAACGTTATAGGCATGAAAGTGTCAGGGGAATTATAACGAACATAAATATAATTTGTGTTTAAGACAAAAAAGAGAAAAGGGGTTTGCACAAATAGTGTTAAATTGAAAGGTAAATCTTATATCATTATAATAAAATACAAACCGCACATTTGGCAGCACTGTTAGCCTATGAGAATCTTTGTATGGGGGAGTAACTATAAGGCTATCCTAAACTTTATAGGAAATATGCACAGACTTTTATGGCCTATAGTTCTTATCTATCGTCAATCTTTTTCTGTGTTTGGGATTTTATTTGTTTACTTACTTATTAAATGCTATGTATTAAATGAGGAATAATTTAATTTTGAGTGCAAGATGTTTTACCTTTAAAAATAAATATAGAGTTCCTGTTCTCCAGAAACAAGAATACATTAGGAATTACAGAGATATAGTGATCATAGTATTTTCAGTTTCAGCTGTTTAAATAATGCTGATGGCATTTTGTAGACCTTTTTAGTGACCTTATGTAGTGGTTAGACGTATCTGATCATGTGTTGTTGTGTATTGATCCTCCTCACATTACTGCACAAAAGCTTTAGTGCGTTTCATTAACGTCACATAACTAAGTAGATACCATATAGTAACCTATGAAAAGGACCATATTTTATTACATCTGAATGAATTTGGGTCAGTATATGCACAGATGAGAGCTCTTTTTTTACCTACAGCTGGCTCTGCAGAGTTTTACTACTATCCAGAAGCTGCTGAAGGTCAGTATTTGTTAGATCACAACCCTTCCCCTGCTCCTGGCAGAATGCAGCAGTGCATAGCCCTCCCCGTGGCTTTTGCAGCATGCAACAGCTTGCAACCCCTTCCCCATTCTGCTTGCAGCAAGCAACAGCTTACAGCTCCTTCCCCATTCTGCTTGCAGAATGCAACAGCTTACAGCCCCTTCCCCATTCTGCTTGCAGCATGCAACAGTTTAAAGCTCTCCAGTCCCTCCCCCATTCCGCTTGCAGCATGCAACAGTTTAAAGCTCTCCAGTCCCTCCCCCATTCCGCTTGCAGCATGCAACAGTTTAAAGCTCTCCAGTCCCTCCCCCATTCCGCTTGCAGCATGCAACAGTTTAAAGCTCTCCAGTCCCTCCCCCATTCCGCTTGCAGCATGCAACAGTTTAAAGCTCTCCTCCAGTCCCTCCCCCATTCCGCTTGCAGCATGCAACAGTTTAAAGCTCTCCAGTCCCTCCCCCATTCTGCTTGCAGCATGCAACAGTTTAAAGCCCTCCTCCAGTCCCTCCCTCATTCCGCTTGCAGCATGCAACAGTTTAAAGCCCTCCTCCAGTCCCTCCCTCATTCCGCTTGCAGAATGCAACAGTTTAAAGCCCTCCTCCAGTCCCTCCCTCATTCCGCTTGCAGAATGCAACAGTTTAAAGCCCTCCTCCAGTCCCTCCCTCATTCCGCTTGCAGCATGCAACAGTTTAAAGCCCTCCTCCAGTCCCTCCCTCATTCCGCTTGCAGCATGCAACAGTTTAAAGCCCTCCTCCAGTCCCTCCCTCATTCCGCTTGCAGAATGCAACAGTTTAAAGCCCTCCTCCAGTCCCTCCCTCATTCCGCTTGCAGAATGCAACAGTTTAAAGCCCTCCTCCAGTCCCTCCCTCATTCCGCTTGCAGCATGCAACAGTTTAAAGCCCTCCTCCAGTCCCTCCCCCATTCCGCTTGCAGCATGCAACAGTTTAAAGCTCTCCTCCAGTCCCGCTCCCATTCCGCTTGCAGCATGCAACAGTTTAAAGCTCTCCTCCAGTCCCTCCCCCATTCCGCTTGCAGCATGCAACAGTTTAAAGCTCTCCAGTCCCTCTCCCATTCCGCTTGCAGAATGCAACAGTTTAAAGCCCTCCTCCAGTCCCTCCCTCATTCCGCTTGCAGAATGCAACAGTTTAAAGCCCTCCTCCAGTCCCTCCCTCATTCCGCTTGCAGAATGCAACAGTTTAAAGCCCTCCTCCAGTCCCTCCCTCATTCCGCTTGCAGAATGCAACAGTTTAAAGCCCTCCTCCAGTCCCTCCCTCATTCCGCTTGCAGAATGCAACAGTTTAAAGCCCTCCTCCAGTCCCTCCCTCATTCCGCTTGCAGAATGCAACAGTTTAAAGCCCTCCTCCAGTCCCTCCCTCATTCCGCTTGCAGCATGCAACAGTTTAAAGCCCTCCTCCAGTCCCTCCCCCATTCCGCTTGCAGCATGCAACAGTTTAAAGCCCTCCTCCAGTCCCTCCCCCATTCCGCTTGCAGAATGCAACAGTTTAAAGCTCTCCTCCAGTCCCTCCCCCATTCCGCTTGCAGCATGCAACAGTTTAAAGCTCTCCTCCAGTCCCTCCCCCATTCCGCTTGCAGCATGCAACAGTTTAAAGCCCTCCTCCAGTCCCTCCCCCATTCCGCTTGCAGCATGCAACAGCTTAGAGCCCTCCCTAAGCTTCCATTCCGCTTGTAGCATGCAACAGTTTAAAGACCCCCTGCTCCTGGCAGTGTATTTCACAGCTCACACAGTGTTGTCCTATTTTCAGCCTTTCACTTGGATTGTGCCCGGAGTACTGATGGGAGGCGAGAAAAGAAAATCAGAAAAGGCCAGGTAATCCAGGATCCCGTTCTTACCAACCATTGCATTTCAATTAATCATAGCAGTCTTTGTAAATGACGGGGAAGGCACAGGAAGAAATTGTAACACTGAACAAGCAAAGGGGTATTGGAGAATAAACAGGCACCTTCAATCTTGCATAGGCCATAATGGAGATACCTCTGAGCACTGCCTTATTACTAGAATGGTTAGCATGTTGGCCACGTGTAGGTCACTAGTCACAGAGGTACAGATGTCTGTGAGCTGTAGCCACGTGTAGGTCACTAGTCACAGAGGTACAGATGTCTGTAAGCTGTAGCCATGTGTAGGTCACTAGTCACAGAAGTACAGATGTCTGTGAGCTGTAGCCACGTGTAGGTCACTAGTCACAGAAGTACAAATGTCTGTGAGCTGTAGCCACGTGTAGGTCACTAGTCACAGAAGTACAAATGTCTGTGAGCTGTAGCCACGTGTAGGTCACTAGTCACAGAAGTACAAATGTCTGTGAGCTGTAGCCACGTTTAGGTCACTAGTCACAGAAGTACAAATGTCTGTGAGCTGTAGCCACGTGTAGGTCACTAGTCACAGAAGTACAAATGTCTGTGAGCTGTAGCCACGTGTAGGTCACTAGTCACAGAAGTACAAATGTCTGTGAGCTGTAGCCACGTGTAGGTCACTAGTCACAGAAGTACAAATGTCTGTGAGCTGTAGCCACGTGTAGGTCACTAGTCACAGAAGTACAAATGTCTGTGAGCTGTAGCCACGTGTAGGTCACTAGTCACAGAAGTACAAATGTCTGTGAGCTGTAGCCACGTGTAGGTCACTAGTCACAGAAGTACAAATGTCTGTGAGCTGTAGCCACGTGTAGGTCACTAGTAACAGAAGTACAGATGTCTGTGAGCTGTAGCCACGTGTAGGTCACTAGTCACAGATATCTGCTAGTATGGCAATAAAAACCTTCAGGGAGCACCTTACCGAATGTGCTTTATTCAGCAATTTTGACCCTGGCTACCTCTTGTTTAAGCTGCTCAGGACACATAGAGCACCACTGTCAGTGCCACAATATGCTGGACTGTTTTGGGCGCTACTTACTGTGTTCCTTGTGGATTTATTAGTGTTCCTTGTGGATTTATATATATATATCCGTTATAATTGAAGAGTATTATATAGCCCGACCTCACATCATCTGCACTTGTTCAGAGCATTTGGTGGTCTCCAGACTGTTTATACGTGGCCCAATGTAAATACAGTTGTGTCTCTATATATGCGACTAAATAATCTAACGTGTAGATGTCTATTTATACACAGAGAGCACACAGTAGCCCGGGTCCCTATGTCTAGTAGAAAGTATTATGCCTGTGTATCCTATCTGTATATGCTGACTTTCTTTTTCTTCTTTTAAAAAGGTTACGCAAGGGAATTAATATTCTTATATCCACTCCGGGGAGGCTGGTCGACCACATCAAGTCAACACAGAGCATCCACTTCACTCGTGTCCGCTGGCTGATAGTGGATGAGGCCGACAGGTGACTGCGCCGTACCTTTGTATAAAGCAATATTAGTTTGTTACTAGACAGATAAAATATATCAGTGATGTTGTTTCGTCCTCTTCTTTTGATTGAATCAGTAAAATTTCCATGATTCCCTGCAGTATATCTGGGTAAAAAGACCTTGCTTGGCAACTCACCTGATACTACCAGGAAATGATATAGACAAAACTGTAGATCCCTGTGGGAGGGGTTATGGAGATGATTGACACTAGGAAATACACTAGCATGCACTATGTGTTCAGTTGTTTACAGTCTATCCTCTACACCCCAGCTAAGTATATGAGCTGCTCTATTGACCTTCTATCGGCATCCAATACCGCTCAGCTCTGCCCATCACTAAACCTGGAATGAACCTGACTGTTTGAAATCACCAGATTACACAGCTCGTTATCACTGTAACAAGAGCACGGTAGCATGTTATCCAACCAGTATAAAAAACAAGGCATATTGCTCAACAGTCATAGTTAAAGGGACAACACACTGTAAAACGGTTTTCCTCTTAAGGTGTTCCCATGAATTGTTACCAGCTGCACAGCATAAAGTGTACAACCCAATAAAATAGGCTAAGCTTGGAGGGAGCGGACTTCATTATCTTAACTCTCTCTACCTTCTCACGACGCCTCCTTATATTTGTTTGTATACTGAAGGTCCAATACATGGGTTGGAACAGATTAAAGGGAGAATATTTTACAATACTTTGTTTTTATTTAAAGGGATACTAAACCCCAATTTTTTTTTTATTTCATGATTCAGATAGAGCAATTTTAAGCAACTTTCTAATTTACTCCTATTATCAATTTTTCTTCGTTCTCTTGGTATCTTTATTTGAGAAAGCCGGAATGAAAGCTATAGGAGCCAGCCCACTTTTGGTTCAGCACCTGGGTTGCGCTTACTGATAGGATGGCTAAATGTAGCCACCAATCAGCAAGCACTTTCTACGGTGCTGAACCAAAAAATGGGCCGCCTCCAAAGCGTTCATTCCTGCTTTTTCAAATAAAGACACCAAGAGAACGAATAAAAATTGATAATAGGAGTAAATTAGAAAGTTGCTTAAAATTGCATGTTCTATCCGACTAATGAAAGAAAATATGTGGGTTTAGTGTCCCTTTAAGACATCACATGAAGTATCTCAGCACAGGAGACTGAGAAGGTCACAGCGTGCCACCCGCTTCTCTCAGACAGGCTGATAATGTGTTGGTTTTGTCTGTAGGATCCTGGACTTGGGCTTTGAGAAGGACGTCACAGCCATACTAAACGCTCTAAATGCTCAGTGCCAGGAGCGCCAGAATGTCCTGCTGTCTGCTACCCTCAGCCAGGGTAAGTCAATGTCATATTTACCCATCACACTGCTCTGCTTTAAAACGATACCCTGATGATGATGTGGCACTGGTTGGTAGTCTGTGGCTTAAAGGACCAGTAAATGCAGTGCATATGCATGATAACAAGACAACAAATAACATTTAGTCTGAACTTCAAATGAGTTCTGACAAATTTTTATAGTTATGTGTATCTCCACTCCCCTTGTGTCATGTGACAGCCATCAGCCAATCACAAATTCATATACATGCTCAGTAGGAACTGGTTGCTCAAAATGTGTAAATATAAAAACACTGCACATTTTGTTAATGGAAGTAAATTGGAACGCTGTTTAAATTGCTGCTCTATCTGAATCATGAAAGTTTAATTTTGGCTTGAGTGTCCCTTTAATTACATAAGTGAGCTCGATAAGGTAATGCGCAACCGTGCTTAATGAGAATTCGCCCACCCAAACATCTAAATCTATTCAAATAAATACACTGCTGACCCCATAAGGTGTTACTGAGAACTTGCCCGCCCAAAATCTAAATCCATTCAAATAAATACACTGCTGACCCCATAAGGTGTTACTGAGAACTTGCCCGCCCAAAATCTAAATCCATTCAAATAAATACACTGCTGACCCCATAAGGTGTTACTGAGAACTTGCCCGCCCAAAATCTAAATCCATTCAAATAAATACACTGCTGACCCCATAAGGTGTTACTGAGAACTTGCCCGACCAAAATCTAAATCCATTCAAATAAATACACTGCTGACCCCATAAGGTGTTACTGAGAACTTGCCCGCCCAAAATCTAAATCCATTCAAATAAATACACTGCTGACCCCATAAGGTGTTACTGAGAACTTGCCCGCCCAAAATCTAAATCCATTCAAATAAATACACTGCTGACCCCATAAGGTGTTACTGAGAACTTGCCCGCCCAAAATCTAAATCCATTCAAATAAATACACTGCTGACCCCATAAGGTGTTACTGAGAACTTGCCCGACCAAAATCTAAATCCATTCAAATAAATACACTGCTGACCCCATAAGGTGTTACTGAGAACTTGCCCGCCCAAAATCTAAATCCATTCAAATAAATACACTGCTGACCCCATAAGGTGTTACTGAGAACTTGCCCGACCAAAATCTAAATCCATTCAAATAAATACACTGCTGACCCCATAAGGTGTTACTGAGAACTTGCCCGGCCAAAATCTAAATCCATTCAAATAAATACACTGCTGACCCCATAAGGTGTTACTGAGAACTTGCCCGACCAAAATCTAAATCCATTCAAATAAATACACTGCTGACCCCATAAGGTGTTACTGAGAACTTGCCCGCCCAAAATCTAAATCCATTCAAATAAATACACTGCTGACCCCATAAGGTGTTACTGAGAACTTGCCCGCCCAAAATCTAAATCCATTCAAATAAATACACTGCTGACCCCATAAGGTGTTACTGAGAACTTGCCCGCCCAAAATCTAAATCCATTCAAATAAATACACTGCTGACCCCATAAGGTGTTACTGAGAACTTGCCCGACCAAAATCTAAATCCATTCAAATAAATACACTGCTGACCCCATAAGGTGTTACTGAGAACTTGCCCGCCCAAAATCTAAATCCATTCAAATAAATACACTGCTGACCCCATAAGGTGTTACTGAGAACTTGCCCGCCCAAAATCTAAATCCATTCAAATAAATACACTGCTGACCCCATAAGGTGTTACTGAGAACTTGCCCGACCAAAATCTAAATCCATTCAAATAAATACACTGCTGACCCCATAAGGTGTTACTGAGAACTTGCCCGCCCAAAATCTAAATCCATTCAAATAAATACACTGCTGACCCCATAAGGTGTTACTGAGAACTTGCCCGCCCAAAATCTAAATCCATTCAAATAAATACACTGCTGACCCCATAAGGTGTTACTGAGAACTTGCCCGCCCAAAATCTAAATCCATTCAAATAAATACACTGCTGACCCCATAAGGTGTTACTGAGAACTTGCCCGACCAAAATCTAAATACATTCAAATAAATACACTGCTGACCCCATAAGGTGTTACTGAGAACTTGCCCGCCCAAAATCTAAATCCATTCAAATAAATACACTGCTGACCCCATAAGGTGTTACTGAGAACTTGCCCGACCAAAATCTAAATCCATTCAAATAAATACACTGCTGACCCCATAAGGTGTTACTGAGAACTTGCCCGACCAAAATCTAAATCCATTCAAATAAATACACTGCTGACCCCATAAGGTGTTACTGAGAACTTGCCCGACCAAAATCTAAATCCATTCAAATAAATACACTGCTGACCCCATAAGGTGTTACTGAGAACTTGCCCGCCCAAAATCTAAATCCATTCAAATAAATACACTGCTGACCCCATAAGGTGTTACTGAGAACTTGCCCGACCAAAATCTAAATCCATTCAAATAAATACACTGCTGACCCCATAAGGTGTTACTGAGAACTTGCCCGACCAAAATCTAAATACATTCAAATAAATACACTGCTGACCCCATAAGGTGTTACTGAGAACTTGCCCGCCCAAAATCTAAATCCATTCAAATAAATACACTGCTGACCCCATAAGGTGTTACTGAGAACTTGCCCGACCAAAATCTAAATCCATTCAAATAAATACACTGCTGACCCCATAAGGTGTTACTGAGAACTTGCCCGCCCAAAATCTAAATCCATTCAAATAAATACACTGCTGACCCCATAAGGTGTTACTGAGAACTTGCCCGCCCAAAATCTAAATCCATTCAAATAAATACACTGCTGACCCCATAAGGTGTTACTGAGAACTTGCCCGACCAAAATCTAAATCCATTCAAATAAATACACTGCTGACCCCATAAGGTGTTACTGAGAACTTGCCCGCCCAAAATCTAAATCCATTCAAATAAATACACTGCTGACCCCATAAGGTGTTACTGAGAACTTGCCCGCCCAAAATCTAAATCCATTCAAATAAATACACTGCTGACCCCATAAGGTGTTACTGAGAACTTGCCCGCCCAAAATCTAAATCCATTCAAATAAATACACTGCTGACCCCATAAGGTGTTACTGAGAACTTGCCCGACCAAAATCTAAATCCATTCAAATAAATACACTGCTGACCCCATAAGGTGTTACTGAGAACTTGCCCGCCCAAAATCTAAATCCATTCAAATAAATACACTGCTGACCCCATAAGGTGTTACTGAGAACTTGCCCGCCCAAAATCTAAATCCATTCAAATAAATACACTGCTGACCCCATAAGGTGTTACTGAGAACTTGCCCGCCCAAAATCTAAATCCATTCAAATAAATACACTGCTGACCCCATAAGGTGTTACTGAGAACTTGCCCGCCCAAAATCTAAATCCATTCAAATAAATACACTGCTGACCCCATAAGGTGTTACTGAGAACTTGCCCGCCCAAAATCTAAATCCATTCAAATAAATACACTGCTGACCCCATAAGGTGTTACTGAGAACTTGCCCGACCAAAATCTAAATCCATTCAAATAAATACACTGCTGACCCCATAAGGTGTTACTGAGAACTTGCCCGACCAAAATCTAAATCCATTCAAATAAATACACTGCTGACCCCATAAGGTGTTACTGAGAACTTGCCCGACCAAAATCTAAATCCATTCAAATAAATACACTGCTGACCCCATAAGGTGTTACTGAGAACTTGCCCGCCCAAAATCTAAATCCATTCAAATAAATACACTGCTGACCCCATAAGGTGTTACTGAGAACTTGCCCGCCCAAAATCTAAATCCATTCAAATAAATACACTGCTGACCCCATAAGGTGTTACTGAGAACTTGCCCGCCCAAAATCTAAATCCATTCAAATAAATACACTGCTGACCCCATAAGGTGTTACTGAGAACTTGCCCGCCCAAAATCTAAATCCATTCAAATAAATACACTGCTGACCCCATAAGGTGTTACTGAGAACTTGCCCGACCAAAATCTAAATCCATTCAAATAAATACACTGCTGACCCCATAAGGTGTTACTGAGAACTTGCCCGCCCAAAATCTAAATCCATTCAAATAAATACACTGCTGACCCCATAAGGTGTTACTGAGAACTTGCCCGACCAAAATCTAAATCCATTCAAATAAATACACTGCTGACCCCATAAGGTGTTACTGAGAACTTGCCCGCCCAAAATCTAAATCCATTCAAATAAATACACTGCTGACCCCATAAGGTGTTACTGAGAACTTGCCCGCCCAAAATCTAAATCCATTCAAATAAATACACTGCTGACCCCATAAGGTGTTACTGAGAACTTGCCCGCCCAAAATCTAAATCCATTCAAATAAATACACTGCTGACCCCATAAGGTGTTACTGAGAACTTGCCCGCCCAAAATCTAAATCCATTCAAATAAATACACTGCTGACCCCATAAGGTGTTACTGAGAACTTGCCCGACCAAAATCTAAATCCATTCAAATAAATACACTGCTGACCCCATAAGGTGTTACTGAGAACTTGCCCGCCCAAAATCTAAATCCATTCAAATAAATACACTGCTGACCCCATAAGGTGTTACTGAGAACTTGCCCGCCCAAAATCTAAATCCATTCAAATAAATACACTGCTGACCCCATAAGGTGTTACTGAGAACTTGCCCGACCAAAATCTAAATCCATTCAAATAAATACACTGCTGACCCCATAAGGTGTTACTGAGAACTTGCCCGCCCAAAATCTAAATCCATTCAAATAAATACACTGCTGACCCCATAAGGTGTTACTGAGAACTTGCCCGCCCAAAATCTAAATCCATTCAAATAAATACACTGCTGACCCCATAAGGTGTTACTGAGAACTTGCCCGCCCAAAATCTAAATCCATTCAAATAAATACACTGCTGACCCCATAAGGTGTTACTGAGAACTTGCCCGCCCAAAATCTAAATCCATTCAAATAAATACACTGCTGACCCCATAAGGTGTTACTGAGAACTTGCCCGACCAAAATCTAAATCCATTCAAATAAATACACTGCTGACCCCATAAGGTGTTACTGAGAACTTGCCCGCCCAAAATCTAAATCCATTCAAATAAATACACTGCTGACCCCATAAGGTGTTACTGAGAACTTGCCCGCCCAAAATCTAAATCCATTCAAATAAATACACTGCTGACCCCATAAGGTGTTACTGAGAACTTGCCCGCCCAAAATCTAAATCCATTCAAATAAATACACTGCTGACCCCATAAGGTGTTACTGAGAACTTGCCCGCCCAAAATCTAAATCCATTCAAATAAATACACTGCTGACCCCATAAGGTGTTACTGAGAACTTGCCCGACCAAAATCTAAATCCATTCAAATAAATACACTGCTGACCCCATAAGGTGTTACTGAGAACTTGCCCGCCCAAAATCTAAATCCATTCAAATAAATACACTGCTGACCCCATAAGGTGTTACTGAGAACTTGCCCGACCAAAATCTAAATCCATTCAAATAAATACACTGCTGACCCCATAAGGTGTTACTGAGAACTTGCCCGCCCAAAATCTAAATCCATTCAAATAAATACACTGCTGACCCCATAAGGTGTTACTGAGAACTTGCCCGCCCAAAATCTAAATCCATTCAAATAAATACACTGCTGACCCCATAAGGTGTTACTGAGAACTTGCCCGCCCAAAATCTAAATCCATTCAAATAAATACACTGCTGACCCCATAAGGTGTTACTGAGAACTTGCCCGCCCAAAATCTAAATCCATTCAAATAAATACACTGCTGACCCCATAAGGTGTTACTGAGAACTTGCCCGACCAAAATCTAAATCCATTCAAATAAATACACTGCTGACCCCATAAGGTGTTACTGAGAACTTGCCCGCCCAAAATCTAAATCCATTCAAATAAATACACTGCTGACCCCATAAGGTGTTACTGAGAACTTGCCCGCCCAAAATCTAAATCCATTCAAATAAATACACTGCTGACCCCATAAGGTGTTACTGAGAACTTGCCCGCCCAAAATCTAAATCCATTCAAATAAATACACTGCTGACCCCATAAGGTGTTACTGAGAACTTGCCCGCCCAAAATCTAAATCCATTCAAATAAATACACTGCTGACCCCATAAGGTGTTACTGAGAACTTGCCCGACCAAAATCTAAATCCATTCAAATAAATACACTGCTGACCCCATAAGGTGTTACTGAGAACTTGCCCGCCCAAAATCTAATCCATTCAAATAAATACACTGCTGACCCCATAAGGTGTTACTGAGAACTTGCCCGCCCAAAATCTAAATCCATTCAAATAAATACACTGCTGACCCCATAAGGTGTTACTGAGAACTTGCCCGCCCAAAATCTAAATCCATTCAAATAAATACACTGCTGACCCCATAAGGTGTTACTGAGAACTTGCCCGCCCAAAATCTAAATCCATTCAAATAAATACACTGCTGACCCCATAAGGTGTTACTGAGAACTTGCCCGCCCAAAATCTAAATCCATTCAAATAAATACACTGCTGACCCCCATAAGGTGTTACTGAGAACTTGCCCGACCAAAATCTAAATCCATTCAAATAAATACACTGCTGACCCCATAAGGTGTTACTGAGAACTTGCCCGCCCAAAATCTAAATCCATTCAAATAAATACACTGCTGACCCCCATAAGGTGTTACTGAGAACTTGCCCCGAGCCAAAATCTAAATCCATTCAAATAAATACACTGCTGACCCCATAAGGTGTTACTGAGAACTTGCCCGCCCAAAATCTAAATCCATTCAAATAAATACACTGCTGACCCCATAAGGTGTTACTGAGAACTTGCCCGCCCAAAATCTAAATCCATTCAAATAAATACACTGCTGACCCCATAAGGTGTTACTGAGAACTTGCCCGCCCAAAATCTAAATCCATTCAAATAAATACACTGCTGACCCCATAAGGTGTTACTGAGAACTTGCCCGCCCAAAATCTAAATCCATTCAAATAAATACACTGCTGACCCCATAAGGTGTTACTGAGAACTTGCCCGACCAAAATCTAAATCCATTCAAATAAATACACTGCTGACCCCATAAGGTGTTACTGAGAACTTGCCCGCCCAAAATCTAAATCCATTCAAATAAATACACTGCTGACCCCATAAGGTGTTACTGAGAACTTGCCCGCCCAAAATCTAAATCCATTCAAATAAATACACTGCTGACCCCATAAGGTGTTACTGAGAACTTGCCCGCCCAAAATCTAAATCCATTCAAATAAATACACTGCTGACCCCATAAGGTGTTACTGAGAACTTGCCCGACCAAAATCTAAATCCATTCAAATAAATACACTGCTGACCCCATAAGGTGTTACTGAGAACTTGCCCGCCCAAAATCTAAATCCATTCAAATAAATACACTGCTGACCCCATAAGGTGTTACTGAGAACTTGCCCGCCCAAAATCTAAATCCATTCAAATAAATACACTGCTGACCCCATAAGGTGTTACTGAGAACTTGCCCGCCCAAAATCTAAATCCATTCAAATAAATACACTGCTGACCCCATAAGGTGTTACTGAGAACTTGCCCGCCCAAAATCTAAATCCATTCAAATAAATACACTGCTGACCCCATAAGGAGTTACTGAGAACTTGACCGACCCAAAATCTAAATCCATTCAAATAAATACACTGCTGACCCCATAAGGTGTTACTGAGAACTTGCCCGCCCAAAATCTAAATCCATTCAAATAAATACACTGCTGACCCCATAAGGTGTTACTGAGAACTTGCCCGCCCAAAATCTAAATCCATTCAAATAAATACACTGCTGACCCCATAAGGTGTTACTGAGAACTTGCCCGCCCAAAATCTAAATCCATTCAAATAAATACACTGCTGACCCCATAAGGTGTTACTGAGAACTTGCCCCGCCCAAAATCTAAATCCATTCAAATAAATACACTGCTGACCCCATAAGGTGTTACTGAGAACTTGCCCGCCCTAAAATCTAAATCCATTCAAATAAATACACTGCTGACCCCATAAGGTGTTACTGAGAACTTGCCCGACCCAAAATCTAAATCCATTCAAATAAATACACTGCTGACCCCATAAGGTGTTACTGAGAACTTGCCCGCCCAAAATCTAAATCCATTCAAATAAATACACTGCTGACCCCATAAGGTGTTACTGAGAACTTGCCCGACCAAAATCTAAATCCATTCAAATAAATACACTGCTGACCCCATAAGGTGTTACTGAGAACTTGCCCGCCCAAAATCTAAATCCATTCAAATAAATACACTGCTGACCCCCATAAGGTGTTACTGAGAACTTGCCCGACCCAAAATCTAAATCCATTCAAATAAATACACTGCTGACCCCATAAGGTGTTACTGAGAACTTGCCCGCACCAAAATCTAAATCCATTCAAATAAATACACTGCTGACCCCATAAGGTGTTACTGAGAACTTGCCCGCCCAAAATCTAAATCCATTCAAATAAATACACTGCTGACCCCATAAGGTGTTACTGAGAACTTGCCCGCCCAAAATCTAAATCCATTCAAATAAATACACTGCTGACCCCATAAGGTGTTACTGAGAACTTGCCCGCCCAAAATCTAAATCCATTCAAATAAATACACTGCTGACCCCCATAAGGTGTTACTGAGAACTTGCCCGACCCAAAATCTAAATCCATTCAAATAAATACACTGCTGACCCCATAAGGTGTTACTGAGAACTTGCCCGCCCAAAATCTAAATCCATTCAAATAAATACACTGCTGACCCCATAAGGTGTTACTGAGAACTTGCCCGACCAAAATCTAAATCCATTCAAATAAATACACTGCTGACCCCATAAGGTGTTACTGAGAACTTGCCCGACCAAAATCTAAATCCATTCAAATAAATACACTGCTGACCCCATAAGGTGTTACTGAGAACTTGCCCGCCCAAAATCTAAATCCATTCAAATAAATACACTGCTGACCCCATAAGGTGTTACTGAGAACTTGCCCGCCCAAAATCTAAATCCATTCAAATAAATACACTGCTGACCCCATAAGGTGTTACTGAGAACTTGCCCGCCCAAAATCTAAATCCATTCAAATAAATACACTGCTGACCCCATAAGGTGTTACTGAGAACTTGCCCGACCAAAATCTAAATCCATTCAAATA